>NC_092827.1:47513430-47822875 GCF_039878825.1 Excalfactoria chinensis
ACACAGACTGGGAAAGTTTACTTGTGCACAGATCTTCTATTTTACTTTGTTAAATATTTCCTTAATTTTTAAAATGTAATGATCCATCCTAAAATGCTTAAGAACACCACACCAGATAATCCTGAATGGAAAGAACTACTGATCAAAACCATGCTTTTAGCTTTCCCCGCAACTTTTTCAATAGGAGGTTGTTCTTTCTCTAGCATAACAAAACACACATGAAGCAAAGGAAAGAAAGCAACTTGAGGGGAAAAAAAAAAAAAAAAAGCAGAAAGATACAATTTAGCTCACACACATGCAAAGAAAGATAACCATTTTCAGAGGATATTCCTAGTTTTGTCTGAAGAGTATAGCTGAAAAATAGAGATTTACAAGACAAAATTTAAGCTTGATATTTTCTTATAATAAAGATTTTTTAAATTATTCTTTCTTTACAGATGTCTAGCAATGCTACATCATGCTGATTTTTCTTTTGGATAGTCTTGCATTCAACACATTCCAATTGGATTAATTGTCTTTTGCATAATTCTGTCTGGCTTTTCATTTCTTGTCAGACACTCGAATACAAAGTATTATTAGAATTAGAAATACTATTAGAAATACATTTATAATGCTAAGCTGAAAATATACTTCCCTTGTTAGCATGTGGTATATAGTATATAATGAACAATATATAATTTGTAACTAAACCTATAACTATAATCAGTATATCTGTTCATATAATCATGAATTCATGAATTTATATATGTTTATTGGTATTTTATGTTGTGCCTGTTGTGCTGGGATGGCTGTGAACAGCAGAAGCAGGATCCTGAAGATAAATTGTAAAGAGGCATTATGAAGACAGCACAGTTCACAGGTAGATCCTGGATGTGAAGTTCTACTGTAAGTAGAACTGGTAAGTAGAGATTGAGGCAATTGTTCCTCTTAGATTATGTCGCTGAAAAATACAAAATGTTGATTGAGAATAGAGGAGGGAGGAAAGAGGAGGAAGTAAGAAAATGGTTACTAAACAGGTTAAATTGAGAGATTAGACACACAGTTAACACTGAAGGTCTTTTGTTAACATTATGTCATTTCATTTAATCACATCTTAAATTCCAATCATCTTATCTAGACAAACGTATTGAAAGCCAGGTGCTGAGTCCCTGGTGACTCTGGACTCCCTCAAAAGCCAACTCAGAAAGCTGTTTTGGCCATCAGAAAGGGAAAATTGTCACCTCCATCTCACATCTTTTTCGAGTGAAATGAATTCATATCCAAAGATGCCCTTCCTTTCTCTTGACTATCAAGGAAGCAAAACAACAACAACAAAAAAAAAACAACCAACAGAAAAAAAAACAAGGATGTGACACCATATTTTTAGATCACTAAAGAGTGTGACATGGATCCTATCAGAAGTGCTGTTTTGTGTTTCTTTTTTCTTGTCACTATGCACTTTGACTAAGCACTTAGATTTGTACTTTTATATTTGTTATTAATTTCAGGTCAATGCATCTCAATTCATCCCAAACAGTGTGCGTACCACCAGCAGTGCTTTCCAGTAACATTTTGTTTGTTGAGCCCTTTTATTATTATAAGGGATACTCTTCAAATCAGTAAAGATTCAGCTCTACTTGTGTTATCATTTTTACTGTTTTTTGGTTGGTTTTTTTTTTTTTTTGGTGGAGCCTTCAAATTTTCAGTTCCAGATTGCTCTGTAAAATGATTAAATTTGGAAGAATTACAGTTGTCAGGGTATGAATCGTAATAAAATTGAAGGATTTTGTACATTACTTTTCAAGAAAATCTTATCATTGGAAAAGTCAACTGAATTTCCTGGGAGAATATTTTTACCTCTTTTATGTATCTGCAAGAAAATTTGGAGTCTTGTTTGAATTTTCTTTACAAAACATACACAAAGGTGGTTAAAATACTTTTCAAAAATCCTTTTGTTGTATATAAATATTTCTAGAAACTTTCTGTGTATTTTGAAGCTGGTTTTCATGCTCATTACATCTGAATTAAATTGCTCTAATCCTTTGAAGCCATCCAGCATTATTGTTGCAGAAACAATAATTTGGTTAAAAATGTGAACACAAGAATTCCAAGCAATTGATTTATCCCACTCTAAATTCTCCTTGACTCGCAATTTCTACTCTAGTTGATTTGGAAATAGATGTTGTGCCTTTAAAGTAAATTAATACCTCACCCTTCATTAGATTCTTTGAAATCAAGAGATGATGATTTTCATAAAGTGACAAAGTCATTTCAACTGCAGTAAAACTGTGCTGTTCCAAAGCAAAAGAAACCTTTTTTGGTTGTTTGTTTTTAATTGGAACTGACAGTAAGTCCTGTAACAGCGGCTTTTCAAAAAAGTAATTGGTTAATCACATAGTATGATTCGTTGCAGCACCTCAAGCAAATTTGCTTACATTTCAAAGTCTGTGTCATTTGTTCATGTGAAGTGAACAACAAAAAATGGCTAATTGATTTATTTGTGCAAATCTCTTCAGTTATTATGCTGGTTTTAATAACCCTGAAAAGAAATGTGGTCTTCTATCAATCTTTTCCTTGTCACACAGTTAAACGTATAGTCAGACTTAGACTTATTTTATAGTTATTTTTAAATGAATGTCTGTGAATTATTTAATATTGTTGGATTTTCATCAATTACATATTTTGACTTCACTGAATTGAATGCAATTAAATTACAAATGATGGTAATTATCTGGTGTAAAGATTGATCTATTAGATAGGACCTAATTCATTAATACTGACAAGATACAGCTGACGAAGACAGAATTTCTGTCATGTTTGATAAAATACAAAAGCTTAATACTAGTTCTTCATAATAAAACATACCCCAGTCTAGGAAAATATTCTGCTAAAGAGATAAGATAATTTTAAATTGAAAGTTTACACTTAAAATTTGTGATAACTATTTTTAGTTGGGTCACCAGAATAGCCTCTGGTGGCTATCAATGAATTACAGCAATATAAAAACATTTCCAAGGAAAACTCTACCTCAGTATTTCCCAGAAATTTCCCTTCTATATGTACCTCTAGTGTAAATACGAGGATTACATTCTGTACTGTAGTTTGTCTTTTTCTAATATTAGCCTTAGATAATTATATTGAGGCCAGGTCCTTAGAGGAAACCTCACATGAAACTAGACAAAGGCTTTTTACCCCAAAAAAAGAGCAGAGTAGTTATAAATAGAATATATTTATATAGAATGTAGACTATGGATAATAGGATAGATGGACTGTAAGTAGAATTTCCAAATTTTACAATTAAATTCACAATGTTTCATAAAGTATCAAGAAATATCAGATATTTTTGATACAGACAAATGGAAAAATGTGGACAGGAGTGTAAGTTTAACATTAGCTTTGTATGTTACTTATGTGACTTGGTTTGGTGTCAGGTGAAAGACTTTGTATTTGATGGATCAGACCCGGATTAAGAGGCATTTTTTAAACAGCCAGACATTTTATCCAAAATAATTTGATGCTCTATTTTTCACTCATTCTGAAGTTCCTATTCTCTAACTGACAATACAGATTTTAACTTCACATTTATAATGCAGTTGCTAAATAATTTTCCCATGATATTTAAAAATATATTCACTATGATGAAATGGATATCTCCCTGTTTATCACTGATTGCTGAGTGTCTACTGACTGGAGGGATCTCATCACTGACCGACCTGTCTCAAGTAAGGTGTGAATGTTGGGAGTACTCCATTGTAATGAACTTTGCAGACCAGGGTTTAGCAGAGGAGCAGTGCTGCCATGCCCTGGCACTCTGCTCATGTCCATGCATTGTTACTTCCAGCAAGCAGAGCGCACATGCACACACAGAACACTGCAGGCACAGCGTCTTTACCAGGTGGTAAACAGGGATCATCGCAATGTTGTGAATAGCTGGCTATAGCGGATGACAACATGATGAACGCAAGAAAGGCCAATAAAAAAGAGGGAGAAACAACATTAGCAGTCATGAACATCCTCAGTTGTTGCTCAAATAAATGAAGCAGTTACTGAGAGAAGTGACAACTTATTTAATCTTGGGGGCTGCTGTTGCAAAGCAGAAATTGGTGTTCATTAAAAAGACAAACAACTACAAGAAGGATTCTTCCAGAAAAATCACTACTTCAGTTTCCAGTGGGCAGTTCTCCAGACAGGTTAGATAATATAGTACAAACCAGATCAATGTAAAAATACTGTTAAATACAGCACAGGTATTTTCACAAGTTATGCAATGTACTGCTAAAAAGAATACATGATAAATATTGGTGGTTCTAGTCATTTGGATTTCTTTCATAGCAAAAACCAAAAACAAAGTTACATTTTTGTAATTGTTACTGAAATGAATTACAATCCAGAAGTATGGTTTCTACCTCATATCCCATTAAGCATATTTAAGAATGTTAGTCTTCTTTCTCTTCTTAGCTCTTTTCCTGTCCATTGAATGAGGTTCTGAATATTTTCAAGTTTGTGAGCTCATAAAGTTTAATAAATCAGCTTATGATCTTGCATATGTTAGACCATTTGAGATGTACTACTGAGATGTGCCCCGGTGGCGCAGCGGTTGAATTCCCGTCTGCAACACCAGGGGGCCCGGGTTCGAATCCCCCCTGTGGAGCAGGGGGTAGAAGTGCCGTTCTGCTACACAGAGGGCTCGAATCCCGGGAGTTGGACTCGATGATCTCTAAGGTCCCTTCCAACTCGCACAATACTATGATACTATGATACTACTTGCAGAACTATGGTATTTCATAGACTGTCACTCTTCACAGTACAAACTCATTTTCTAGTGGTTTTTAACTCAGTAATATTTACTGCATTGTGAAACACAGGATGTAGGATGTCTCCTGAGCAGCCCTTCTTTAAGTTGAAATTCATCCTAATCACCACCTCCCCCTTTTTTTTTCTTTTTTTTTTTTTTTTTTTTCTTTTTTCTTTTTTTCTATGAGGGGGTGGGGTGGGGGTGGGGGCATGGTAGTCATTTTGGAAAGCAATTAAAAAAATGTTTTGTGTGGATTTTAGGTACATATGTAGAATTGGAAGAATTTAATTAAGAACTGAAATGTACAAGCTGTTTACTCACGCTTTAGACTGACACCTATAAATACAGTAGAAATTGTAGTTCAAAATATTACAGCGCTGTTTTCATCAGAGATGACCACATGGGTCAGAAATTATTTTATTTTATTTTATTTTATATTTTATATTTTTATTATTTTACATACTACCACTGTATTCCACTGGAGATTTTTCTTGGGCTTTGGATGTGTGGCAAAGTTTTACCATTTATTTTAATTTGGTGAGACTTTTAAACATCGCATCCACTAAGAGACAAAATTATTTGTTCTGTTTATTTCCTGGCACTTTAAGCAAAAACAAAAGTTAGTTAATTTCATTAACAAAATTGGATAAAATATAAGTCTAAATACTCACTTCTTTTTTTCCTCCCATTTTTTAGAAGTTATAATTGAATATAAGTGCAACAGGATGACTATATTAGGATAAAACTCCAGAAGGAAAATGAATGAACACGTGTTGCAATGAAAGTAGTGCCTTTTATTTTATTATATTTTTATATATTGGCTCATGAGATCAGAAGTGGCTGTTGGTGGTATGACAGTAGGAGTCAAACCTTCTCACCTGTATTCCTTTACATTTGTTGCCTTGTAACAGACGGAGGCAGAGGGGCAGTCTGACAAATAGCATCTGACATGGAAGTTTGTATGAAGCAAAGGTGTGTCACTGAATCCCTCCATTTAGAAAAAATGTCATCCACTGACCATCATCAATGCTTGCAAAATGTTGATGGAAACCAAGCTGTGGATGTCACCACAGTGAGGCAGTGGGTGGTGCATTTGATCAGAGTGGAGGCAGTAAGTGTGTCACCTCTGCTGGTGTAGACTTTTATGAGCACATTATGCAGGCTCTTGTTCATCACTTTTGAAAATGCATAGCTAATAGTGGTCACCATGTTGAAACATAGTGTTTTGTAGCTAAGAGTTCTATCTATCAAATAGTGTTATTGTGTTCCTTGTATCTATTGTAGTTTCCATGGAAATAAATAGGAGATGTTACTTTCATGGCAACCCAGTTATATGTTACTGATAATATTTATCTTAAAAAAAAAAAAAAAAAAAAAAAAAGAGAGAGAGAGAGAAATAAATAAATAGTAGACAAATAAACAAATAGTAGTAGAATAGTAGAATAGTTGTATTTTTTGAATTCTACTTGTTATTATCATGTTTTTGCAATTTACAATTTTTTCATGCAGAAGGCTGGTCTAAAAAAATATCTGTGTGACAGCTACACAGCAGAACTTACTTAGATCCCTGGTCACCATTTTCTTAATTTTTTGTTCGTTTGTTTTCCTTTACTGGTAAATATGTATATCATTCTGGATATCCATGGCCTTCAAAAACAGAAGTGACCATAAATTAGAGTTAGGGAAATGGTGATTTCAGACTGTGTTAGTCAGAAGATGATGCCCATGTGCCCAGAACAATTTGGTCAGTTGTTTTCCTACTGTCTTACTTAAGAGCTCTATGCCTTCATTGATGGGCATCATCTCCACAGAGATCTGCCTTAGCTGTAGGTCTCTAAAATGTCTCTTTTGGTTGAGAATAATGAATTATCCACAAGGAAGAGCACATTCTCTTTTTGCACTTATGAATGTACTTAAAAGAAAATGGGAACCTGCATTTCACGTGTTGTGACTTTTTGCAGAATATATTTCCAGAAAATATTCTGGCTATTTTGGGGTTTCACAGATTTGCTGAGGTTCCATTAGGTTTGATTTATTCTGGCTCTTAGGTGACTGGAAACATCACTGTCAATTTACACTGAATGTTGAACAATCTGAATCTGAAATTAGGGTGGTGTTAATTATCTATAAATGATCACAGAGATGGTGAGGAATTCTGAACCCTTTATTTGCCCATTAGCAAATGCAGCTTCCTGGGCAATCAAAACTTGGGACTGAAATAATCTTAAATTATTTAGTTACATATACCAATTAAAATATATAATCCAGCTATGTGTACAAGAAATGCGTGAAATACTTTCATGAGCTATGAAGTCATTTAATTAAATGACTTTTTTTTAAGATTAAGGATGGAAGAAATTACAAATTGTTGCAAAGCATGCATCAAACAAAAATGAATCTTTTTGCTTTTCTGGAAATACCAAGAATGTATAAGAGATGTTCCAGTGTGGTATGCTATTTATTGCATATTCATACACTCTACATACTGCATGAGGTTCATAATGTCATATCTCAGCCTTTTGTAATGCACGTCTTCTACATATCACACAAGAAGTATTTCAGTTATGTTTACAGTTTTCCAAATAAGATGATAGGAATGCAAGCTTTCATCACATCTACTTTAGGATGAAAACAAATACTTCGTTTTCATGTTGTTACATGTGGGATAAATCTCACTTGGCATAAATTTTCAAAATTCCCGAAATTGATAGTTTGCTTTTGAGTTTGAAACCATACTAATCAAAAAGCAAGATCTGTGGGTTGGTTCTCTATCATCATAGAAGAAACATAACAATTGTATTGATAAATTAAAACGAAAAATAAAAGCTAAGATACATACACTGACACTATATATATTTTTGGAATTATTCTCCATTAAGGTAATGAGACCAAAATTGGTAATTGTTTTAATCAGGAAACAGTGTTTAAATTTAAATTTAGACTGTATCCTTCTCTTCTGAGGTCAATTCTATGATTTTTCTTTTTGGCTCCATGAATAATGGTGCATAGTCTCAGGGTTTATCTGGGTAAATTCATAATTTAGAGGGATGTAGGTCCTTTATCTGCCAACAGCCAGCAACTCTGAAGAGGAATTAGGAGGAAGAAATCTATGTATATTCCTTTATCATGTAGATCCTGGGCTGGTCTATTACGTCTACAAACTGCTCTTTTCTTCTGCAGTCAGTTCTGTACAGCATAGACATTAATTGTGACTTTGCTAGGGAATTAGCATTTCCTGCTCAGAAATATGATGGAAGTCACTAATGGGAGTTAGTAGGTCAGAGTCAGAGCCAGCATGTAGGTTTGTGACACTTTACCCAGCAATTCCAGCTCAGATTCTTGCTTCCTGCAAACCTGGTGGAGGACTGTCTCTGCAGACGTGGTCAGTGTGTTTTTAACTTCACTAGGTGAGTGAAATCTTGACTACAGTGGTTCATGGATTCATACCCCATATGTGAGGATGGGGAAATCCACCCCAGCTTTGTGAAGTCCACTGAGATCTCTGGCAATGTGCTTTCTAAATACCTGATTAAATTCTGACAGAGGTTTTTACAGAATCGTGTAATCACAGAGACATGGATCAGAAGCATCCCTGAAATTGAACTAGTGCAATCCTTCTCAGGAAGGGACTACTGCCAACACTTGAGCCAGACAGCCATGGCCATGTCTCAAAGTCAAAGACTTCCAAGGATAAACAATCTGCCATCAAGATAAAGATTTTGTCCCCAGTGTCCAACATGAGCCTCTTGGGACAAAACTTCTGGTCCTTTCACCTTGTTATATCACCTGATACTACAGGAAAATCATCTTGGTAAGTGTAAGTCATCTACTACTTTTGCAGATGCTCTTTGAAACAACATGCTGCACTTAGGTCAACTTTCAGTTCCCTCTTTGACAGACTAATCACGTTTTCCTCTCAGCTTTTCTCTGCATAATTTCTAGAGTTGAGCTTAATGGAATTTCAAGGAAAGACATGGGGAAAAATCTTGTATGCACCGACTTAAGAAAGGCAAGTACTACCTCAGAAAATAAAGACACTGAATGTAATATGTTTTGCACAGGAAAAAAAACAAAAAAAACAAAACAAAAAAAAAAAAACAAAAAAAAACAACAACAACAAAAAAAAAACCAACCAAACAAGAAAACAGTAAAACAGTTACATTTAATTTATTTAGCATCTTTCATTTGTATCTAAAAACTAATAAATTAAATTTAATCATGCTTGATAAATTAAATTTACAGCACTGAAAGTAATGATTTTGTTTTTCATAATATGTGTTACTAAAGGAAAAAATGTCAGTGCAAAATGTAACTATTCCTGGATTTTAGATTTAAGGGGTCACTTAAAACATGCTCCAAATTTTTCTTCACAGCTCCACTGGAGGCAAAGGCCAGACTGTCAGAGGGTGAAAATCATTTCAGTATCAGTAATCTCAGTTCTATGCAAAGTCTTCAGCTATTGCCACAGAATTAGTGGGTTTTCAGCTAATTATTAGAAAGTCAGGAGCTGAAACCCTAGGCTTAATAAAAGATATACAGTCAATGTTATGTATCTGTAAACACAGAAAGCAGTTTGACAAATCTGGGTCTGAAGGAGCACAGTAGTTCTTTCATTTAACATTTTACCATTAATAGATTATTTAAATGTTCGTTTAATTAATCATGTAGGAACAGAAATATATTTGAAGAAAAAGAACTGAACCCATGAAAGTACTGAAATATCATCTTTCAGAGATCTCTACACAACACGAAATCCTCCTGAAGATTAAATTTTACATTATTTTGTTTCTACAGCCTGGTCTGAAAATGTCAGTTTGCATCAGTGCCCTTGGGATTTAAGCTCATTTAACCAATACAACATGAACATCAGATTTCCATCTGCCTAGAAATTTTCCCTCAGTCTACAGAAAAAAAAAAAAAAAATACAGTTTCGCATTGCTTAATATTACCATAAGTAGTATATGGAGCATGGCTGACAGCCAGTCTATGAATTGCTTAGTTTAGGAGTTTTGTCTGAGGCATACCCTGTTTCCTGACTGCTTACTGAAAAAATACTATGTATGTATTGAGTATGATTGATTGATAGTAAATACGGAAAATTAAGAGCAAAATATGGTGGTTTCACTATCTTGGTTTATATCTACTTTGCCACACTGTTTTTTGGTGTTCATATTAAAATCTGATGCTTGTGTAGGAAGGGTCATTCCAAAGGAAGTTTCTGTCTTATTGAAACTCAAGTGAATTCCTTCTGAAAACAAATGTGGATGAGAAGTAAAAAATTTAAATGAGATTGGCCACACATTTTGTCTACATTCCAAGCTTCCATGTCATCCATCAAATCAGAATTAGTAGGTTTCTTTCAAGCTCTTTGCCTCAAAAGATTTTGCAGTAAATCTTGAGGTCAATATTGATATACAGAAGGACTTAAATCTATGGATTTATCAGTAAACTAAGAAAATGGCTGAATTTCTACTCCTAGTTAATTATTGTGATAGATGGGATCACTTTAGAGCTGGTGCTCTTTAGAAAAGAAAAGGACCTTCATCATTTGTGTTCTAATTTTGCTTCACGTATTTCCCAGTCACTACAGCCTGCTTACTTCATGCCAGTTTTGTTTCTGAGCTAGCTTTCTGAACAGTATGCCCTCTTTAAAAACACAGATTTATTTTAATTTCTCTTATACATTACTGCCAGCTACAAGGCATAAAAATCAAGTAATGATGAACTCATTTTTCTTCATCATTCCTATCTTCTCATTCCTCATCAAGAATCACAGTCCTTGTGCCAAACAGATATGCCTTGCCCTCAAAAAACAATCTGTTCCCAAACTTGATCCTGCATATTCAGTTTGACCAGTCTTAAAATGCTTAACTGAGGGTATGGGTGTGGCTTAGCTAACACAAAGAATCTGTCTTTCTGTACTTAAGAATTTTGCAGATGAATTTACAGTTAATATGTTTATAAACGGTCTCATGCATATTTTTTTGTGATGAAATTGTGTAAGCAGATGTCAGAATACTCAAGAAACTATGAGAGATTTAAAAACATATTTCAGAAGATGGAAATTAATACATGATTTTATTAGTTTTGAAATATTTTTATATTGAAACTGCAAAACAGAAATCCGAATATGCATGCTCATATATATATCATATTTACTGTCAACATATACATTTTCCAGGATAAGGATAGGCTGCAAAATGGAAAGATTTAAATTATATAGACTTCTGAAGTGTACACTAATATATTCTGACATTTTTTCACAATATCTCCTCTAATGGTAAACTTAGCAGAGACACTGTGCTGACTCTAAGAAGGTGAGAGACATTCATATTTACATAATACACAGTCCTTAATAATTTTTTAAGTGTTTATATAAAAGACATCAAACAGAAGATGCTGATTTTTACCTGCAAAGGCCTTGTAATCCACCAAGTCAAACATTACAATAGCTACTGCTGACCAGGTAACAATCAGAGCCACAACAAGAAGCCATGCTGCTGGGGAACTGAATGTTGTCACAAGGTCTTCTGTAACTGATTTCTTGCCCATTCTCATGGATGATGGAACGGATCCATTCTTTCCATCTGTTATTGTTGTGGTTGTAGACATACGTCCTAGGCAAATAGTAAAAGCAAAGGAATGCGAATATGAAACTTGGAGCCTAAGATGCAAGAATTTGACTGCTGAATTGAAATACATCTGTTTTTGGAACATATAAAATAAAAGTATACATTGCAAAAGTAAATATTAAGTTTTCTGAAAGATTTTCTTGAACTATGGCCACAATTAATAAAGTTTATTTGGATGCAAAGATGGTGAAATAGCCATGACCGGCCTTTTTGTTTATGATGTGACATTTTTTAGTCTGCCACAGATAGCTACAGACCTAGGAGAGTGATTGATGAAAACATCAAATATTATTACTCTCCAAAGGACTGTCTTGTTATGGGCTGTAGGCCAGATTCTTAGGTGATGTGATTAAGTGTACTTCCATTAACTGTAATGGAGCTAACGCATTTATGCCACTTGAGGTTTGGCTCGAGTTCTGCTGTCAAGGACATTTAAATCCCATTTTGTCCACCAGAAACACAAAAGATTTAAACATACAGTATCATTACACTTCATAAGGAATCTTGTACCTGTTTTTTAAATACCTTAGATCTTATCATTTTCACATAATTAAATTATCTCTTTAGAAGAAAGAGTTAGAAAGCCAAAGCAGGCTTAATTCCAAAAAGCATAGGTTTGATCCTAGGAAGAAGGTAGGAAGGTGAATACTAACATTAACTAAGTAAACTGTTGCTATCAGGTGTTTAATGGATAGTTAACAATGATTAAAAATTTACTTTTTCTTAGGGTATTAAGAAAAACTATTTCTCCGCACAAATCATAATTTTGGTAAATGAAAACTGACAACATTTGAAACAATTCATATTATTCTTCCTCATAAAATAAAGTGATAACCTAAACACTCATGGAAGGTATTTGTTTTTTAGAACATAAAAAATAAAACTAAAAATTGTCATAACTTCACAGTTAAAAACAGTAGAAGAACATGGTACTTCCACCAGTTCAGTTTACAAATCTGCTTGTAACCTACTGTCAAGCTATTGTATGATATGATACTTATGTTCCCGGTATAGTTGAGTTCATTTTTTATCAACTCTCAATAAATGTCAGTGATTTTAGGGACCTTTGTCTACACAGAGGTCTGAACTTTCAAGGAATAAGGTGATGCATGATTTTCTCATACCTCTATTTCTCACCTTGATATAAAATATGTCCCCTTGCAGCTAATTCAACCTATAAAGCTAATAATTTTCTAGGATGATAGGGGTATAGAAAGTGACAGAGCTACACTATACAAAGATGAATAGAGTCAGTATCACCTTTCACATGAAAACTGGCAAATAATAATTTAGAAAATACGATTGGACTTAAGCTATAAGGTTACTGAAGATTTTCGGATGTTTGCCATCATGAGATGTATGTAGTCTCTATTTCAGAATCCTTTTATTAATATTCTTAAAGAAATAAATGACATATTTATCCTTACATTTATTCCACACAAAAATATTTCAGTTTATTATATTGTGCATTGCATTTGTATGTACTTCTCTTATGTTTACTCTTTAACTTCTTGTGCACCTGCACAAGCATCTTGACTAATCAGTGTTTTGCTTCAAGCCTCACAAAGCTATTCTTCTATACAATAGAGTTGTATAAGCAGAATAAGATTGACATATTATGTTTGTATTACTTACTCAAAATTTAATCTTTTTTATAGAATGTTGATATTGGTTAATAATGCCTACCTATGGGAATGCAATTTATAAACTTTTTTTTTTTTTTTTTTTTTTTTTTTTTTTTTTTTTTTTAATGTGGTTTAAAACTATCACTGCCTCCATTTCCTCAAACACAAATTGGGACTCAATCACTTCATGAAGAAGGGAAAATATTCCATCTGAGAACTAGCAGTAGAGATCAGCTTTCTAAAGTCTAATTCCAAATCAATAGCATTTTGTTATTCTACTGCATATAAAATGTAAGTAATTTGTGCATGGAACAGGTTGTAAGTGGCAAATTATGACTTTTTTCCTTTGGGGATATCAGTCAAGGTTTATGATGCATAAAAGAAAATAGAAAGGTACTGTCTCATCTTGACAAATCTGGTTAGTAACACAGCATATCTTTAAAGACATACTAAAAAGATATTTGCACAGAAATAATAGGGGTAATTAAAACTCTGTATTTATGTAGACATATACATACAGATAGTTAACGTTGAAAGTATTATTCCCCTAGCAAAACTGTTATGTAAAAACATTTCCTTCCTATTCAGTGCATCAGAGACAATGCTGAAGTTTAATAGAAGGTTCTCTCTCATTTACTCTTGGCTGCTGACGTAGCCAAGTCAAATTTCTTCTTAAAATCACAGCAAGTTATAGAAAAAAATAATCAAAATTACAATCACGGAAGTGGGAGTGAAGACAGTTCACCCAAATTTGCCTGCAAATCAAGATAAAACAAAAAAAAAATTATTTGTTCCTAGCTCAAGTTCTTGTTATATGATTCATGGGTCTAGGACAGGTCTCCAGTGTTGTTATAGGTTCTTTAGTGTATCAGAGACAATTTCACTGACCTATAAGGCATCACCCATGAGACAGTAAGTTCTGAACATCTTGGAGGAGCATGGAAAATCCTAAAACACTAAAAACAGAAATAAGAGTTTCATGCATGCATCTCTGCCCCTGGATTCTAACATACACAATATTGGATGGAGGAGTTTATTAGAGGACATCTGAGAGAGACATTGTTTGCTGCTATGTAAGCCTATGAAGTGTGGAATTAAGGTGTAGAAGGTACACCAAGAGAAAATCAGGTTAGAAGTTAGGAAATACTTCTTCTCCTAAAGAGTGGTCTGTTGCTGGAATGGGCTACCTGGGGAGTTTGTGGAGTCACTGACCCTGGAGTTGTTCAAGAAACATTTAGATGTTGTACTGAGGGGCATGGTTTAGTGGAAAACACTGGTGATAGGTAGATGGGTGGACTGGATGATCTTAGAGGTCTTTTTCATCCTTGGTGATTCTATGATTCTATGAATTGACACCACTCTACCATCTTAACTTCAAAAAGATGAGACAATAATACCAAAACGATTTCCCTCCCCACTACACATTTTTGCAATACTTCGGTGCTTTTCCCTGCCTTGTCCTTCATTTGTATTGCCCAAGTGTTGTGCACTTTGTTGTCCATCTTCTACTGGTCTTAGCCTCCTTCCCAAATCTGCAGTCCTACTATTTACACAATTATACCAGTAAAGAAAGAAGGGACAAGAATGGGCAGCATCATTCACAAATCCAACTATCTGTAATTACTCTCTTTCTCTGAAAAGTATTTACAGAATCATAGAATCACAGGGGTTGGAAGGGACCTCAAGAGATCATGAGGTCCAACCCCCTGCAAGTAGCCTACAACAGAATGCACAAGTAGGCATTCAGACAGGTCTAGAATGTCTCCATGGAATGAGTCTCTACAACCTCTGGGCAACCTGTCATGTTGTGCAGTTACCCTTACTGTAAAGTTCTTCTGCATGTTAGTACAGAATTTCTTATGTATGTTCAAGTTTTAGGCCATTGCTCCTTGTCCTATCTCTACACAACACCATGAAGAGCCTAGCCTTATCTATTTGCCTCCCACTTCCCTGTAGATATTTATACACATTTACCAGATCCCCTCTCACTCTTCTCCTCCTCAAGCTGAACAGACTCAGTTTTTACTCAGTTTTTTCCCCTACAGGAGATGCTCCAGGCCCTTGATTATCCTTGAGGCCCTCCACTGGACTCCTTCTAGGAGATCTGGTATTACAGTTGTGCAGAGCTTCTGCCCAAGACATCAGTGAGACCTCAGCTGCCCAGTGAGGCAATAAAACAGACATATTTGCTGCATTGAAATCAACTGCTGGAGCCTGTCAAGTGACCCCTTCCCATTTGAGAGGAGTTGCTCAGCGACAGGTTGAAATCAAACTCCAGACATTCCCACACATATAATTAGTATGACCAATTTCTCCGTCTGCGTTATAGCCAACCAGAATCTAAGCCAGTTTAGCATACTCAAATGAACACTGAAGTAGGTTGGGGGATTTGTGAACAGACCAGCAGCCCCAGATGTGGGAGTTGCAACATCTTTACAAGAGTGGAGGGTGGAGCTGAAGGCCATTACAATTTCAGCCATTCAATTTCAGCCCACTGCCACATCGATGAAAGTCTCCTGGCACTTTGGGTTGTGATTTTCAATAGGATTAGGAACTTTTAAAAGTTACATACATATTTCATATAAAGATTACTCCAGAAATATATGTCTTTGACTCCACATCCCAATTTCTCACACACACAAAACAGCCCCATCAAGTCACAAATATCACATTTACATTTGCTAAATTCCAAACTGCTGAAACTCAGATTCTTACTAATCCTCTGGTTTCAGTGTTGCCACTTAGGATACAATCTGAAGATCCATAAGGTCTCAGAGGTATAAATAAACCTTGACAGTCATTGACAACATTAAGGAGAATTCTGTGCAACTTTTAGAGTCCAGGGTGAGCTTGTAGTTCTAGCAGTTAAACCTTTGAGTTAGTGAGTTGAGTTCTCCTTAAGGCATAATAAGCATAGGAGTCTATGGTTAAGGAACGAAGGAATGGGCATTCCATTTTGCAATTTAGCATCTGGGCCTCCCAGTCACCCTGAAGAAAAACTAAAAAAAAAAAAAAAAAGAAAACAGAAAAAGAAAAAAAAACACAGCCCTATACTCTGCAGACTCATTCAAACATAAAATAGTAATTTCCTGTATTTATGTTATTTCTTCCTTATCTTCTGTTACAGCCTTCATCCTGACAACAGAATTAAAAAAATAAAATGAAAATAAAAATAATCATAATATTAAAAAAATCAAGTAAAATACTTAATGTGGAATGTCATTTTAAGACTGGGTAATGCTGGGTGTATTAAAAGCAAAGGGATATCCATGCTGCTGGGAAAAATGAGGTTGTTTCTTTTTAAATAATAACAGTATTGCTAGGGCAATTCAGTTGGGATGTGAGAAGCCTCAAAGCAGTCTGCATTAAATGGAAGACAGAGTAGATTTTGACTTCTCTATTCCACTTCCCAGATGAGCACTCCAATAAATAGACTATAGAGTGTTCTGGATTCAGGTCATTAATGGCTCATGTTCAAGTTATTCCACTTCACTTGGAATATTTAAATATTAATTAAGGGAGTAGAAAAGAAAAAGAAGAACTGTATAAATTTACACTGTATGTTAAACTCCTGTTTGAGCCTTGGGTTTTAACCCAGTGACCTTATCAATTCACCACTCTTGTGATCAGGCAGGCAGGAATCTGAATTTACAGAAGGGAGGATGCCAAGGGGAGAAAAGAGGTAGAGATTAGAACCCTTTGGTGAAGGACTTGGCAGTGTATATACAATAAGGTCCATCATATCACATTCACTGAGTCTGCAGCTCTGACAATAATTACTATTTTCCCATGTACATAAAAACACCCAAACCTCAGTGCCTGTTCCTGTTGTTTAGGAGATATGTATTGCTGTGAAGTTCTCTTTTCATTTCTCTAATGTGGCTTCTGCATCCTTGATTTATGCAAGTGGAATTCCCAATAATGATGGAGAAGTAGATAGAACCATTGAAAGATATCTTATATAAATAGGCAAATTCAGTTTATATTTGCAAGCTCACCACTACTGCCAACCGGCTCTGTGGGGTGGGCAAAGAGATTCAGTTCAGCACAGAAATGGGTAGTAGGCACCTATCATAGGTGTTCAGAGTTTAAAGGAGCTTCTGCAATTTGA
Source organism: Excalfactoria chinensis (assembly GCF_039878825.1). Lineage (NCBI taxonomy): Eukaryota > Metazoa > Chordata > Aves > Galliformes > Phasianidae > Excalfactoria > Excalfactoria chinensis. Next base: position 47,530,573 of record NC_092827.1, read on the forward strand.
TAAGTAGAAATGTGACAAATATAGAAATAAATAAATAAATAAATAAATAAATAACATATTTAGAGCTGTGGCATAAATCCTCTCTTAAGATGTCTGACTCAACCAACTCTTTTTTTCTGTTTCATACTACATCCCAGTATGTATGAATGAAATACAACTGGAATTATCAACAGAAAACAACACATAGAAGTAGTTTCACAACTGATCCCAGAATATACAGATTTTGAAAGTCATCACACAGGGTATTGATATATTGCTCTACTCACAGTTCATATCATTAAAATGCAAAACGTAACACCTCTCAACACATCTGTATATGTTAGCAAACTTCTCAAAGTCATTAGCTAGCATCTCCGCAGGCTAGTAGCTTAAAAAGCTGTAACTGGGACTGTCTGTGAGGGAACATCTGCAGATTTATTAGTGACTGATAGTTATAAAAATGTAATATTCTTTATGAAATGTGGAAAATAGGGTTGGAGATTATGCAGCAACCAATTCTACACTACAAAAGAAATAGAATAGAGATTATGGAATATAGAGAGGATGGAGCATGAAAATTAAATGAACAATTGAATTCAGAAAAGGCACTTACAATTACATACTGTGCTGTATACTCTTTTAATTTCCTTTTCAGTTATTATATCTGCATTGGTTTTATTTTTGATAGACATAGAGCATCTGATAATTTTAAGAAGTTCTATTAATGTTTCCCATTCATTCTCCAAGGAATTATACACACCAGTCTCTTGAACATATACATCAATTTCAGTAAGACATTTTTAGAATAAAACATACATTCTGTCATCATTTCAATATCCAAGTCCTTGAAAATGTGAATTTTATGCTATATAAATAAATAATGTTACTATTAATTACTGTTAATTTCCATTATTTATTATTAGCAATAAACAGTGTCAGTGAAAAATAGAAGTCATTAATTTTGTATTCTAAGCTGTGATCCATATCTTGGTATTCTAGTAAAGATGCTTTGTTAGGATACAGTAGTACCACATGCTATGTGGAAAAAACACACAAAGTTTCCCCAAATAACTTAATTATTTAACTAATAATAACTTCATGAGCAGAAAATGACTTTCAAATGAGATATGGCTATATTATGATAAAGACCTGGGAAATTTCATGGAAAAAAAATCAGTACTCCGGCGCAGCAATTGCCTTTATTTCAAATCTCTAAATGCTGGAGGTTCTAGCATATTATGGTAGGATTAAGCATTTAATACTTGAACTGAATACTTTTTGTTCAGCATTATGTAGTGGATACTGATGAAAACATGATAAGACACAACCTGGACCAGATAACTGCAATGTTGACAGTTCTTAGTTCTTGTTGACCACATTCTCACCAGGTAAATCTATGTTTTGCAAGTAGGTCTGCTGACTTAATAGCATGAGATGATCATTGTAATTAATGGATGAAACTGGGAGTTAAGATCAAAAAGTCCAACAAAAAATAGTTCAGTTTTGTTATCACTTCTTCACTGCTCTTCCTTTGTAATTCCACTTATATGGAAATAGGATGTTTTCATTTTGACAATTCATTAGACCCTACTGCTTATGTCCTACCTGGATTCATAATTTCTCCACTGTGAAATCATAACGATTTCCTCATCAGTGTACTGTGAGGACTATGGTGATTCCAAATGGGAGAGAGCAGCAAGAGAAAATGAACTTTTAAAAAACAAAGTACTATTTTTTATGCAATGCTGTTATAAGAAAAAGGTGTAATGTTTTTTGTGGGAGGATAATTTTATACATAGAACGATTTTTCTAAAACCTCTGTGAAGAGCTAGTAACCCTCAAGAGGAGAAACAGTGAAAATTCAGAAATTTCCAATGTTTTTAAGTTTCTTACTATGTTTTGATATTTCTTATACTGCTCGCCATTTACCTGGTATAAATCACTTTCCAAACTTATTAAGCAGTTGAAGCACAGCAGCTCTTTATCACACTCCAAGAATATCAAATAAAAATATTTTTAAAGATCATGTTTTCCATCTTGCAACAATTTTTGAAGGCATTTGTCTGTTCTTTCTTATTCTTTCTCTTTCTGTTAAACTAGCAGCCAATCATGGCAAAGGGAGAAGATAGATATTCCTTTTTCAAAAGGCAGTAGACCATGATCTGTGAGTTGGAAATCTACATCTTTCTGTTTAAGATGCCTAATCAATTTGACCCTTCTTTTACTTTTTTTTTTTTTTTTTTTTTAAATGCTGAAATTTGTTCAAAAATCTCTTGTTTCTTTTCAAATTCCTCAGTATGCAGATAAGAAAAGAGCGTAGCTGATTTCTAAACATACAATATTAAACTATTGGTACCCTGAAAAATTCATTATTTGTTTTATTCTGTACAAGATACTTTGTATTGATTGGTAGTAATTCCTTCCCTTTTTGGAAACAAGTATTTTCCTGTAAAACAGAAAAAAGAATTTTTACCTTCCTGTTCATTTTTGAATTCTGACATTTATGGAAGAGATGCAGAAGGGTTATTCAGGCATATTTGTGAGTTGATATAAGCTGAGAGGTATATCTTATCTTATAAAATGTCAAAGTGAAGGTTAGAGGAAAATGGTTGCCATTTATCTTTAAATAGCATGAAACCTTCTGAAGCAACAGCACTGTATGCATCCTCTTTGTTATTTGTTTTTGGAAACTCAACTTCATACAGCCCTAAAATGTTTATAAGGGATTAGAGAAATACACTTATTTTTTTTTTTTTCTTCCATTAAAAAAAAAAAAAAAAAAAAAAAAAAGTCCATTTAGATGCTCCCATCTGTAAAATAATGATAGTTATTATAAATATTGAAGGTCACTAGTATACAGATATCTCTGTCTTCAGTTTCAGCAACTATATCACTATACCGGTATAAAGAATCTCTTTGAAAAAAAAAATCCAGATCTGTGTATCTCCTGGTGGAATTAGTATTATCTCTCACATTTGTGTCTTTGAATGATTAATTATGATTTATTTTATTTCAAGCTAGCTGTAGTTAGCTACAGTACATAGTAAACACGAGCTGTTGAACAAAAATACACCTTTTGTCAAGGAGTCTAATAAAAAAGAAGTAGCAACAGTTTTGATCCAGATGGCTCCTTTGAAGTTATTTTTTCCTCTTTTTTGGTCTGGAGGAATCCTTTGGAAGGTATTCCTCTGGATTTAGGACAAGAAAGACTCTTGAACTGATGGGGATAGAATTCGGTGTTAGGTAAAAGTTACTGGATTATAGCAAGGAGAAATTTTTGAAGACGTGAAACACTGAAGAAATCAAGTTTGATGAGAAAAGATCACAGAGTATTCACGTACTGGTATAAAGTCTTAGTTATCTTTTTTCCCTATGCAGATATTCTGATGGCATCTCATCTACACACTGAAAAGAAGGAAAAACAAGACCATTCAGATTTCTTTGAAGGTTACCTTAGGAATAAAAAAAATAAATAAATCACTTCAGTAATTGTACCCATTCCCTGCATCTTGCCTTCTGACAGCTCAAATCTGTTGTCATCTGAGCAAGGTTATGAACAGATTTTAGAAATTATTTGACATCTGACTATTATCCAGAAGTAGATTAGCAACAAATGAAACTATTAGAGTCTAACTTGTACCTGTGCCTAAACCCTGAGGACTTCTAATATTTCTAATTTTCACACTAACACATTCTGAACAAATCAACCCAGAAGGATTGCTCAACAGCACAATGAACAGGCTAAAGATTGGTTTAGGGAGTCCTGCTTCTGTGACCTGGAAACCAGGCCTCAAATTCTTGTCATCTAATTTTATCTATTATAGGAATCCAGAGACAGAACTGCACTTTAAATCATTCTAGCGCACCTATTCAGATCTCTGCAGAGCAAATGAGATAAAATAATAAAGACCTTACCTGACCAAACAGATATGAGAGTCTGAATGGTCTCTAATTTATCCCAGTGATAAATGCCAAAAAGTGGTTACCTGGCTACATTATTCAGCTCCAGAAATAGATCCATTCTCCATAATAATTCATAGAAATATCCCTTACCAGACAATGATATATCCACATGACATACAAAGTGAAACCTGAAATGCTCCTCATGTCCCAAATGTGTCAGACTGTGCCTAGTGACAGCAAGACTGTTCTGCTCTTATGTATGTGTATGGGCAAGTTTAGAACAAGCGAGGAACAGGCAAATACTTTTCTGTACCTCTCCATTGCTATTAATCTAAAGAAGATATGAAATCCAAATTCAAATGTTGGGGGTTAGCTATCACTTTCTCTTGGGGAAAATAAACAAACAAACAAACAAACTAATAAATAATGTTGCATGAAAATCATCACTTTGATGTGCGCACTTAAAACTGGTAATGGTTTTATTTCCAGACTATAACTGAAATTCCCAGTTCTAAAGCAACTATAAATTGAAAGATAATTGTAAGTTGTATTAAAGGCATGGAAAGAATCAAGAAGTGAAAGGCTATTATGTTTTTGTGTGTGTGCCTGATATTTGTACTATTATGCAGGCAGCACAATTTCTTTAGCCTTTTCTGGTATACAGTAATAGCATCATACAGCCATTTTGATTTCTCCAGTATTAACTTGCTGTAAAAAAAGCAAAAATGGCTTCCCCTACATTCTTGAGAATATAAATATGTACCCACATAAAAGCCAGAATATCTGAAGAAAATGTTTTCAGTATGAATTCAGGTGTTGGAAAGGGAAAAAAATAAATAAATAAATAAATAAAATTGAAACATGGTTTGACTGTTAAATTATTCAGAAAAGCGACAACTTAATTCCAAAATTTATTTATATGGAAGATTTACTTGTAGGTTAGCAGTCCCTTAAATTCATTTGGTGATAAATAAGATAAAATCTTATAAGATTTTATAAGATAAAATCCTCTCAGGCTTCAAAAATACCTAAATCAAATGATGATATTTAAAAATATTTTTAGTACCTATCTGAATGGAGTATGCTTTTATACCACTTACACTGAGCTCCTGAGCATATAAACCAAAATGGGAAGAATGCAGTATTTAAAAAAAAAAATAAGATTCTTAACTTTACAAAACAAATTCAAACTATGTACGTCTGTGCAGAGAATAGAATGTTGCAAAATGTTCATTAATTCACTTTAACTGCATTTTTCTAATTAGTACTACCATAACGATGAAACAAAATTGTTGAAACAACCCTGAGATGCCCTTTCTGAGCACTTTCCTGCTCTATGCATTCATAGGTCATCCGGTTACTTACATTTTCAGAATATGAATATTTCTTGAGGCCATAGCCTCACTCAGTTTCTCTGTATTAAAACATTAGACACAAAATTCAGTTCCCCCTTATTTGGTCATGGAAGACTGAACAACATCTAAGCATACTTCAGCAAAGCAGTCCTCAAATCTCAGTGATATATCTTAGAGCAGAGTTAAGCCTTTCCACTTTTTAATGGAATAATAAAAAAAACCATTCATTTACTTAAAATCTCACCTCAGCACAGTTTAAAATATTGAATTCTGAGAAAACAAAGGTCTCCATTTTAAGATGGCCTTGCCATATTACTGCTAACTGGAACAGAAAATTAGATACACCAGGGAAAAATTTTGATCTAGTTGGAACGATTGTTTCCGTATTTCATTTCATGGATTCTAAATCAAATAATGTTTAGCAACTGCTGGAAACATGCACAAAGTCATCACAAAACCATTCTGCTGTCATCAAATGGTAATACCCCCCACAAGTTCTCTGCAATAGCAAATCCACATAATAGGAGATCCAATATTTGTAGCCCATGCAAACAGCAGGTGCTGCAAAGCTTCATCCCAGCTAGGGTGCTTCACTTGTATATCAGACACTTGTAAGACCTCTACAAAATTTCAAGCATCTCACATCAGTCAGCAGCTTTTTTGTGCCTCATACCCTGGCTCTCATGGCAATAGGAAAAGAGAAGAGCAAAGCTGCATACCTACACTGTTCAAGCATGATGATTGAAAAGAATATTTATACATATTTGTGTCAGTTTCATCCCTCTTCCCTTCAACTAAATGGAAAAAAAAAAAAAAAAAAAAAAAAAAAAAAAACAATTTTCTTCCTTGATTAACCATGTTATATCACGTATATATATATGATAACCACTATATCAGTGAAACAGAAGCAGCACCTGAAAGGACATTTTTTCAGCTCGTTATCACTTTTCAAATTACCTATGCAGTACTCACAGACCTTCTGTTGATGCTTAAACATGTCCAATGGAAACCCAGCATTTTCAGATTTACTAAACATCCACACTGTCCCAAGTCAGATACAAAGCACACAGCACTGTTCTGTGTATTTTTAAAGGCATTCAGATTTGGATTTCTTTGCCTCTAGTCTTCTAACGTACATCTTCCCACCACCTCACGATGAAGTAAGATCATACTACTTTTGTTTGAAAGAAATGAAATAATGAAGCAATTAAATCAATAGTGAAAGCCATACTGGAAATCTGGCAGGATACAGAACTGATCCCACATCTCTCCTTCTAACTTTTGGCTTATTACACCTCTACACTGTGTACAGTTTCAGCAAAATACACCACAGATTTTCTCTGCGTGCTATTGTTTATATCCTTTGCCTGCTTTTTCAAGGTGTTTGTAAACATTCAGCATGTGTATAAAGATTCTCTCAGTGCTTTTTTTTCTTTTTTTCTTTTTTCTTTTCCTTTTTTTTTTTTTTTATCTTGTATTTTAAGTATATCAAAGCTATAGTTACTTTCTTATTTCAGAAAACTTCCATGCAATTCTCTGAAGTTTCTTTAATATTAACACTGCAGTCTCAACTCATATCTTTGCTAGTATAATGAAAAGAGATAGAGATGTCCTCTGCAGATTTAGAAGTTGATAGTCCTTTCTAAATTTTTAAGAAAGCTTTGGAGAGCTACTTAGTTATTCTGTGTATATCTTTGCAAGATTTTGCAGGCCGCTATATTCTGGTCAAAGGCCTATTCATTATCTAACCTTCCTTTATTAATTTCCTTTTCTTTATATCAATAGAGTGCAGCTTCAGCTGTAATTAGATAGGTACTAATAAATAAAAAATGCATACTTCCACATTTATTGAAAATGAACATTTACATTACAGTCGATATTTCAGCCTTACAGCTTACACTGACAATATTCCTATGGTCACAAAAGTGATAATCTTTCACTCACTAACACAATTCATCCCCAGAAAAGTACAGTGTATTCAGAATGCTATTAAAGTACTATAATGAAAGACAAGAATAGACACAAAGTGTATATAAAATAATTGAATGACTAATAGTGAGCAATATTCACATGGTAGAATACTGAAATAGAATCAAGCCCTTAGACATTTGCTACTGTAACTTAACCCTGTTGTGATTAGAATGAAAATAAAAGCACAAACAGTACAAAAAGGAAAAAAATCAAATGTAGTGATAAGTTAAATGAGACTTCTATTTTCATCAGTTTACTGGAAGGGAAGAAACTGGAGGTTCAAAACTTAGGCAAAACACAGAAATTTGATCATTTCTTGGTATTTTATTTAAGTTAGTCCTTAGGCCAGGTGCCACGCGGAAGTGTGAAAGAAATTGTGTAGGATGAAATTCTTAAAGAACTATACCCACATACTGCATAGCATACTGTGTACCACCAGGACCCACGCAGGCAGGCTGCCTTTGGCAAAGCATTGGAGAAATGTTAAAATGCCTTTAGGATTTTTCTACCATTAAGAACTATGACAAAAGCTTCACACCACCTAAGCAGGGAAATAAAACTTATATAAAGACTGATGTCTCATTTCCAGCAGAGCCTGTTTCCAAGCCCAGATCAACAGTTACCTCCCACTCAAGCTGCTGATTAGGTCAGGAATCATATTATTAGCTTTTAAGGGACATTCATGAGACATCTACTGGAGGAGAGAGAAGGAATTTGGTTTTCATATGGTCAAGGTAGATTTTTTTTCTACTTCATTTCCAGAAATGCTTTCACCTCACGGACTGCAACCTGATAGTACTTTGGTATTCTGTCCTCAGTGGGTTCTGTTCCAAACCACTGCAATAATGGGAGCTCATTAAATATCTAGTGCTTATTAAGGTCTTCATTCCTGTGATCAAGTGCTGAAAATGCCTTTATTAAATTCTGTGAGCATAAGGAAAATGTCATGGAAAGGAACTTGTCATGGAAAAATCAAATTCTGGGGTTTGGGTTCTGCACAGCATGGTTCTGTCCCAGCTGATGCCCCAATTCACAGTGTCCTGCAATTAGTATCACTTTTGCACAGGTGCTACTTCTCTGCAGACTGAAGCATAGGATAAAAAGAGCTAAAGAGCTGAGCTATATTCATATTATGGAAAGCTGAGGAAGATTACTTTTATACTGAATAAATTCTGATGATGGACATGAAAAGGAAAGGAGGTAGAGCTGAAGCCAGTAAAATTATACTTGTGCAAGAGATCTGCTGAGAACGAGTAGTCTGCATGCTGGGAATTTAACGTGCTTCATGTCTATCTCCAAAAATTGTTGATGAAATGCTGGGTATAAAGTCATTAAGAAATGCAATAATTTAAATTTCCACATCATACTCCTTCACTTTCATACAACGTATGCAAGTTGAAAATATTTTTGCAACCAGAAATTAGTGAGCAATTTACTAACTAATAATAAAAGACTACAAATATATCCTGCTTCATGTAAAACATGTTCTATTTTTTCTGTCAATGGGACACAACTGAAGTTCTAGTGTTATCCAAAATCACTGAAATCCAATTGCTGTGAGAATAAAAGATAATATTTCTACATTTAACGTAGCAGAAACATTTGATTCTTTTGATTAAAAGAATGAAAGAAAAGGAAATGCTGAAAGCAAACAGCAAGTCCTGACTACACCTGAAAACAAGAGATTATTTTCCTAAACAAAATCCAGAGATATAGCAAACTCCTTGAAGATAAGTGAAAGATCTAAGTGGGTGTATCTACCTTTTAAAGAATTCAAATTATTCCGTTATGAAAAGCGAAACAATTCTCAACAAAACCTTAAAGTTAACAAAGATTGTGTTAGTAACAAGAACAATAGTGAATTCAAAGGTATTAGCTTGACAGATTCAGTGAGTCCTCAAATGTAAAAGAGTTTACAGTAAATGGGAAAGGTAGAATAAAAATAGAATTGATGTAGAAAAAAAATGGTGGAATGTGATGTTCAAGAGTATGAGTGCAGATCACGAATTTCTCTAAAAGCACAAATAATTCAGCAGAGTTTTCACTGACACTAATTGAATTAGTGAGTCTGTAGGAAGTATTTTTCATTTGTATATTCCTTAGGGACAGCTGACAAAATCTGTACCAGTGAGGAAACAAATGTGACAACTATTACTATGAAGTAAACTTTTGAAATCACGCTGAAGCTGCTGAAGGTTTTACAACATGATCCTGCAAAATCAGACCTTAAGGGTGCAGTTTTTCATGAAGTGCACTAGGCTTGAAGATTTTAAAATCCTCATTTCTCTCACTGAAGAATACACAAAATGTTCTATTTTAAAATACGTTAATGTTATTTTTTGCATGCTTACTTGATATTTACCTAAATAAAGCAAATTCTAAATGAAAACACACATAGCTCTAGTGTTGCTTACAATAAAAGGTGAAAACTGAGGAGAGAAAGAGGAATGCACTGTAAAACTAGGAATTCAAAGGCTGTTGTTAATACTACATTTTTTTAGCACACATCGTGCATTTTTGTTCTAACTTGATCTTAGTTGGCTATAGTCATGACAAAAAAAAAAAAAAGAGAGAGAGAGAAATATATGTGATTTTATTTGGTTTCGGTTTTCAGTCTAGGGATTGATCTTCACATTATACACTGTCACAGGCTGCTCAGGTATCTGAGAAAATTAGTATTCCTGGGTGGGAAACAGATCTAGGGTATTTTCTAAGGATTTACTAATATGAGATTTATTTCACTGTTCATTTCTAATTGTTGACAGAATGACCTAATATTAGTTACAACCATTTTTGTTTATGTCCTGTGTAGCTACAGAACCAGGAGCTGAAATATCTGCACAAGTTTTTGCAGACATCCTACAGGACAAGAAGAAAGGCCTTAATTCTCTTTATTCATGCAATGACAGAATGACAGGGAGAGGTGAAAGTGAGGCTGAAAATAAGGAAATAGACACATAATGGCATTATAAAGAAGATTTTTTTGCTAGTTAAATAATTTCACCTAGAAAATTATTCTTCCAGCAGATTAAAGTTGACATTGGAATCTCTCCAATGCAACTGATCTACGCCTATTTTAAGAAGATGATGCAAACCAAATCATATGTCTGCCTGGGAATTTTCAGAGAAAGAAGGAACACCTGAAAGATGAAATGATGTTTGTATATGAGAAGTAATAAGAAAACGTAAACAAATGAAAATAATAATGGGGACAGTGTCTGAGTTTGCAGATACAGGAGATAAAATGTTAAAACCTTGTAACGTTTGTAAATAATTATTATCATGGAATCATAAAGGTTGGAAAAGACCTCAAAGATCACCAAGTTCAGCCATCAACTCATCCTCACCATGCCCACTAACTATGTCACCTCCCATTTAAGAGGACAGTATCTGCCAGAAGTGTATGCACATATACCAGCATATGTGTGCTGAGTGCAAGGCCGAATGGGAAGCAGAAAAAATGAACATACTGACACCAGAAAGGGAAAGAAGAAAACTTTTTGAGCTCTGTCAAGCCACTCTTTTTTGAAGCAGAAGAAATCCTTGTACCTCAGAATGCACACTCCACTACCAATATAACATTCTGATGAACTTTGATAGGGGTTGTGACACAAATTAGAAGTATTAAAAGTGTGCAGTGGTTCTGCACCAGGTGATAGAATATAGTAACATAGCTGCGCCATGCAGAAAAGGGCCATGTTTGTCAGAGACAAACATGATTCATTTAGATATTAATAGTGTCACAATAATATCTTTGTTGAAAAAAGAAAAATAACAGTAATTTTTTAAAGACATGAGTCTGGTTTTTATATCTGCTTGTGAAATACTCACAATTTTAACTCCTATCATGAATGATAATATGAAAAATTTCTAAGAAGAGAAATATTTAAAGCTTTTCTTTAAAACAAAGACAGAAACAGTTGAAATTAATTATGCTGATTTCAAGTTACAATTGCTGGTTATATTTTGAAGTTTAAAAATTATGAAGTAGATAGCCTGAACTTTATCTTACATGTGATGTTGTCATTTTGGGATGTTAAGTTGTTGTAATATGTGTCACGTATGTTTATGTACCTTCTCAACTGACTTCAGTAGGAATTACACAGATAAATCTGAAGCCAAAACTAGCAACTAAGGTTCTAGCCATTATAGGAGGAAAAGGTCCAAGTAAAATGAGGATCTTAACATTTGAATAATGTATAAAATTATGCCTCTGAAACAGTAAAATAGTTACCAGAAAACTATATTTATGGAAATTGTGTCATTTGTGAATAACCTCTTAGCAGAGATTGAAACAAGATTTAGCCTTTCTGACATGCACAGAGAACCACAACTTAAATCTACATAATGGAATAAAGGAAAAAAAAGAAAAAAAAAGTTAATTTACATACCAAAGGAGGCTACAAAGCCTGAAATTCATTGTGCCTTTGACAATTTGACTCCAGGCAAAGGTACAGAGATACTTTTGAAGTTATGAGAATGTAAGCATGTACAGGCAGTAACAGGTCTTTACTCATTACATATTTGTAAAGGATTTGTTAAAACTATCTTTGAAGATAGAAAAAGGAGACTTCTCCTGTGAGAAAGTTTTTCTATGCCTGGCATTTTGTATTTTCTTTCTTGTGGAAAATGATTTTGTGTAGCACCAAGCAGAACTTTCACGCCAGAGATGAATTCATTGTCTGCTGTAAAACAGATTCTAAAAAAAGCCCAGATTAACCATAGGACTCAAGTGCTTACTCAGGACATAAAACCATAGTTTTTTTAACTCAGATTCCTAAGGGTAAAGCACAGCACTGACCACGATTTGAGCAACTGAACTGTTTTGACTGTAATTGTAACATAGGTTGGTTTTAGTGTATGAGACAGTTTTGAATGAAAAAAAAATCCCCAGTGTTTTCTACAGCTTTGCTGTTTAGTATTCTATACCTTACATTATCTGTTTTGTTAGTTCAGCTCTTTTCCTCAAAATCTAGTGTGTCTGCATATTCCCATGCAATGATCTAAAGCCTGAACAGTCAGTCCTGTCTTAAAGCACCAAAGTAAGATTTATATAAAGAGACAGGACTAAGACCAAAATATAAAATATTCAGAATTTTGAATGAAAACATTTAAAACTGCCAAGGGAATATGGCAGTGGAATCGAATGGATGAGAAGTGTAGCTGGCCATTCATAGTTTCAAGCTAAGTCTTTAGAGGTGGTGACTTTAAAGTTCAGAATCCCCTTCATATCTACTTCATGTCCTCTGTTCCCAGTGTGATCTTAGCCATTGTTGCTGTTTTCACCTATCTGTACATCTGCAACTGCTGAAGATATTTCAGCATTCATTTTCAGTAATTCTTCATAAGTTCTACTCAAATGATGCTACATTCTGGGAAGGCAGGAAATATAATTGCTGCTACTTTTTGAATTACAAACCGAAGTTTTTATTAAATGATTTTAAAAATTAATCTTTTAAAAATTAATTTCAAAGTAAGAGAACATGTGGTAAGGGCTACACTTTTATCATATTTTCTAATATTATTTAAATGAAAAGCTATGATCAAGTCATTAAAGTTGTGAAGAAAGTGAAATAAGTGACCAGGCTGCTGGAAATACCTGGATAACCAGACCAGAGCCAGAAAAAGGTAACCACTTCTTTGACAGTATAAAAGCAATTTAAAAATGCAAAGAAAATTCCCTGCTCTTCAATTTATTTTATTGTTTGAACTCAAATATTATCTTATTCTGAGTCAAGAAGTAACCAAAAGTTAAAAAATATAGATATGTGTTCTTTCTCTAATATTTGAATAAACATTACATGAAAGAAAACGAGCTCTAGCATATATCCACATGGAAAAAATATTACAAATACCACCTCATTTGTTTAATAAATTGTTTATCTTGTCAAAACATGTTCAACGTAAAATTAACTTCTCCCATCTATCCAGAACATTTATAGTATACAAATACAGTTTTTAAAATGCTACATTTGTATCATTTTAATTGAACTCCAATTTCCATCTTAATGAACCTTGACAGAAATCAGAAATAAAAATGAAACCATTATTTAATAAGAAAAAAAAAAATGCAATATTTTTTATCACATAGGAATATACAGACACACTAAAAAGCATGTGAAGACTAAGAATCTGAATGCATGGCTCCTTAACAATAGAGTTGTTTAATGCATATTCATTTACATTCTCCCTAAGATTAAAAGGAACAAATTTAGTGAGAATGTCTGTATCCGGTCAGCAGTACTAATAATCAATCAGTAGGAATCAGACTCTCATTTTTGTTCTTTTTCCTGAACAACAAATGCTAAAATGATATTAAAATTGCTGTTTTCAAATCCATATTTCTTGTTTGTTGATTTAAATCATGATTAAAATAGGTGATTTAAAACATGTTTAAATTATTTTAATTTAAAGTGATCTACCCTCTCCTGCTTTAAATGTCATTTAAACCAGTAAAGTGAATACTCTCCACTAGTTCAATCTGCTTAAGCAGAGCAGAAACCAGCCAATACTGGCATCAGAGAGGAGAGGAAAGCTTTTCCATTCCTGAAAGCAGCTGCCCTGCCTTGCAGAGGGCAACTCTAGTTTCTCTGTCCTCAGTGCATCCTGGACTGATGCCAGACCTGCATTATGAAATGTAGTTTATCCTAAATCAAACTCTGCTCTCCAGAACAGAGCTCAGATTTTGAAGGTTTAATTATGGCAGCAGAAGCAGCATGAATCCACCCCTTACTGTTTACATCGTGGGCAATGAGCAGAACCTCTCAAAACATTTATAGAATAGATTTTTTTTTCTAGGATTAGGTACCTGATTGGCACTTTTGAGAATCTAACAGGTTGCACAGGTTTCATTTTGGAATCAGTGGGAGCTGGACACACTTATAATTTGAAAATGTGACCAGGCTTTTAAATCTCTCTCTTGTTGTGTAAGTAATCATAAAATATGTTCCAAATGCTTCTGAGCACAAGTTTTGTTTTTTTTTTTTAAGAAAAAAATAAAAGAATAATAAAATAAATGATCCAACCTGTATTCATACCATTTACACACTGATAAACACAAGTTAGCTGTGCACAGGCAACTTTTAGACCATCACAGGGCAGCGCCACTGCACATCAGATTGTGCTGTTTTACATGTGTTAAGTCTTCCTACTGTCCATAGCTAGTTTCACTTTCCAGTGGGATCCCTAAAATATGAGTATGCTAGGGGTCTCTGTACTGATTAAGTATGCATGCAACATGCTGCAGCTGTGAGTAAAAATTCTAATTTTTAAGTCTGAGATTTAGGTTAGCAAAACAGGTCACAGGCCTGCTCACCTCAACAGGCTACAAGAGGGCCCACAAAGTGCCAGACAGACCAACTAGCTCAGGTGTTCAAGACATAGGCAGAGGGAAATCCAAGTTCTGTGGAATTTCAGAGAGAATATGAAGCTTCTGTTGCCCTGGAAGGTTTCTATTTTTACAGAAAGTCCTGAGTTTTCTTTTTCTTTCCAGATAATAAGGCTGTTGACTTTACCTAGTACTTTTGAATGGGAGAAGACTGATTGCTTCAAAAAAGTCATTGCGAAAATTATCCTGTTTTTATTTCCTGTTTTCCCTGCAGAAGGCATTCTATTTTCTTCTTTGTCAACACTTGAGGCATGAAAAAGATTATATCCTTTCATATTGCAAATTGTCTTCTTGCAAATAATTCTATAAAAGTCTAACCGAAGGACAGGAAACATCTCACATGACTTAATCAAAATGAATGGTAATACCAAATAATCTAACCTAAATCATTCACCTAGGCTGCTTTTGCTGTCAGCAGAACTAGCTGTGTTTCGTGAATTACCATGAAAAGTAGCTGTTTCACTCTTGCCAACAGTGACTTTGCCAAAGTTATTGCCTACTGAAAACTGTTGCTAGTTTCTGGCCATTGCCCTCCAGAAGTCTTTATCACTTTACCTGCTGGATCTTGAATGTTATTTCCCATATTTTTCAGGTTTGATGTATATTCATCTTCAAACAGGCAGATCACATTAAATCTGCTTTTTGAAATGTTCTACATCTTAAAACTTCCTGCAGTTATCAAACAGCCAGAGACAAGGACCAAAAGCCAAATGCTAATTTGGAGTTTGTCACTGACAAGCTGCCTGTAGCCTCAGGGCTCACCTGTCTCCTTGCAGCCTACTCTGAGAAAGAGGAAATGAGTAGTTGCATAGCTCACAGCAATAAAATAAGGACCAAATTGTGACTCATTGTCACATTTCTGTTTGATGCCTGCTTCTCTCTTG
Organism: Excalfactoria chinensis; assembly: GCF_039878825.1. Taxonomy (NCBI): domain Eukaryota; kingdom Metazoa; phylum Chordata; class Aves; order Galliformes; family Phasianidae; genus Excalfactoria; species Excalfactoria chinensis. Next base: position 47,546,052 of record NC_092827.1, read on the forward strand.
CTCCACTGGGGAAATAAGTTGTGGCAGACAAACAGCTGGAGGAGAAACCTTGTCTTTCTGCTCTCCTCACCTCTCTCTGGAACAGATCAGTGCACAGTCTCCAGTGCATTGCAGCAAGGAGGAGCTCTGAATGCTTCTAAGCCTCTGCTCATTCTTCCATTTGTGGGAGGAGAATGTGCCAGAGGATGGCCATCAGCCTTGCTCTGTGACCTGTGTTAGATTGGGCTAGTAGAAAGGACCAATTATAGGGCAGCTGTTGCAGCTATTGTACACATACAGATTAAGCTGTACATTGGTAAAAGCCATTTCTCAGAGCAGCAAGGGTTTCTGTATTCATATTTCAGTGGTGGCAGCTCTAACTCTGTGTGCATAGAGCCCAGCTCAATCCCTGTGTTCATAAACATAGTATAGGAGCATAGATACCCCTGTCATTCCAGGCAAGCTCCTAAGTAGTCACAAAAGTCTCTAACATTTAAAGAAATCTCAGTAGCAGCTGAAATAATAATAATAATGGTAATTAATAATAATGGTAATTTCAATAAATAACATTTACTACATTTCCTGAGATCAAAGACAGAGTAGTCAGTATCTCTACTGAACTTTTATTTATACATGGATTTATGGACTCCCAGCTTTCAGTAACTGCAACTCTGTGATTGCAGTTACATGTAATATGAGGATGCTGAAGATAATCCCTTGGAATCTTCTGAATATTTACCAGCAGAATACCTAGGTCCTGGCAGTTTTCTCAGGATATTTATAGGTTGCTGTCTTCACATATTACTTTTTGCCTTTCGCCAGGTATACTTCACCAGTAAATCTGATCATCACGCAATTTGTGGTTGTGATAATGTAGAGGCAGCATATGTGTCTTACAGTTCAAGGAGTCATTACTTTGTGAACACATTTTTAAGCAAAATTTTGTCATTGTCATTATAGTGAGGTTGACCTGAAAGTGCACCCTATCAGGCCAATGTATCTGCCTACCATAGGCCATGGCAGTGGCTGTCAGAAGATATCCTGAGATGTGTGTCAATGGTATCAGCATGTCCAGGCTGAACCACCTCCCTAAACTAGAAGCCACACTGGCCATGTCAGACCCAAAGCCTTCATGGCTCCTTACACACTGCTGTAGAATACTTCTAGAGTACTCTTTGGTATGTCAGAATGTTACTCCAGGGACAAAGTGTGAGATGTGGCTGACATTATAAAACAGAGGTTAGAATTCCAACCACTTTGAGCAAGGATTTTAAATCCAGTGAAATCATTAAGATCTGAACAAATCACAGATTGGGATGTAGTATGAGGAAAAAACAAAAACAAAAAACAAACAAACAGAAAAAAAAAAAAAACCAACCATAATATAAATCAAGACATACTTTTTTGAGTGTGTATGTGTGTGCGTATGTATGTTTGTTTGCTGAAAGTGTAAGTTGATAAATTTTAGACCCGAACTTTCAGACTGCTTTGTGACTGCCGGGAGTAGCCTCAGAGGAAAATAAGCTGCAGTGGAACATTAGTCACAGACTGAATTCTTAGTTTTCTACCATGAGTACAATTTCCAGTTTTGTGGATGAAGTTTAAAAATCAGCCAGTCAACATAAGCCAATTCCAAATATACAAAACAACAACCAGACTCTGGTGAATTTGCCTGTCCTGCTGAAGGTCAGGTACAGAGAAGTTGATTGATGCCTCTTGTCACCTGAAGTCTACTGCTTTGCACAGACAAAAAAAGCAGGCAGACACGCAGTGTGACAGCTAAGGAGCACTCATAGACACCATAAAAACATTTTCAGATCCTGTGGGTTTTTGTTTTTGTTTTTTTTTTTTGTTGTTGTTGTTGTTTGTTTGTTTTCTTTTTTTTCTTGTTTGTTTTTGCTTTTTTGGATCTTTTATCTTCTTTCTTTGATTAGCTAAGTTATTTGAAAAGTCACTTTCAGACTGAAAAGTCTTTTATGCTTGCTATGAATTTCAAATAATCCTGTTTGTTGTTTTGTTTGGCTTGGAGAGCCTTTCAAGAAGTAATTCCACAGTGCCCCTCTAACATTAATGGGGTTAAACACTTTGGAAAAAAATATTTCTTAAATTTCATGATGACAACTACAAAGTAACCAATATTTCCAACAAATTTGAAAGTGATTTATAGATCCATCCAGCTTGTGATCAAAAAATCATCCCCACATTGTCTTCGTGCTGCAGTTAAGCAGAAATCAAAGACTGTACAGTTTGACATATCCCTAACAGGAATTTTTAGAAGACAATTTGGTTCACTCTCTAATACTGCTTAATACAGATTCTCTTAAAAATAGTAATGAAAAATAGAAGATAAAAAGTACAACTTTGATACACTGAAATGCACATAAATTTGACAAACAGAATAAAAATAACTCTCAGAAGTCTGTTTTAGACTTCTGTGGGACTTTTGTTTGTTTGTAGGGTTTGTCTGTTTGTTTTTTGTGGTGTAATTATTAAATCTGGATAAACACTGAAATAAAAAGAGACAGGAATGAAATTCAACAGAAAAAAATAGTCTTAAGGTTGTGTTTTAAATATATTCTGTTTCACTGCTGTTGATAAAATATTGTTATGCATCTAAATGTTATTTAAATATGAATGGTCAGGAAATATTAAAGTATGAAATATTCATACTGTAGAATAAGTATTTATAAGTTAATACAACTGCCTTTCATTCTTGCAGGCCTCACTCTGGCATAATTATTTCTGTATAACTTTCACTGACTCTTTTAGAAGTTTACTTGAATAAGGGCTGAAGAATTGGTAGCTTTTGTCCTGCAGTAACCTGATGTGAAGTTCACAAATGCTCTGCATTCCACTAAAAAAATCAGGGCCAGTAAACTAAGCTCCCTTGTTTATACTTAGGAAAAGTTCTGCCCATACGGGACTGCCAGTAATTTACCTGAGAAAACAATTAAGGGTGGAAACACCTGGCATTCAGGCATTTCTCCTTGTGTCACTCCAATGGAACTGCTCTGCATATGAGATTAATGCTATTTTTAGAGGTGCACAAAGAACTTGCTTCTGTAACTGGTAAAAAATTCTGCCCACAAGTAAAAAACCAAAAACAAAACAAAACAAAAAACCCCAAAGAGAAGAAAGCAACCCAGCCAACAGATGAAATGATCCTGGAGTGAAAGCACTGTATTCTAAGAGCAATAAATCATACTGACACACCAGCTCAATTGCACTGTCAATTTTTGGTTAATTATATTTGAAAATAGTTACCGTACCTTCTGCTGTAACCTCGGCCATGATGATGATGGTAAGAGATACTCTGTTAAAAAGGTCAAGATCTACAGTGGCAGCTTAGCTAATACCTTCGGGTTGCTCACTCTTGCAGGAGCTGCAGAGTGAGCAGGAGGGAGGTCCTCCACTTTTTCTAATTCTATTTGTTCTTCTTTTCTGCCCCTCTGAACTTTCTCTTTCCTCTACAGACTCCTGCCCTCCCCAAGCAACCTCAGGCCTTCCAGCGGCAATACTTCAAGCTCAGTCTTAAGTATCAGCTTCTAACAAAAATAGCCATGCCTCCCAGTGAGTCTTCAGCATGTTTTCTCTAATATCCTAAGAACCATGCACATGACAGACAAACAGCAAAAAGGCTCATCTCTAAACAGGAAAGTGCAGAGAGGCAGTAAAAAACAGAAGAACTGGGAAAGAGCTGTTTAACACTCCTGCAGCCTCACTAACATAATTGCTGTTCTTTGGGGGTAAGTCAGGAAACGTGAAATATGGAGTTCAAAGTAACCTTATCCATCCCAGCTCAACTTTATTCTTAGCACACTCAATGCTTAGCACATTCTTCCTGGCCTTATTTGGTTTGGGGAGGGTCCTACGCAGCTTACTGCTGACTAAGGGGGAGGGTAAATTTAGGTAATTTTCCCACTTTGATTCTTAATCACAGTTACAGAGCTAGTAAAGAGACCATTTTAAACCCATGAAATTGTTAACTTTTATTTTGATTTTTTGGAAGGCCCTTGATATGCTGACATTAATGTACATACTTGTGAAGTTCATTTAAGTATTACTGAATACTTTTGAAAGTATAAATAGCTCATATGCAGCAAATTCATCAAGGTAATATGCAAAAATATTAAGCAAAATAGATTTTTCACAGGTCTAATTCATAGGCAACATTAAATTTAGTACAAAATACTGGTGATCATGAGCTTTTAGAAAGCTGAAAAAAAAACTTAGAGGAATAAAAACACTAACAATTGTAATAAGTATAACTTAAAACCTTGAGCAATCCATTCAGTGTGTTGCTTACAATTTCACACTTGTGCTATTATGTGTGTGGGCAGACCTTGAAAATGAAATTAGCAAAAAAGCGCCCTCAAGCCAGCATGCTTCTACATAAATGTCATCGTCACATGAAATCAGAAACCATCTTAAATGGTTCTTACTAGGGAACCTATAGTCAGCTCTGCTACAGAGGCTGGCATTTGCACTTCTCATCTTCCCTCCAGGAGATATAAGCACCTGGCTCTGTTGCAAAGTACAAGGAAGGGAATCTGTTTATCCAGGGCACAAGAGGCAGAATTGAAGGCTCATTGAGCAGAGGTTTACTGTCACCATCAGGATTTTTCTTTCTGCCTTGTCACACTTCAAGCCTGACACAAATCAGAAAATGATAGCCATTTTCTAGCCAAAGCTCAGAGAAAATGCTCACTTCCCCTTTTTCTTCCTGATGAAATTTATTACACTAATTTTTGATTACTTGGTACTCAGTATTCAATGGTTTCTGATCATACTCCTGTCCCTCCTTTCACTCCTTTAGCCTGTTTTCACTAAGGCTGACAAAAAGATTTTAGAAATAAACATATTCATTTGAAAAATGCTCTTTCATGAAAACCTAAACGTTCTGTGGAATTATATTCATTCAGCAGAACAGCAGCCCACGATAGCTCAGTAGTTAGTAAAGTGTGTTAAGATGTGTGATACTGAAACAAAGTCTTTGGCCTTAATTACTTCTCAATCTTCAGTTTGCTTAATTTCATTTTATGTGAACAATTACGTAAGTTGGGTCACCTGTATTTTGTCAGCTATTTTCTTGAGATGGAAGGAATATTGCCTCAGCCAAACACCCCAAGCACAGAGCTAATAAATATTGCAAAGTCAAGATTGCTTCCATTTGTATTACCATTCAAATAAAGTAATAAATGCTTAGTTAGGCCATATAGTAAGAGAAAACTGAAGAAAATATTCATGCCTGAATTTTGTCCTTGTGTAGAAAGATCCTGAAATGTGGACAATATACAGCCATACATGTTTGTATGACTGTATGTGTTATCCCTCCTTCACTGTTTCCATTTCAGGTCCTACCACTTGCCCTCTTGCCTCCATGCTTTATTTCCTTTGCTGCTATTTTTTGCTCTCCCCTCATTCACAGACTGATATTCTGAAACCAAAATATAGCAGCAGAGGTAGTGAGAGAATCCAACTGGAAATCAATTTTATGCTTCAGCCCAGTGGCCAGAAAGAGAATTTCTTGGCAGTTACTGCAATTTCTGCATTCTTTCTAGATGCAAAACATTCACTCTGGAAGGAGGCTAAAGCTATAGTACACAAAATATCTTACAAAAAATATAGCTCTAGGCAAATGCATTGAAAGTTTTATTTGTTCTCTCTAGGGAGGTCAGAGTCAAGGCAGATGGATGTAACATTTATTGGAGATAATCAGAGTTTGCAAAAATACAAAGAACGAGGTAAACAAGGTTCTGCTGTTGTTTGTTCATGACCCATGAGATTCACCATCTGAAAATTATAAAGGACATTATATTTCTTCTTCAGATGGTTGGGCAAGAGAAATTCTCAAAACCAAGTTTCAGCATTGTTAAAAGTTTCATTAAAATCTGAAGTTTAGCATCTGGCTCAAATTTAGGAGTTTCTTAAATGCTAAACTGTGAAATCCACATTATGCAGAAGGCCAAGAGAATATCTGTACAGATCTTCAACCCATAAAGTATGTAAGCTGTCACAGAATGCATTTTGGTGGAAGCCATCACTGTTTAATTTGATAGGACATCTCCTTGTATAAATTTTCATTTCTCCCTCCTTGTTCATATTTTTAACCATAACAAAAACAGAAAATATAAAATTACTTTGGTTCTTACAAGTAATATCCAAACTTGGACTCACAAAATTTCTCCTCATTTTCTTCCCATCAGGTCTCAGACACAATGGGGAAATGCTCTTGGCTTGAATCCCTTCTCATGCCAGATTCCTGAGATATAAAAGTCTGTGTTAAATACAAATAAAACAAAGATTTCTCTTTATGGCTTCCTGAGTAGAGAAAACACTCTTACTAACAGCAGCTGTATGCTGCTACAAATGTTTGCATATAATCATGCACCTTGATCTCAGATAAAGTGGTATTCAGTGAAAGTCCTAACTAATTAATCAAATAAAATCATTTATTTATTTGAATATTTTATTTTAGGAAGAGTCTGAGGTTTATTGTTTCAAAGGCTGTACTATAAAATCCTGCTTTTAGATTAATCACAAATTCATAAAAATGGAAAATGACTTTGTCTGGAAATGTTTTGTTGTTCATATATTTAAAGTAGAAGTATACAAATATTTTATAAGATGATTCTTGGGTTACCTAACCTTATTAAAAAGGGAATAGAGGATGGAATAGACAATACATCACATTGAAATACTGAGTATCAAGCGGGAAGTCTTTCGTACTGATTCAAGGAAGCACTATGTAAAACTGTTGGTCAACAAGAAAATTTAGAATGAAATTTGAGCTTGTCTTCTAACACATTACTGAGGAATTCTTGGAGTTCAGCCCTACAAAATCAAACTAAACAAAATAAAAAGATTTGATATCTTTGTGCATGCTCATCACTGCAGGGTCATAGACAAGATACTTAACCTCACCTCCGATATATCTGATGAATCCTGGGAGTATGTTGTAATCAGAAATACTCAGCAATTATCTAATAAGGACAAATACAGGAGGAGGTATAAAGCTAGAGAGTGGATCGTACTCCGTCTGGTGAATATTAACAATGCATGCAGAAGTAGAGGATTTGAATTGTGTCTGTCAGTAAGCCTTTGTACCCATGAAGAAAAATATTAGTATTTTGGGTGATATTGGATGGCTTCCTCTGAACTAGGCACTTCCACTCTTTTATTGTTGATTTTTTTTTTTTTTTATTTTATTTTTTTTGTCTGCTACTTAGACATGAGACTTTCATTCAGCTGCAGTGATGAGACTCTGGTTTTCACTTTAAAGCAATAGCAGATTCAGATTCTGATGCCCTTGTGATTAGTCAGAGATACAGTTATTTTGACCTTCTGTGGAGCATTAATAAAACTCTAAAATACTTGCTTTTCTTTCACAATTAATATTTTATGAATGAGAGTTGCAATATTTTGGGAATCAATATGACAAAATTAGACTTACTTTGGATATATTATAGACATAGAACAAAAAAGATCTGGGTGTAATATCTGATTGTGATTAAATTTGGCAACATTTAAAACATTCTTATAAACCATAAATTGTAAACCTGATAAATTAGTGTGAATCATTTTTCAGTGCGACTTAGATACATAATACTTATAAACTCCTTCTTTAATGTGTAGGAGAAAATTAATTGAACACCGTGGTAGATCTGTCCTATATTTAACATGGACTACTGACAGATGAGTGCAGTATACAATTAAGATTGTCTCTCTGTAGGAAGGCTGCTCTGAATTTAAATCAACCTTTGCTGGAGGACAGCTGACAGGTACACTGGGGTCAAATCACCTTGGCACTCCAGGCTCATTAAGGGACATTTCACAGGTTAGGTTTCACAGAAAGAATTTTCTCCAAAGCTACACTTTAAAAAGTCAGCAGGTACAGAAGAAAATATCTATGATACTGTGTATTCCTCTCTACTGTAGGCAATACTCCCAATGATACATACTACTACCAAATTGCTGAAGTAACTTCAGTCTGTGTGACATTATGATTAACCATATCTAACATCTAATAAGGTCCACTGATTATAAGACAGTTTCAAACCCAGGAAACAAGACTGTTACAAGATATCTCTGATATATGTGTAGAGAGACAGTGAAGAAAAAGTGGTATGGAGCAACTTTCCTTGTTTAGGTGTGTTTTCTCTTAACTCTACTGTGATACTATGAGCTAAGTTCAGGAAGCATGCATGCCAACTTAGATGAGTTTGGATGAGATTTAGCAATTCCATATTTTGTGCCTTGTTTTTTTTTGTTTGTTGTTGTTGTTGTTTGTTTGTTTTCATTCAGTATACTTTTTTTCTTGCTATTTTAAATGGATATTTTGTTATTACAATAATTGTGTCTTTCCTTTTATATCTAGGAAATTTTCAGAGTGCCTCCAGGGTAGTGAAGAAGGTATACCTGAAACTGAATCCTTTTTAAGATGTAATGTCAAAAAGTCACTTTAATAGTCTTTTTCCATAGAAAAGCTGCATCCAAGGTTAATGGTGTACAGAATATAGCAGTAGCCAAAAATAGCTGCCTTTGACGTAATGTTGAGTGAGAAGAGTTCTAACATCCTTGCAAACTTAGAGTGCTTCCTGATCAAAAATACTCTTTCAAAGGAAGATGACTACGTGTCTTCTGATATATTTTTGTTTAAGAACAGGAAAAAATAAATAAATTAATAAATAAAATATTTTTTTCAAAACTTTGTTTGAAAACAATTTCCTATTTTAAAAGCACAAGACTCAGAAATATGAAGGTCCCTCCAAAAGTAGTGCCACTTATTTATTTCCATGGAAACTACAACATAAACAAAGAGTGCAACACTATTTGATAGAGCATATCCTCAGCTATGACACTCTTTTTAAAAATAACCACCAGTATAAGCTATGCATTTTTGACAACTATGAACAAGAGCCTCTATGAGACACTTGTAAAAATCTGCACCAGAAGAGATGATCACTGTTACTGTCACCACTCTGCTGAAATGCACCACACACTGCCTTAGTGTGCTCACATCTACTGTTTGGTCACCACCAGTGTTCAGCAAGTGTTGATGAATGTCAGTTGGTGCCATTTTTTCCACATGAAGGAATTCAGTGGCACACCTTTGCTTCATACACACTTCCTTGTCAGATGCTATTCTGTCTGACTGACTCCTCTGCTGCCATCTGTCACATGGCAACAACATGACATGAGGTACTTATGGGAAATTTCAACCTCTACTGCCACAGATATCATGGGCCAAAATAATAAAATAGGGAGCATTAGTTTCAGAGTAGCCTTCATTCATCACACAAATATATGTAGCAAAATATGTGAGTTGCTTCTGAGCTCCAAAATTCAGACCCAACTGCAAATTTACACTGAGATGTTTCAAGTTTATCTCAGATCTCACTCTTAAAAGGAAAAAAATAAAATAAAAAATCTGCAGCAATCAACATTAAAATATATATATATATATATATTTTTTCCAGATATGCTCATATTTGAGCATGCTGACATAAGCAGCCTAAAAAGATAAAGAAAAATACATGTTGTTGTGTCAAGTACCTTGAAAAAAAACATGGGGCAAAATTAGTACTCTACATATCTTCACTACTGTAAACTCTACTGGGGTTGCTCAAGACTGTCTTCTTAGTCTGACCCTAACAAACAAGGAAAAGCGTCACTTTATTTTCATTTAGTTACTTGTCTTCTGCTTGTGGCATGTTGATACATTTTTTTGCATTATATTCCATTAAGTTATATTATGTTATGTTGTATTGAGCTAAAGATTATGTGGTCTTAGGCACACAGGCTTTGACCTGTCCCCCTCAATCATATTAGCAAAAGATAGCCTTCATAAATAATTCCAGCCAAGGCCTCAGGAGTACCAGATTTTAATTCTTCCCTAGCTCTTATAAGAGGAAACACTAAGGATTTGGGTTCAATGGATAAAAAGAATTTTCTAGGCTAAACCAACAGCACTATGGAAATTGACTTAGATAATGAAATTTGCATGTCTTAATCGTTTCCTGCAAATTGGTAGAACTTCTCCTAGATCTCCCCAATGTGTGTGATTCGATTTGTGTCTCTAAGTGGTCGTGAAAACACTTTGTGTCTCCTGTGCTGTTATTTACAGAAGATCTTTCAATACTTTCAATGTCCATGTTTTCCCTGGAATATCAGAACTTGGTACAGTTACTCATTTCCACAGATGGGACAGATATCAGTTCCTGGAATTGAACTGGCAGCTATGTCCAATTGAAAATAATTCCTTGACTCATGTAATACAAAAGGCTGCAGCTGTGATTAACCCTTTCTATGCCACAAAGTCAGTCTTCCACTCAACAGTACACAAATCTGTGCCAGAAAATTCTCAAGAACATTGGCATCTGTTATTTGTCACAAGTATGCAGAGAGAGATTGATATAGAGGAGAAAAAGGTATAAAGAAAGGAGAAAAGGTATAAAGAAGGCAAAAGTCTTGGCAGCTACAAGCCATAGGAAGTAAATTGCATAACATCTCACAAATCTATGAAAATATAGAATTTTAAAGGAAACATATTTTTGTGTTGACAATAACTATACTTCTGTTTCCTCTCTCTCTCTCTCTTTTTTTTTTTTTCCCCTCCCTTTTTCAAACCACAGTCTTGGGCAGATCAAAGTGAGAACTGTAGATGAAGGACCTGCTTTATTATTATCACGGTTATCGCTACTTAAAAAGAAAAATGAAACACATTTTCATTAGGCTATTTAGACTTTTTTACAGAGCATGAGTAAAATATATGAATTAGTTAATTCAACCCCATCAGTGTTGACAGCTGCAACTGCACTGGAAAAGGTATTTCTGAAAAATAAAGGATCTTTTAAAGGAGAAATAAACTTGAGCATTAATTCCTTTACCACTCATCATAGCAGGTATATACTAATTTTCCTTGAATAGTACCTCACCATTTGTCACTGTCAATCACATCAGATTCCTGCTCAAGCTCCAAGATATGTCCAAGTCAACTTTCTAATACAAACCATAAAGAATACTTGTTTGTACAGCAGATACCTCAAAGACTTACTATGTCCTTCTTAATCCTCCCCCTGCCTCCCTGGAATAGCAGAAAACAGATGGACTGAACACAGAGGAATGCAACGGTTCTGAAGAGATAGCCAAACCATTGCTCTTTCCAAATTTACTGTTTAAATGAAAATAAAAGAATTACCTGGGGACACAAAGCAGAATGTCCTCAGCTGCGTCTCCAGGGCTTGGACAGCAAAGCAAGGACACTGGGGACTTTTGGAAGCTTCTGATCACATTCCCAGGGCCTGAGGAAATTGTAGGCAGCCCTGGTACAGCTGGCACGGGCTGCAGCTGCCAAGGAGCTGCTGTCAGCTGGTGCCTGCAGGGTGAAGTGCCACCCTAAAGCAGCCCAGATGCAGACATGGGTAGTTTCTCCATAAAGGGGGTTTGGCCTCCAGTTATAGAAGTTTGTGCTCATGGTTTTTCTATAGGTGTTAGAAACAGTTATGTCTTTACTTTGTATGTTAAATTTGTAAACATTTTTTTAAGTGGGTGTTTGGCCACAAAATCCCATTTTGCATCCCTGAAGTTTGGAAGATTTTATTCTGTGATCACTTGCCGTTCTCCTTTTTTTTTTTTTTTTTTTTTTTTTTTGAGCCACTGAAATAGTTCAAACAAGCTGTTATTCATACCTGGTGAAAGGATTTGTGAAACAAGCATAGCCTGGTGTTAGGATTTCACTCCATCTCACAGTGCTTCCTCATGATGAACAAGGAGAAGCTGTGTTTCTTGTTACTTAGGTAACAGACAACTGAGAGCGAAGGTGTTTTCATTATTTTTTTGTTGGTTTCAGAGAGGGAAGGTATCTAGAGTTTTACTTAATTTCTGCAGAAGGCAGATATAGCAGTATTCATCCACACTGCAGAGTAAAAAAGTATTCTCTCTTCCACATCTATGAAACAAAGCATGACAGCTGAGGAACACAACACTGGGTAGGCTGCAGCAGTGTGGCATCAAAACTACACAAAAGCTGGAAGAGAACAACCAACCAGCACATGCACCTTTCACACATCACCAACATCATGCTAATATTCATGATCCCATTTACGTCTCCTATACTGCAAAGAGATGCATGACAAAGACTGGATGCTGTGCAGTCTTGGGGGTGGTAAGGTAGAGGCAGTGCAAGGTGCGTGCCACAAGCAGGAGCACAGTCCCATTCTCCCATCCTTGTCAGCCTAACATACAGTCCGTCTGAAAAAGGCATGCCTCCAGCTCCCTTAACAGCATTTGTCAAATGGGTCCTCCTGACACCACTCTGCCCGCCAGCACATTTGTTTTATTAGCTCTTTTTAACTCTCATTTCTTACAGCAGTTTCCTGACTGAAACTAGGAAGGGCCACTGGCAGACTGAATCCTCACAGTCTTTTTAAAGGTCCCTCAGAGGACCCTTTCCAGCTCTTCCATTCCACACTAATAGAAATTTTTTCCTCTGAAGAGATTTCCATCAATACATATTAGGAAGAGACCAAAGTCTCTTTTGACTTGTCTGTCCATGTAAGGTGTATCAAAGTTTTCCTTTGGATCAAAAGCTGTGGAGGATCAGGTACTTAAATCTGGTGGTCCTGAAGTAAATTCATGTCTTGAATAGGCCGTTGGTTGTTGGTATTTTTGTGTTTTGTTTCTTCCCTCCCCCACCCCCCCCCCCGAAGGTAATTTAAACACACCTGCCACTCTTAAGTCCAAGGCAGTTGGAGGATATTAATAATCTCTTGAATTATTTAAAAGACATGACTAATGCTTCATGTACTATAGGACTGTTATCTGCAAAAATAACATCTGTGTCAGTCATTGCTGGGCAGTTAGAGTTTCACCACTAGCATTTATTGAAATTTCTGAGTCCTGCCTGTATGCAAAGGAACCCTCCATGTTGTCAGTTTTACTTCACCTTCAGGTCTAAAGACCAACTTACAGACTCTTTCTCATTGTTCCTTTTGATCAGAGTGAATCAGACAAAGGTGTGTGGGCTCCTTCCTGAATAAAATACCATGTAAAAAGATCAAAAGCATTTCAGAAAGATTTCTCATAAACTATTTTAAGAGTATAGTGTGGATAAGTTAGACATGCATGCTAGAAGTCCTGTCTCAAGAAGGCAGAAAAAGATCATACAAATTTTTTGTCGGAGTTCTTAAGAAGAGCAATATCTAATGCTCAAGGAACTGAACAGAGTGTGTATGTATGTATGCAACACAGAAAAAAAAATAAATCCAAATAGTTTATGTTGTACCGCTTCAATGGCAGTGATATTGTGGCCAAGTAAATCTAACATACAGTCTTCACTTCTATGCTAGCAGTAAAAAATAACTGGGAGGAAATATAAAGTGCTTTATAAAGAACAAAAGTAGAAGTTCATTTATGGTACATTGTCCCCTATGATATGTATTTGAAATCACATTAAGAATACTTAGCAATGGATATTATTTCTAGTAATTATTTGGTGCTGTTTCAAGAAGTAGTGCATGAAGGAGTTTGTTTACCATTCTGCTGCTTCCAAGTGGAGTGGCACCAAAACTGCAAATCATGTATTCCTTTAAAAATTTATCTTCCTTGATGCCTAATGAAACAGATGTCATGGATGATGAACAAGAATATTTTGAAGAGAACTGTTCCTCTCCCACTGCAGCAAGGATTGAGGAAGATTTCTATCACCTGTTGCTAATAAATTCCTGGAGAGGCCCTGGCACTCTTACTCACTCAACCCAATCAGAGCCTAATCTTTAGATCATTATGCATCTCAGATAAAGAAGTAAGAACTGCAAGAAATTTAGAACACTTAATGCAGATTATATGCCTGCATTGCATGTATACTTGCACTGAATATGTAATCAATAATTGTAAACTCAAGAGATTACATGAAAACATAAATATGATGTGGTAATTCTAAAAAGAATCATTTTATTCACTTAATTTTTTGTCAGTTTTTGCATCAAATATATTTCAGAAAATGAAAAACATGCCTCCCCCCCATCCCCCCCCAAATAATTATAAAAAAACACCCCCCCCAAAAAAAAAAAAAAAAAAATCGGGTTTTGGAAGGAATGCATGAACACATGCCATGCATTTTAAAGATTGAGTTCTTTCTTCTTTGTTAATCTCAAAGTGAAAGCACATAGAATATTTCTGTAACATTTATTTGTAAATCTTGCTCTCACTTTCTATTTATTGCTATATCACTGTACCCAAAATTGAATATGCCACAAAATTGCATTTTATTTCCATAATTGTGTGTATCAAGACAGTGGCTTCCAGATTTCACTTTAATTTCCTAAGGTGTTTGTTTTACACTTCCTTGGACCATTGCAAACATACCATAAAATAGTTCTGTGGTTAGTTCATCAATAAAGTGTTAGCTGGTAGCTTCACATAGAAGAAGAAATGTACCCAAACATTATTACCGATGGAAAGAAAATGAACACTTCTGCACAAAATTAATGCCGCCTTCTCCCCTCCCCTCCTTCCCACTCTCACTCCCACCCTGATACCAATTATATTTCTATAGATTTTCTAAAAAATTAGTTTTCACAGTAGTGCTACACTAAATATCTTCATTTATGTCTTGATTAGATCCTGATGTGTTGCAGGTAGCCACTGTATAAGCATTGGAATGCTGTGGTTAATGGGAATTGTAACACTGCTTCACTTCTTTCTGAATATCTAGTTGGAGCTGTTGATCATGCATGCTCATAAATTCTGGGCTGAGAAGATTCATAAAAGTTTCTGTTGACACTTTTTAAAACATTCTGAGAGAAGTGGCCTTGTTATTACTGGCTAGTTTTGTTGGGTTCTGGCTATGTCAATCATAAAAATAGAACTATTTAGACATTTTGGGAGTCAATAATTCAGTAAGGAGCCCAGATATGATAAGTACAACTTGAACAGTAGCAGCATGTTGTTCCTAGGCCACTGGCTAGATATGATTGATCTGTTGCTAGTGCTGAGCTGGGGGCAGGCACTGGGAGGAATGAGAGCCAGCCATATCAATACCTACAATTGTGCTACCACTCATCAGAGAATTTCAATATACTTGCATCTGTAGTAAACAGATCTGGGTCTATCAAACAGTTAACAAATGATAAGTTCTGATCCAGGTGCATTCCCATGTCCTCATTCTGAGATTTGTTTTCTGCCATCCTTTCAGATAAGAGAGCAGCTTATATCCACAGCTCTACAGAAGAGGTTTTAATGCACATTTTCTAGTAAGACTGTTGTGGCAAAGGCATCTAAAATGAAACACAAAGATGTGAAACTATTGCTTTACCAATCTCTACAAGAATCTGGAACCCAGAGGAAGAGGTTTACACCTGCAGTCACCTACTGTGTCTGTTGCTCAACATCAAAATAACATGGGGAGTTCTCATCTGTCACTATTAAAAGGAAATAAAACAGCACTATTAAATATAAGCTTACCATGAGAATTTTAAACAGTTTGACACATTTTTATATTAAAAAAAAAAACACTTACAAGCTATTTTTCGTGAGATTAAAATTGATTAATTCACCACTAAAAAGACTATTTGAATAATTTGAGGGATATATAATTAACACAGTGATTTGTATGAACACTTTAGTCTTGAAAGACTTTCTAAAGTTTCTCCTTTCAAATCAAGCTATTTTTGCATTCACAACCAGTAGGGCAAAATTAAATATATATGGCTTGTTCCTTGTACTGTCCACAGTCATGTTATGGAGAACAAGAGCACATTTTGAGGCTGTTCAAATGAGCTATTGGTGATGGAAATAATTTGTCTGAGTGTTCTGACAGTTACATAATATGGTATATTGTTCCTCCACCTTAATTATATATTATTAAGGTGGAAGAATTCCAGTGACAATTAGAGCTTTACTGGGTTTTACAACAGATGACTGCTGCTTACACCTGATCACTACTGACAGAAAGCCCAGTATTTTGTAGCCACTGAGATCAGAACTGAAGAATCAGACTTACTTGTACGGGAATGCTTGTTTAGAAAGCATGAATGTCAAAATGCAAAACCAAAAGGACATTGTATACTAGTGTATGCAGGATGAGAGCAGTACACAGCTTTCTCCTATTATTTCTGACCTGGAAAAAAACAAAGGTAATGTAGAATTTGAAACATTCTACTAGCTATCCAATCCTTTTAAGATAATCTGGTGTTAGAGCCCTTGTGATCCCACTGGAACAAGACAGATCAGTAACAGAAACAAAACAGCTCCTTCCTTTATTTAATATTTGGCTGATGCAAAGTTCACACAGTGATTTTGCAAAATGAAAACAAATAAATAAATAAATAAATAAAAATTAAAAACTCTGAGATATATATCAGTAGAAAGAGCAGTAAAAGATTCACAGTCCAGTACAGAAGTAAACTGGCTGTCCCTGTCCTCCAAGAAAACACCAAAAGAATGGCAGAAAAAAAGGAGCAAACTGATATGATTCTACTGCTGCTAAAAATTTGTTCGCAGACAAAATTTTGGTTCTTTGGTCAGAGTTTACCAAGAAAATCCAGCTGCTTCATTTTAACATCTACCCTACTTTTCATTCTCAGCAAGTATTGAAACCTTCTCCATATTTTCGAGAAGCGCACTATCATTACATTAGATGACATGTCAGCAGTAGAATTTATTCTTCTTTTTTTAATTAAAAGAAACAGAGACGCACATACTTGATTGCAAAGTTTTTCCTTACAAATAATTTAAAAAATGACAGTATATTTTCTCTTTCATTTTCTCCTAGAAAACATAGCTTTCACAAATTTGATCTTTCGTCTTGCAGATTTTCAAACTTCTCTTAAATCTGTACAATGTACTATTGTGCCATTGAGACTGAAATGAATTTAGACTGTTCTTGACATCGTTATTTCACTGTTCTGTCTCAAAGTCTTTATGAAAAATTTATCTTTTTTTTTTTTTTTTTTTTTTTTTCTTTAGCTCCTTCTAACACAAAAGAATACTGAAGGAACATATTCCCCCAGCATTTCTCATGAGACTACCCCATTCTGCTCTAGCAGCTTGAATAGGTTGCAGTGAGTGCATAGACTAGAAGAGGCAGGCAAGTAATTCTGCCTGACTCTACAGATTTACTTACTTCATCTGTCTCTAAGAGGTTTTAATCTTATTTATTCAGGAGACTTCTTACTAGAGTCCCTTGATATCTGTAAAGAACTCCCAGTCTGTTACCATGCTGATCTCTGTTAGTCCCATAAAAGCCATCTACTACCCAGAAGGATCTATTTCTTAGCTGAATGAGAAACAGGTGAATTACCTTAACCACAGGTTGATAAATAGAAACAGGTTGCTTTTGCCTTGCAAATATCTTGCAAGCAGTGCAATTTCCTTAAGCGTGCTTGATTAGGCAGAAGGTGACTAGCAAAACACAAAATCTTATTACTTATGTCAATAGTTAGCCTAAGCTTGCATTTTCTTTGTGGCAGAAGAGATGCCAGAATGAATTAATTTCATTCAGTTCATTCAATTTTCATCAACTACCTCCTGCTGCAGACATTCACCAAAGACAAGCAACATCAGATCCAGGTCTTTCTCCCCTTGTGAGACTCCAGGTACTATTTCTTACGAGATACTCCTCAACTGAGCCATCAGCTACTTGGGTAATAACAATGTGTCAGGGCCAAATACTGACAAAGAGATCTTTTCTGGATAAGTACAGCACCAGGCAAGAATTGACAGCTTCACTGCACATACCTTTGTGGTTACAATGCTCTCATAGAGACATTGTAGTTTCTTTAGTTCCTGTGGAATCTCCAGCAACACTGGGAGATGTGATGATGAATCTAAGGGCCAAAATCACAAGCCACAAAATACCGGTTCTTCCAGTTTCCATCTTTGTCCCTTTCTCCCAATGAAAAACATGGATCCAGTAATGCATGTATCCTTTGAAACCTTCACCATTTTCTCATGCTCACCTGCTTCCAGCTGTTTTGATAACTTGCCTAATTTGTTGCATCGGTGTTTCTGCTCTTTTCATATTAGCAGTTCAACACAGTCGCTTCAGTGCTCACCATCAAATCTCCTTGAAGAATAAAACACTGATCATGAGATAAGTATGACTCTATGTTTCAAATTTAGCCTAAATAAAAGAGATGAACAAAAATCAAATGAAAATCTACCCAAGAAGGAATGATTTATCATTCTGAATCAACTGCTGGAGCACTGATGTTCAGTGATGGGAAATAGAAAACAAAACAAAACAAACAAACAAACAAAAAAGAACACATTAAAAAAAAAAAAAAAAGTGCTATAGCACATTTAGTCAGCTGTATTGAGCAACGGTCATCTTTCATCACAAAGAGTTAAATACAGTCTAGCAGTGAAACATAACAGCACTGCATATCAAGACCAAAGGGACCTATGAGCCTATTCCTACTTTTTCTGTAAGGAGCTGAAATGTACCATTATTAAACTATAATGTGGATTAGTAGTGCTATTAGTATACCCATGTGACAATTTAGTGCCATCTTACACTCACTTGGAAAGAGGGAAAAAAAGCTTTCATGAGAATTGTGATAAATAGAAATATTCCATTAAATAACAGTTGTGTGGCTTTGTGCTGCATTTAAAACCTTCTCTAGGGACTGCAGATCCCTAAGAATATAAGTTACTCATGACTCAAAGCATTCTTATGACTCTGAGTGTACTGATATTGACAAGGTTTCTATTATAAGTTTTATTAATTATTTTAGTAATTAGAAATTGCTGAAGATTTCATTTTGACATTCACTTCTTTTCACCAAGATAAAATGACTTCATGAGTTTAGTTCTGCTGAATTTCTTCCTAAAATAAAATTAAAAACAAAAAAAGTATGCTGTCTCTCTCTGTACTTTAGATATGCACAAGCCATTTGGCTGAAAATGTCAAGGGATATTTTAGAACTGAATATAAACAATTCTATTACTTTTCATAAACTACTGACTAAGTCATAAGGTTTTCCTCCTGTCTACTATGGTCTATTCATTTTGGTCCTTGGTGGTTAGGAATTTTTTAAAAATTCTGGAATTTTTTTAGAATTTTTTCTTATTTTTTATTGTAACTATTAATCCAATTAAAATAGAAGTTAAATGTTACAGGGACTTTAAAGGAAAATTTGAAGACAAATGATTAGTTTTCAGATGCTTGCTGTCAGGTCACCGTTGACCATTGGCTACTAGCACTAACTGAAATGCACTCTTACCCTCAAGGAATTTTATTGTTACCCTTGTATTGCTCCAAACTTAAACCCAGAAGAGTTTGCTTAGTGTTTCTTTAAATAAGCAAGTTTCATCATCCTGCAACAGAGCACTCATTTCTGTAATTGACATCAGAGAGTGGGAGAGAAGTACAGAGGGAACAGACACTTCCAGAAAAAGGAAGAATTCTGCAAACTTTTGTCATAAAAAATCAAATGCAGCCCTTAGATGTGCTCTTTGGATGAGATTTTTACACCTGACTATGGACAAGGACAATCTACGAAAATCAAACCGAGAGATCTGAGCAAGGAAGAATTACAAGCTACCAAGCTGATCCTAAAACACTGTCTTCCGTGTTCACAACCACACATTCCTGAATAGACCAGTCTTCTTGTACTCACTGTCTAGTTTTTGCACTCGTTCCCTGGTGAAGAAAAAAAAAAAAATCCTTACACATGTTACGTGCAAGAAAATGTGGCAGGTAGTTGTAGATGCTTTCTCTCAAATGCTTCTCTCTTGACAGGGGAATTAGTGCTCTCTAACTGCTAGTAGATCAATCCATGTAAAATGGCTTCCACCAGTGTTCAATTTAACCTAACAGAAGTTAGTTGCAGAATATTTCACTTGTGAAATAGACTTTCCCTGACCTTATTAAAGTTTAGAACTGTAGAGCACATCATCAAACTGTATTCCACGACTAGACTTCTCTGAATTTAAAGAAAGACTTCAAAGAGGTTAAAAATCATTTATTTCAATGTAACGGGACTGGCATCACAATTTCTAATCATTAGAGAAAGTAAAGGAGCAGTACCATCACATGCATTTCACAGCATTTATTGCTGGGAATGCCTCCAGAAAGGAGTAGATAAACACAGTTTCTTAAGTTATTGACGTCAGATTGCAATTAAGAGCAATTTTAGAAAACAGTGGAGATATCAAGGAATGTGGTAACAGGGAACAATGGGCTTTCACACTGGAAAGAAGTTGCTCTCTCCCCTGCATCTGCACATCTATTAAAGAAAATTGTTTACATAGGGTAGCCTATGTCCAGAAGTTCAGTGAACACTAGCTAGGAAAAATTGGTTAAAGCTTGCTATGGTTCATGAAAAGCAAAATGTTTACAGTGCCTCAAATACTGTATTAGGGTCCAAATGACATTTCTAAAGTCAATACTTTTGCATTCTTAATTAGACAACAAATTGTATTTCCACTGGGCGTTTCTTATGATATTTTTAGATTCTCTAGTCAAAGAAGATAACAGCTTGAGGAAGAAGAAATTCATTTTTTATGTGTTAGTGACTACCAGATGTTCAGTTCTAAGCAGCTAGAAGACAGAAAAGCAATGACAGACAAGGAAATATATATATATATATCTGTATAACTTGAAGCACCTTAATTTCTCATGTTCTCCATGGTGAGATTAAAGCACAAAAAGGTAATTCTGTGATATATTAGTTTTAGCCTTCATTAAATATATTAGATACGTATTTGAGTCCATGAATTTGAAAAGAGCAAATATTTTGGATTGTTTTTTGAATAAGCAATCAAATAAAGCACATATAAAACAGAGATTTTTTTTTTTATTTTTCTCCCAACAACATCAAAACTACATTATTTTTCTATTTCCCGTCCAGATAAAGTTTGATCTAATATTTCTCACTGATATCTAAATTATCTAGTTCACTAGAATCCTGGCCTTATATTCCGATGAATAGAACCAGTCCAAGGAAAAGGTAAAATAAAAAGAGAGAATGGGTATTTTGCTGTGAATGAAACAAATCTCTCTGTTAAGTCTTTTCAGTGTTCTAAACTGATAATATTTTAGTACTTCTTCCAGGTTAGATCAAAATTCTTCCTATTTTCCATTTGCTGCTCAAGGTCAACAGTAAAAGCAGGGATAGATGGTCTGGAAAGAATTCAGATGTACAGATATAGGATCAGGAAAGCTATGTTACACATAAAATCATAGAATTACCCAGGCTGGAAATGACATTGAAGTCCAATCACAATAGGTATAAGGACAGAAGAAATACAACCAGAACCTAAGAAGCATTTGTTCCCCACAGAAAACAAACAATACACTGTAAAAGATAAGCACTAGTATACATGTTCTGAACAGCTTTCTGAGATCTAACTATGGAATTAATCACAAACTGCCAAATTCTGACAAAAACTGAAAATCTTTAAAAGATGCATGGCAACTTTCTTTTCAGATGCATATTAATTTGGGGATTTGTGTAATCCCTGCACACCTGTCCTAGAAGAAAGACTAATTTTTCTCCTACACATCTCCAGTTGCCCCCATTATGGGCAATGGTGTGGCCCAGATTAGTAACATGCCTGACATGGTCTATTGCTGTCTGTCCCCAGCATAGTTCAGGTCTGCTGTAAAGGTTGTAAGAAGCCTGTCCACAGCTGTATTCCTTAATTGCTGAGTCACAGAAATTATCTTCAGTCTGGTCCTGGAGTTTACACAATTCTAATGCACGATCAGCCTCAGACTCTACCTACCTCAAAAAAGTGGAATCAGTTTGGGCATAAACTAACACCAAATATCCAAGATCCATTTTTCTTCTCTCTTGATTTTCTTGATGATCTTTTTGCTTCTAATGCATAAAATAAATAATATTCACAGTATGGAATATGTCATATGTATCAACATTAATTTTGTTAGATTGTCAGCTGTTATATTCTAGTATTCATGTATCAATCCTTCTCATGAAAAATTAATGTTAAATCAAACTAAACAAAATAAAAGTAAAATAGATGCAAATCTTGAAAAATACATGGAAATGCCAAAAAAGAGAGAGACCTATAAAATAATGCACCTCTTAGGAAAGTCCCTTAAATTTTTATAGATATATAAAAAAAAAAAAAAAAAAAAAAAAAGGAAAAATAATTAAATAATGGCACACAACAGAGAATTTGATTATCCCATGATAATGATTCCCCCAGGCATTCCAGGCATTTTTTAATCCGAGATATAAATAACATCTCAGTAAATGCCAGCAACTGGGTCTCATACGCATTTTCTGTCTTACCACTGTGCAGATATTAAGGGGTGCATTCCAGACAATATTCATCATATCCTTCTGCAAAAAAAGAGCAGAAATTCAGAGTTCTGAGCAATAGTCTTTATGGAAAAAAGAATTAAAAAAACAATCAGAAAGGATTTTTTTCCTTTTTCCTTTCCTGTTTTTAAAAATTGTTTTAATTTTTTTTTAAACAAATCATAAAATAGAAGGAGCTACTTTTATGGAAAATCTCACACCTTTAATATGTAAAGTGTAAAAAAGAAATGAATGTATTTCTACCTCTGAATCACATTTATGAGAATACTAGAACACTAATAATAATCATAATGTTTCCATTAGTGTTTATATTTTGTACCCAGATAACAGAAGATCGTTATGTGACAGCTGGAAAGAATGCAGATTAAAAATGTGTTAAGCAGTAACTCACCAGGCTATCTATAGGTCTGGGGAATTCTTGAATCAAGAAAATTTAGTGAGATTTCAATCAATTAAAGAATATTCAGAAAAAGGTTTTTAAGGTTTTTAATAATTGAAAGGAATAAGAAAATAAAAAGATCCACCAGAGGAAGCTGATTTCTGGGAGGATTTTATAGAGATAATCTGTTGTTGTACTTTTCACCAGTGAACATTTCCACCCTCAAATTCAGTGCTTTCAATTTTAATAACAAGATAAGGCAACCATAAATAAATTCTGGGAAGGGATCATAACAAACTGGAACTCTTTAGAGGCACTGTGTATGATCAAACTTGACATATCCTAATTAATATACAGTCTCAGTAGCTTTCAGAGACAATGTTTGACAGGGTCCAGTGGTCCTGTTATCTTTTTTCAACTTGCTTCTCATGCATGGTTTTATGAAAGATAGCCCCATTTATTTTCCTGAAGTTGCTTCTTTCAGTGAAGATGGCAGAAAATAGTACTTCTTCCAATTCTAGTATACTACTTTTTCTGCCAGAACATAAGAACTCCCAGAAATAAATCCCCCATACAGCTGGCACTTCATATTCCTAGCTACATATAACTTTGAGCTTTTATGATTAATAAAAACTAACAAGTGAAAAATATGCAAACGTGCGCCGTAATTTATGTCCCTTACTATGCTTTTTTCATGGGTAGTTTTCAAAGTTCTGTGACAGAAGACATTACCGACTGCCATTTTTAGGTATGAGATACACAGAGAGGAATATATAATTACATGTAGTTACTAAACAGTTCTATTTGGAACACAAAACAGATTTCTTGGGTCTCAGACCATCACACCATTTCTAGACATTCCATTGATCAAGTCTTTACACTTCAATAAACACTTAAGAAAAATGTTTTACCAGCCCTAGATCAGATCATCTAGTAAGAACTACATGCATTGGATGTTTCATGGCAGAGTTAAGCTTGTCACTGGATCAGTTCTATTCACAAATAATTTCTATGTCTATTTTTCCTCAAAACACATGCTTACTTTCCTGTACAATATTAAAGAAACAAACAAACAAATAAAAAACAGCAGCATTCAAAAAAATCAGAATATAAATTTAAATAATCACAGGAGAATCATAATTTCCTGTTGCAAAGACATCCACTTAGCTCCAGTTATTCTTTTTCTATTCTTATAATTTGCCAGATGTTAATTTGGCTCACAGCCCCTTGCATACAGCCTTTTTGCAACTTTAATCAAGTGATTAAGAGAGCTGTTATTTCATTAGTGCATCTTTTTACTGATCATTGCAACACATTAGTCATAGATAAATGGGTACCAGTGGTTTTCTCCAAAAATTATGTGTTGTAGTTTCAACATTCATCTTGCAAAAATGTCATTTTTAAAGAACTATATGGATTCATACTTCTCCCACCTCTGTTTAAAAGATCTTTAATTCTAGGAAAAGATAAAAGGAAAGAAGAAATGAAAAAGAAGCAATGTAAGAAAGAAGAGAAACGAAGAAAAGAAAAAAACGAGGAAAGGAAGAAAGAAAGATAAGAAAAAAGTAAAGAAAGATAGCGATGCAGTTGAGTACTTGAGCGTCTTGACTCAAGGAAAAGTTTTATCACTAATAATTAGCCAGATAACTCCTCTATTACTTAAAAAATTACTTACCTGCCAAAAAAATCCACCCCACTGTGTTACTACTTTTGGTTTCCAGCTGGCCTGTATATGCAAATGACTGAAGTGGGTGAATTTGAACAGCGAACACTTATTGTAATGGATTCCAATAAGAAATATACTTCACAGAATTGTAGGGGTTGGAAGGGACCTCTAGAGATCATCGAGTCCAACCCCCAACTTCCTAGTGCAACTGGAAGTTTAGAAGGATAAAGACAATGCTACTAATGGCCAGAACTGTAGCATTTATATTACCAGTCACCCAATTTTTGAGTTACATGTGAAAAACTTCAGAACTTCCCACACAGATAATACACAAACAAATTATATGTAACTTAATCATTTAGCGAGAAAAGTCAGAAATCTGTGAAATCCATTCTATATCCCAAGACATCTTTAGCTTTGTAGTATGTGGACATAATTAAGAATATAATGGCTGAAAAACTGTTTTCTGAGATTCTATTTAGGTATTCATATTCAGCCGTGATTTTTCCATTTTGGATCATGCCTGGGGCTCAGCAGTCCTACAGTTGACCACAGAGTCCTTATCAAAGGCAATTCCAGGGACCATGTCAGACTTTCCTAGGGTGGAGTCTGTGCTCTTCCATCTGCCTTCATCTACAGAAATCAGATTCAGAACGACAATGAATGGTCACTGAAGGATTCCTGGATATGAATTCATCAAAGATGTGTTTGGGGAAGAATTATTTTTTTGAAAGAAATCACTTTTTTTCTTCCTGTACAATCAGCTACACAGCTAGGAGACCAAGGGGAAAGGTAACTGAGATTTTGACCATGATATTATCTAATTTAAGGAGAATTTCAACTTCCTGAAAGATAGAAGAAGGAATTTTAATTTTGAACCAGTGTGAGCGTCTAACTGACCAGGTCAGTTCTTTCTCCTCAATTTCAACCAGAGTTTATAAGATAAACAGATTTGTAAATAGCCATTCATTCCACCAAGAAAAGATGGCTTTCAGAACTGCCATTAAAGAAGCATTTGACATCCTATTATTACATTCTAATTGCTACACACGTTCACAATGCCATAAAACTGCAAAAGGGTATGCCATTACTTTTTGCTGGCAAGTCTATTGTGATGTAAAATGTACAGAAGTATAGAGTATGAAAGAACTATAGTGAAATTCAATTACTGTAACACACATATAGGCTTTGAGAAAAAAATGTAACAGGAACATACAGCTCTGTGTTACTGGCAGATAATCAAAGTACTGGCTTCTTTTCACAATTGTTGTAAGGGATTTTCCATTAAAGCTTCTCTTTTTATTTTCCAAAGAATAAAATAGAGTTTATACTTTAAAGATTACGTAAACAACCAAGAAAGAACCAAAAGAATGAGATGAATTAACAAAATTGTATTCACTCTCCTGTTTAAAAAAAAAAAAAAAAAAAAAAAAAAAAAAGAACTATAATAATAATAAAATGCAGGATAGCCCTGTATTTTATTATAGGTTTCATCACTAGTTTCAGACCCAGAGCTGTGATTAGGGCCTGAAAAACTCAGGTTGAAAATGAAAGATGTACTTCAGCCCAAATATGTAGCAATTATCATGAAATGAAGTTCATTTCATATTTTAGCTAATCACCATGGAAACCTATATTCATTGGCTCCTAATTGGAAACATTCCAGACCTGGAAAACACTGTAGGTTTAAGGCTTCGTAATTTTTTATTTAAGCAGCTGTACTGTTCTTCTCTGTTTGTGACAGTGTATTGTGGCAATTTTTGGTAATATCTCTTGAGAAAAAAAAAAAAAAAAAAAAAAAAAAAGTTTATATATATTATTCTGAGAAGCTTGTATTTGCAAATATCTTTCTCAGTGTACTGGGACTTTTGCCCCTATAAAACTGCTTTGCAAAACCACTTCTAGCTTGTGATATTAATACAGGAAAACACACACAAAAATATTATACTTGATTACTTCAAGAAGCAGCAAAATATAGAAAAAGAATTTGTATGCCTTTACTGAGTTTTCCTTGTAAATTTATGGCTAAATTCTAAAAGTTGAATATCATGTGCTAGATATTGTTAATGCCATTTTTAGAAAAATGCTTGGACTGACGTAAGTGGAGTTGACACATTGTTTTCCATCTATACATTTCCAGTTCTATTTTCCAGATATGAAAACATCCTAACATTCAAAAACAATGAATACTCGCAGTTTCATTAATATCAGTAGTGCCCATTCTAACCTTTTCTAAAAATCACATTATTCTGTTAATTCCCTTCTTTGCTATTACATCCTCACCTTTGCTTTCCAAAATGTTTTGAACAACAAAACTTTTCAGTGTGCATGTGAGATTTGTATGATCTGCTGCAAAATTTTTTATTAATAAAGAACACAAATTCTGGTTGCCTAGGAACATTTTAGAAAAATGTTTAACTACGAGTTTTTAGATGGTCTTAGATGTTCTTAGAAGATTTTCATTTTCTTTTGAATGATTTGATTGCACTTTCTGGCTCTTAAAAGAACTGCAGTAAGTAATTTTCCATGCCTTTCAAAATGAAGGGTTCAGGCAAGAGTTAATT
The DNA here is from genome assembly GCF_039878825.1 of Excalfactoria chinensis. Taxonomy (NCBI): domain Eukaryota; kingdom Metazoa; phylum Chordata; class Aves; order Galliformes; family Phasianidae; genus Excalfactoria; species Excalfactoria chinensis. Next base: position 47,572,932 of record NC_092827.1, read on the forward strand.
TCTGGAGAGAAACATTTATTAAATTTCTAGGTTAGCCTGTTTGCAAAGTTTCCATTCCTAGCATTCCCAGAAACATGTACAAAACTGAACATATATTTCTTCCCAATTCTGGGTGTATAATGAGAGCTGTATTTTTCTACTTGAAATAAAACCGTGGCCTTGTGAAAGCTGTAGGGAAATTCATACAATAAATTGTTCTCCAGCAATAATTCAACCTAGTTCCATAATACAGCATATCATTAGACAGGAAGGAGTAAGCACAATCTTAAAGCTATTCAATATGACTCCTACAACAGAATCATGTGGCTAGATCAGATTCAAGAGCATTGCCACACACACACAGCTATAGCCATCTGAACTATTTGGTCTTAAAACAGTTCATGTGTAATCACTCTATTAGAAAATAAATGCAAATGCTTCTCAGACTGTTATCCAAAGCATGTGAAAAATGTGTTTCTTTTATCCACTGCTATCCTCAAGGTAAAAGACACATACAGAAAGTTTTCATACAATGGTAATTCTAAAGATAACATTGTGTGTATGGTCCATGGAGTTTGCTGTGACATCAGGTGGTGTTAGGCATAGCTCTGGTTTGCTGGAATACCATTAGTCTGTGAAACTTTATTTTTTCAGTGAAGGGCTGTTTCTCTCTAATGTCCTTTTTTGCTAGAAAATTAAAGAAAAGATGAATTAAAAGAACATATTCCTCAAGTTCAAAAAAACTGAAAGGAAAGGTGATTCTGTGTGAAAATCTATTCTTCGGGTAGAGTAGAGTGCACTTATGAGTTTCAGATAAGGAATTAAGTCAAGAAATATACAATTCTTCATTCTCACAGGGCTAAAAACTGATCCTGCATGTTGACAAAGTATTGTGTGGTGAAGCTATTGGTTTGATTTTTATCTGTGTCTAACTATTTTCAAGGGTTCAACCACCTTTGACAGTCAGAAGCATAGAGAAATAATGGAACTGTCACAGTGTCAAGTGAAGATTTTTTGGGCCATTTAAAATGAAGCTGTAGGGGCATATATCATACCTTGCCTTTATTCACCAGCTCTTGGTTTAGACCTTGTCTCTAATTCCATAAAATGTTCATCATGCCTTCTGCATTTCTCTCTGATAAGCTGGACTCCTATCATGTGCAAAGTGTGTGGCATAGGGAATCTCAGTATTTTTATATTATTTGCTGTGTATAGTTAATTATCTGGTCTTCCCACACCGGAAATAGACTCAAGTTCATGACTGACCAGGTTTGGGTCTGCAAGGTTTCAAGCTCCCTTACAAGCAGTGACAAAAGCTACTCCCAGCTCTTCTCCTTCCCAGTGTCACTCTCAGCAAAGCAGTTTCTGTTTCTCTCTCTATTTATTTATTTATTTATTTTTTCCCAAGCTATTCTCAGTTCCCCACCCTTTCTGTTTCTCAAGGAATAATCACCAAATAACCCTGCCTGCTTTTCCTCCTGTTATTCTATGGGCATGAAATAATAAAGGAACAGGGCACCCAATTTGGTGTCAGGACAAGGAAAGGTAGTGTGTTTAGATGCCAGGAATATATTGTTGTGTGAAAAAATAAGACTCTTTATCCAGAAAGCAGCCATTGAAATACCATTAGGCACCATATTCTTCTGCACTAACCTAGCTTATTTGCTAAATTTGAGATTTAATTGGAATTTTGGAACCTGAGTAGCTAAAACATACAATAAATATTTATTTCCAGTTTGTTTCAGAGAGGCAACTACGCTTCCTTTGGGCTACTAGAATTTTAAATGAGTATTTTAAATATCTCTTACACTGACATTAAAAACTTCCAGACTTAAGGAAAATATTCTTAACAAAACAATACAGCCCAGACTATTAATTTAGCTGCCCGTGAGAAAACTTTTAAACTTGGTTTTAGCACTTTTTCAAACTTCAGGCCTTGAAATATTTGGGATCTAAAGTTTGCATACAAGACTTCTGCTCCTCCTACATCTCCTGAGTAACGTATGAATAACCATACCATAACCATAATAGTGTGCCCCCGGTGGCGCACGGTGTTAGAACCGCTGCTTGCAACACCAGAGGGCCCGGGTTCGAATCCACCTTGTGGCGCAAGGGGTAAAACTGCCACTCTGCTACACTAGAGGGCTCGAATCCCGGGAGTTGGACTCGATGATATCTAAGGTCCCTTCCAACTCACACGATACTATGATGATGATGATATGAACCAGACATCAGATTACTAAATGTCTTAACTCATTTTTGAAATGTCTCCTGCCCCTGAACAGTGCTCTTTTTTTCATGCAAATATTTGTCGAACTTCGAAATTTTATATTATTCTAGCACTTAAAAGAGTTCAGAGACTACTGATAAGCATTTGTCAAAGCATTCCCTTCCAGTCTTGTTACTGCCCTAAGAAGAACCACTTTACTCTTCTAAATACTTCTGCGATGAATACATGTTTACTGCTGGTTGCATTACAAAATGAAAATTTCTCTTTACTGGTTCATGTTTTGAATTCTTGTTCTCTCACAAATGAAAGAGTCTGATGTTGTTAAATTAAAGTATATCAATTTTAAGTCTGATTACTCTCTTAATGATTGCACTCCTGTCAATATCTTATTCCTTTCTACATGTTTACTAGGTTATTTATGATGGCAAATAACAGGCTCAGAAATGAGTGGGCTTTTCCACTTCAGCTGCACAGCAAATGAATGCAAAAGTTTAAAATTAGGTTTAATTAAAACTAAGAAAAAAAGGAAAACAAAAGAAATTAATATAAGAAATTAATGCATATTCATTATTAGTTACATTCATTGTTAACAGCAGGGCTATTGCTTTGTTAGTTTATGTAGAAGACAGGTAAATACAGGGCTGGTTTGTGTTTGCAGTTGCCATCATTTTCCAGAAATGAAGTGCTTGAAAGACTCCCAGAATGCACGAGGTAAGGAATTAAATTCACTGCCAACCTTTAGAGATGTAAATAATAAAACCCAGGCTGAGACTTTCAGTTCTTCAGGGAGTTACTCAAAATAAACCCCTGGAAATCTTCCCTCAAGGACAAAGGAGCAGACCAGAACTGGCAGGTCTTTAAGGAAGCTTTCCTCAGAACACAAGAGCTCTCCATACCCAGGTGTATGAAGTCAGGAAAGGAAGACAAAAGACCAGCATGATTGAACCAGGATCTGCTGGTAACACTGGAGAGCAAAAAGAAAATGTGAAGGCAGTGGATGTGGGGACAGATATCCTGGAAGGACTATAGGGATGCTGCTAGGCTGTGAAGGGATAGGGCCAGGAAGACCAAGTCCCAGGCACAACTGGACTTGTCCAGGGGACAGAAGGACAACACGGGTCTATGAGTATATCAGATGGAAAAAGAAAGTCCAAGAAAGCATATCCTTGCCAATAAGAAATATAGGCAGGTTGGTAATAACGGACAAGGAGAAGACTGAGGTGCTCAACAACCCATCTTGCCTCAGTCGTCATTAGCTACAGCTTTACACATACTCCTCAAGGGAATGGACTGGAAAGTGGGAGCTGTTGGAGCAGTGTCTCTTCTGCTGTAATTGAAGATGAGGTTTATGGCCAATCAAGGAACCTGAGCATCCACAAGACTTTGAGTTCCACCAGAACAGAGTCTTGAGGAAATTGGCTTACATGTTCACCAAGACACTCACAACATTATCTGAAAAGCCATGGAAGTCAGGTGAGGTTCCTGGTGGCTGGAAAAATGACAATGTCATACCCATTTTTAAGAAAGATAGAAACAGTGAACCATGAAAAGACTGACCTGTTAGCCTCACATCTTTGCAAGGAAAAACTATGTAACATATCTTCCTGGAAGCCACAGTAAGGTACATGGAAGACTGGGAGATGATACAAGAAAACCAGTATGGTTTCACCCAGGGCAGGTTCTACCTGAGCAACCTAGTGGCCTTCTACAATGGCATAACTGCATCAGTGGACTGGGAAAGCATCACTGATGTCATCTATTGGGACTTTACAAAGGCTTTTGACATGGTCCTCCATAACATCCTTCTGTCCAAATTAGAAAGATATGGATTTGATGAGAGAACAAGGAACTGGCTCTAAGATTGTAGCCAGAGAGCAGCAGTCAATGGTTCAAAGGTCCAAGTGGAGAACAGTGGTGAGTGGTGCCTCTCGGGGGTCAGTACCAGTACTGATGCTCTTTAATGGGATTATCAATAATGTCAACATTGGGAAACTCAGCAAGTCTGTAGGTGACGCTGAGCTGTGTGCTGTGGTTGACAACCCTGAGAGACAGAAAGACACAGGTGTCACGGGGCATCCCTAGATGCAAGTACATGACAGGGGGGCACAGGCCCTGGAAAAAAAAAAAAAAAAAAGAAATAATAATAATAATAATAAGAAGAAGAGACAAAGAAGTGAAGGGAAAAAAAAAAAAAAAAAAAAAAAAAAAAAGGAGTAAGTTTACTGCACAACCTGGCTGGCCCCCCGGCAGAGCGGGAAGGGCAGAGAGCCAGCAGATAGTTTTAACAAAAAGAAAACGCAATGGCAATCATCTGAGGAAGAACGGTAATTTACTAAATTTAGCCAAATCAAACAAAACAAGAGAGATAGAGTACCCAAAGTACGAGCCAAACCATGACAGTGTGAGGGAAGCACATGCTTTTCTCTGCGGCAAGCTGAGATGGCCATAGGCAGAGGATGGCTGAGGTCTGGTCTGGAGTCCCACCCCACTTCCTCCTTGCACCAAGTGCTCTGGGGGTGCCGTTCCTCCCCTCAGGGAACCCAAAATACCCAAAATGGTGATAGCATGGAGCCAGAACATTAACTCTTTAACTGCCACTGTCCTGCATGATGTTCTGATGTGGAATATCAACAGAAATCACAAAACCACTACAATAAGCTTGAGCAGAGGACCTAGAAGAACATTATGAGGTTCAACAAAGCCAAGTGCAAGGTCTTGCACCTGTGTTGCAGCAACCTTCCACTATCAGTACAAGCTGGAGGATAAAAGCATTGAGCACAGCTCTGCTGAAAATGCCTTGGGATACCGGTGGATGGAAAGCTGGACATGAGCCAGCAATGTGCCAGTGCAGCCCAGAAAGCCAACTATATCCTGAGCTGTATCAAAGGAAGTGTGGCCAGCAGGGCCACAGAGTTCTCTTGCTCACCTTCTCTACACTGGTGAGATCTCATCTGTAGTAATATGTCCAGATGTGGAGTCCTTAGTAATGAACACTGACAAGTGACATGGATCTGTTGGAATGCATTCAGAGGAGGGTTGCAAAAATGATCCAAGGAACACCTCCTCTATGAGGATAGGTTGAGAGATGGAGCTGTGTAACCTGAGGAAGAGACAGCTCTGCAGAGACCTGATAGCATTCTTTCAGTATATAAAGGAAGGCTATAAGAAAGAAGGGGCAGATTTTTTTAGCAGGGTAGAACAAGGGGAAATAATTTCAAACTAAAAGAGGGGAGATTTAGATTGGTTATAAGAAAAACCTTTTATGTTAAGAATAATGAAGCCTTGTTCTTAGAGGCTTTCAAGGTCAGGACAGACTGGGCTTTGAGCACCTTTGAGCGTGTTCCTGTTCATCGCAGGTGAGTTGGACTAGGTGACCTTTAAAGATCCCTTCCAACTCAAGCTATTCTATAGTTCTGTGATTCTGTATCTCAGTGTAGAGACAATGTGGGAAGTTTTCAATTTTCCTGGTATATGTAAGGTGTCATTTTTCACCAAGTACTTTAATATTTACCTAACAACAGAAAAAATGACCAAACCTTTTTTCATTTTAAAATCCATCACAGATAGAGGTAGTTAATCTCTTGAAGCATATCTTACTTAGAATTATATTAGTATATTCCTTCAAACACTGAAAGTTTTCAGAAATCGGCATTTTACTCCCTGAAAATTGTTTCCAAGGAAATAAAAAGCAGTTGTGTGAACAAATATTCTTGCATCTTCCCTCACAGAATCCTTCTGAACAAATTGCTTAACTGTGCAAGATGTACAGGTTCAAGTTATGCTGGGTGATATATGGATTCAACCACAGAGCTCAAAGTGTTGTAGTAAATGGGGCTACATTTCAGGTGGTCACCAGACGTGTATCCCAGGGGCCCATTCTAGGGCCAGTTCTATTGAAGATTTTCGTCAATCATATGGATACAGGAATAGAAAGAATTCTTCTTCAGCACTGAGAGGTGCTGATGACTCTCCAGAGAGACCAGGGGCCCTATAGAGGAATCTAGGATAGATTGGCTCTGTGGGTGATAAGCAATGTTACGAAGATCAATGAAGGAAAATCCCAGGTGCTGCTTGAGAGTATCCAGAGGAGGGCAACCAAGCTGGTAAGAGCTCTGGAAGGCTTATACTGTCAGGAGAGTTTGAGGACACTAAGATACATCTGCATGGAGCAGAGGAGGCTGAATGACTACTTCAGTGCTCCCTGCAGCTCCCTGAGGAGAGGAAGAAGAGGGAGTTGTCAGGCTCTGCTCCTGGCCACAGATGGCAGAGTAAGAACACAAGGCTGCACTACAGGAAGGTCAGATGGACATTAGGAAACATTTATTTACTGAAACACTAGAACAGGATTTCTAGAGAAATGGCTGATGCTCCCTGCTTGTCAGTGTTTAGAAGACATTTGGACAATACCTTCAAGGATATGATGCAATTTCTGTTCGGTTTGTTTTTCCTGAAGTGGTCACAGAATCACAGAATCACAGAATCACAGAATCACAGAATCACAGAATCACAGAACTGTAGGGGTTGGAAGGGACCTCTAAAGATCATCGAGTCCAACCCCCCAGGTCAGGCAGTTGGAACTGGATGACCTCTGTAGACTTCTTCCAACTATTCTAAGCCTAGCTGTGCTGTGCTATGCTTCTTAGTTCTATTTCAGTTGAGCTAAACCGTTTCTCCTGTGTTGGGCAAAGAGCTGCAAGGAGGGGGATCAATACCAATTTAGTTTTTTAAAGGGATTAATTAATTTTTTTCACAAGGAACAGACAAGGGAAGACATATCTTAGTGGGTGTTTGAAAGCAGAGAGGGTACTACAACTTCAAAACCTTTAAAAACCCATTTTATATGTTAACTTAAATCCACCATGTTATTGAAGTAATATAATGGTATTCTCTTTCTGTAAAGAGAATGAAGAAGCTTGGATAGTACAAAACCTAAAAAATATAGCAATACAACATTAGTTCAGATGAAATATGTTGGCTAGACTTTGTAAAGTTGTTCTTGTAATCTTATTACTATATAATTATGTAAATAATGATGTAAAATTCAGGATTTGAGTGTCACAACAATAAATACTGTCAAAAAGCTTTGCAGGTTTTATTGAAGATACAGAAATGAAAAGAGAAAATAGTTAAATGTAATGACATATAAGGAACTAAAAAAGGTAATTTTAGACAACAGTTTTCTGTTTGCCTCCACTTTTGATCTAAAGCTCTTAGAAATAGACTTCTTACATCACAGCTTTTAGATGGGATTAGCTGTCCATTTGGGACAGAAGAAAAAAAAGGGAAAACATTTTGAATAGATGATGTTGTTGCTATTTTCATCCTTCAGAACAAAAGAAGAGAAACAGGCAAAAAGAAGAGAAAAAGAGCAGAAAAAAAAAAAGGGGGGGGGGGGTAGAGGGGAAATTCACTGTTTTTTTAGTTATACTTTTAGAATATAGACTAGAATTTAACATTTTTAAAGGAAAATTATGATGAAGACCATGCTCTATTTTTTGGACAAGATGGAGAGAGAACATTCTTCCACATAACATGAATGAACCAGTGCCAGTGCAAGACTCATAGTTTGTGTTAAGGCTATCATTCCTTAATTAAATTTACAAGGCATTCAAGGATAGGTACATTTCCTTTGCCACAGAGAGAAGAGAATTCTGTGATCTGAATAGAAGTCACAATATTCTAACTTGCCCTTCAGAAAGATGATGTGAACTTTCTAAAATACGAAGGTTCCTCTAAATCATTGTTGTCTTGGGACACCAGAAGAGCTGAGAGGCTGCCCTAACTAATTTAGGTTGTCCAGTCACGCTACTAGAGACACATGTTCTCTTCTGCTCCCAGCTGTGATGCCTGAAGAGGCTGCTTTTGTCAGACAGACGAGGACAAAGTAATTGCTCACCACAGATAGTTAGTCCCTGGCTGAGTTTAGGAAAACCTCTTTCAGCAGCAGATTGTATCACAACATTTATTTAGCAACTTGGATGCAGTGAAGCTTTGGCTTTCTTAATCACACTTTTTTTATATATATATACAGAAGATGAAAAGACAAAGAAGTAAAGAGAAAGAATCTAAGAAGATGATAGGAGGAAAAGTGTGACAGTACTAGGGCCTTAGCTCATACTGTGAATCTGGCATTTACACTTAATTCTCTCCATCTGGCATGGTATGTTCAGGGCATTTGTCACAAATGGCTGGCGGATGATATGAGTCTTATGATGGACCCCCAAATTTCTTGGTTGCAGAATCTTGGAGGGTAGGTCTAGTTTCTTTCTGTAAAGAGACTGGTTAGGACAACAGGAAAATCCTAACCTTTAAAATTCTTGTCTACCAAATAAAATGCAATGTTTTGTAGTCACATTCTCTCATCTGTCAGACACAATCTTAGCATAGTCTTCTGTAGGTAATTTTGTGATTGTTTTTTTTTTTTTTTTTGGTTTTTTTTTTTTTTTGTTTGTTTGTTTGGTTTTTTTGGAAGAGAAGAACAGCTTGGCACAGTCAGTATAATACTGGCTTAAGAATCTCTGGATGAGATGAATTCAGAAAGACAGAATTTGCATAGTAAACCAATTGCAATAATTACACTGACAAACCAAAGCCATTAATTGAAGAACCTGTGTTTGAAGATAATGCCTTTAATTATAATAAGGTTAAAAATTTCTGGCAAAAGTGAATCCTTCCAATGATGAGTGAGTTAGGGAGAGGATAGTAATTCACAATAAGTTCAATGTCTGTAACTTTTTATTCTTCAAAGAATAGAAGAATATTCTTCATAGACTTAAAAATGAAAGTGAGCTATATCTGGCTGTATAACACTGATCTTTTTAACCTTGACACTTTTGTAAACGTCTATCATTAAAGCTGATATAGCTAGGGACTAAGTTAGTGTCAATCAAAGCCTAAGAGGTATTTAAAAGAATTAGTCTCTGTTGATATATAATGATATTTTAATTTAGAGAAAATGATGTAGTGATTTGTCATTGTAGTAGCTGTATTTCCAATTAGCCTATTTAGATATTTTTGTTGTACATGCCATGAGTATTTCATGCATTTTGTATTACTCAAAGCATTTTAATTGAATAACACAAATGGCTGAAGATGGTGATATTGTCAGAAATCTTTCCTTAATCTACTAAGTACAAGGGAAGAGAATAACAATTTTTACCTTATTCTTAACTTCATTTTGCATAGATTATTTACTTCACATTTCATTACACATTGAGAAGGTACAACCAGAGACCTTCTGACAATATTTTAGAACCAAATTTGGTGATAACCAAAAGACAATATTCTCAGACAGAAGAATCTAGAGTGAAAATACCCATCTCAGTAAAGTAGACTAGCTTAAATCTGATGATTATAATTGAGTTGTTCTGACATTTTACCAATGAATCAAGTAATGAGAATTACTCCACGTTTTTCAGTCACTTGTGCACACCTGCACTAAAACTAGCAGGAACTTCTTAAGTGTGTTGGCACACAGTCCCTTTTGCTCCCCAGAATTTTTGACAGGGAAAAAGGAGCAGAAAAGAATGACATCTTTGCAGCATTTCTCCATCCATTGGAAGGTGAGGACCCACAGCATCAATTCAGCACCTGGCTGATAAGCAGCAAGAATAGAAAATTAATCCCATATTAAATTTTAATTTCCTTGTATTCTTCTAGATTTTAAGTGGTGAAGCATCTGTTTCTCTTTATTTCTAGGATCTCTTGTATATAACAGTCTTTACTAAAACAACACCATAGTTTTGCTACAATTATTCTTGAATTATTTGCATTACACATGCTGATCTTTGTATATTAGATCGTAACTATTTTAGACATTTGTTTCCCACGTATTTGGCCTCTTCTCCTCAGAACCTGATAGTTCCTTTAAATGACTATTGTGGGATTCCGAATTTTGAAGTGACATGAAGTTATAAAGCGTAAGGTGCATTTTGCCATGAGATTAGAGGAAGCTTTAAAAGTAAAATATAATAAAAGGAAATTTGTGCATTTCACATACCAGTGTCAAGCAGTTACAAATCTGTGAGACTATGGAAAAGCAATCACAAGTAAAAGAGGGAACTCTCTGAAGCCTTCTGTTCTAGAAAATTCCTTCTCCCGACCTTCTTGTCAGATATTGTTTTGTAAATTCAAAAGTAGTCAAGAGATTTAGATGTTAAAGCCTCACTGGAAGTGTATTTGACAGTCCTGTATATAAAAGAAAGGAAGGAAGATATAATTAAGAGTTTGTTTGCTGCAGTCTAAGCAGATGCAGAATCACACATCTGTGAAGAAATTAGGCCCATCACGTCACGTTTTTTTACTTATGAATCAAGTTGTCCTCATTCACCACTGTGCTTTCTCCTATGTATAATCTACCTACAGAAAGAACACCAATGGTCAGCTGATATCATTGCTTCCTTAAGTTCTTCAAAAAGTCTCCCCATAATTATTTGTATGTTACTTGCTAAATTAGTTATGTTTTTTTTTTTTTCATTTCAGCTTTCTGCTACCACTCTTGACATGAGGTTGAATATATACAAAAATGACAAAACAGAGATGCTGCAAAGTAGAGACTTGACCTGAAGAGAAAAACAAAAGCAGGTAAGAGGGGATGTTAGGGACTATTATAACTATGGGAGACTGCAAAGGGGTCAAAAAGAGACAGAGAATCAAAATCAGTCAAACTCCTTTGAGAAAAGTGTTTTAAAAGATTTTGCAGGTTACAGTCTACATTCAAGACAGATAACTCTACCTCCATTACAATAAAAGCAAAAATCCTCTTTGTGGGAGATTTATATTTTTCAGATATAACTTAAGAATCAAAGCCATTAAAATAACAAGACTGAGAAGAGAGCTAATTGTTCACTCACAGGGTAAATACCAGAAGGAACTGAGAGGCGATTTACAATGAAGGACAGAACTGGCATAAAACGCATCAGTGTACATTTGTGAGGAATGAATTCAGGATGGAAATTAGGAGCTATCTAACCATCTCAAGAGCAGGCATCCAAAAGGCTCAGCATGTGGCCCAGGAAAATAATCCATTTTATGCTGGAACATGAGAAATTTATGAGGACAGTCGCCCGATATTTTCATATCCTGGGAAGTGATTAGAAAGTAAAAAAAAACACCTCCTGTCAACTGTTCAGTTGGCCTGCTGTTTATCATTACACACTTAAAGTTTAAGCAGCAATTATCTTCTCACCATATATTTGGACACAGCAAAGGAGAAACTGAATCAAATACAGCTAACATGGTAGAAATAATAACAAAATAATATCAAGGTTTAAAGAGAGCTATTTAGTGGAAAGATTAAATTATGATAATGCCTTCCATAGAATATTTCAATAAATCTGCTACAGTCAGGTATATTCAGAATCAACGAGACTAGGCAATGACTGCATTTATTGGATAGAAATGACCCAAGTGAGTCATTTCTGTTGAGTGGAAAAAATCAAGGAAGGAATGGGAAATGGCTTTTTGAAAAAAAATGAGAACTTGAAGCTCACTCAACACAAACATTTTCTGTTTTCTTTCTAAGCACAATAGTAGGGTTTAAATCCTTTGAAGTCACCAAATCAACATAGTTGCTTTTGCATTAAAAATACTGGTATGGTAGGAGTTGTTGTAGTTAACTAACAAGGATCATACAACAATAAATGTCTTCAGTGAAACTAAATATTTTAGTGGGCTATTACTTTTTATTCAAATGTCTTAGTATTCATGTAGAAGGAAAAGACTATTATCCCATGACAATGTTCTGTTCAATTCATATTACCTCCTACTTAAATTAATGTGTGCTGAATTTCAGACACTTATTAAAATAATTGTTTGTATAAAGCAAGGATAGCATAGAGGTAAACATCCCAGTCATCTTGATATGATTCAGAGATCATTGATAATGACTTTCTCGAGTAAAAGTAGGGTTCTTATAAGAAATTGGGCTAAATTAGTACACAAATTACTTGCTAGGTTTATTAGCCTAGCTAGAACTACGAATGTAAAATTAAAAGAAATATTTTGCAACTGTTGGGTTTGGTGATCCAGTTTGCAGACTCAAATTTTCCATTCATGCAAAACAAATTTATGTATGAGCACTGCCAACTCTGCCTATAAAGAATATTCAGTAGGTGGTCAGAGGTGGCTTCTTTTCTGGAATCATGAACCTGGGTATTCACAGTGGACAGTTGATTGAAATTCATCAATATCATTGATATTTTCATTACCACTTTCTCTGAGATAAATTTACCTGATTATAACAAATAATGCCATGAACTTCTCAATTTCTCTTCAACAAGTCTTCCCAAAGCAATGACATAGAAAGTCACTTCTTTTTTTTTTTTTTTATATTTGTCATTTGTTTATTCCTCAATCCCGAAGGCATATCTGAGCTGTCCAAATATGAGTGAAAAAACTGTTTAATTACATCAAGATTTTGAGAGAAATTCTCTCCACGTGCAGAGATTTCCCTCAACAGCTATTATCTTGCTAATGTAATATTAAATGAAGAATTGCCACTCCACGTCCTTTGACTACTCTTATTTAACAGAGAAATGATACTATTGCCTTGGACATTGTTTCAGAAGACTACAATGTACAAAGCTTAGTAATCCAAGTCAGCCTTTGATTGAACACTTAATTTTCAGTGATGTGTATACTAATTGTAAGAATTCCTGAGCCAAATTTGTCATCTGTAGGCTTTATTGATGTCTTCTATGCAGTCTTTATAATAGTCTTAGCTAAATCCCATATTCAAACTTCTGCAAGGCTGGATGCAGAAACGCACCAGAAAACTCACTGTTAAACTATACTATTGGGTGATATCCTTGTAATCAGAAAAGGAAATTGCAGTTTCTTAACACATATGTGTTTTGACTTCAGTTGTGCGGAAGATACAAAATTCTGTTTTTATATCAACTTAAAAATAGCCAGATTTATATTCCTGAAGTTTAAATTTCTGCTGAATAGCTGAACTGGCTTTATAATACAGGGAAAGAAAAAAAAACAAAACAAAACCAAAAAAAAAAAAAAAAAAAAAACCAACCCACAGAATTACTTGTAAATTGTGGAATTGGCTCTGAACTCAGCTAGAAATTGGTTGCTATGGCTGCTGCTTGTGAAAGCAGCTGGCTTCTTCAGCATCTGATTATTATAATATATTAAGTGACAACCTCAGAGCACCAGAATTTTTAAAAAATATATATGACTTTAAAATAAAACCTGCATAGACAGCATTAAGAAAAACATAATCTATTTAAATATTCCATGTCTTGACATTCCTCTCTGTGTACTGCTTCGATTATCGTGCTCAGACAGATATACTTTAGAGGACTCAATGGACAAATTGTCTCTCTCAGTGTTGTAGATTCTGTGTTTCTACTTCTGATAAATTCAGCTTGATGCTACAGCATTTCCTTTTAGTGTTTCTCCTTACGACTAAAGGAGACTCATTCATATCTATTCCTTTCCTTAAAAAAAGAGGGATTACCTGGATTAAAGGTTGCTATGAAGTTAGTTTTGAAATAAATTATTAAATGTTAGCATCAACCTCTTTTGAGTAACTTTTATATGCTGTTCTAAAACAGTACAGTCAATTTTCTTTAGGCAACAAATTTTAATGCCTAATTCATTTGGGAGAAATGTTTGTCTTCTTTTCTTTTATTCTATATATTCTAGAACATAAATACAGATGGTATTTTTTTTTCTTGGGTGTACAAGTCATTACTAGTTCTTGTGTGATGTCTATTTGCTAAATTATAACAAGAATTTCATGTTCAGCTACAACTTTCAGAGGAATCAGTTATTTTTAAGACTTGACCTTGGAGAAGTTCCAAACCATTACCTAAATTTACGTTCTTTTCTGTCTGGAAATACACTTTTAGAACTTTTAGACCTTGTCCAATTCCATTGAATTCAGTAGGAGTTTTGCAGCTGACGTCAGTGTAAAAAGAGTAACCCTGTATTTGGTAAGGAATAACTGAAAATATTTTGTTCTTTTGTTATTATGCTTACATATGCTTCATTGTCTATATTTTGTGTTTCTATAGAAAAGTGCCATGACATCTAGAAAAGACCTGTACTTTTGCAGAAAAAGGATAATTATGGATAGAAGAATAATGTTCTTTCACAGAACGATTATTTATATGCAGATATTGCTGAAAAATTTCTTACATTCATAACATGCAGCCAGTTAATGTATGTAGGAGCTCCTTTGTATGACAAGGTAAAATCCTCTTTCCCCTCAATAATAAAGTAAAATCCTTCAGCTGTAAAGGGCCAAACTACTAATTCTGCTTTGAAATGGAAACCTTGGAGGGCAGAAGATTTCAGCACTTAAAAGAATACAGTATACTAATATTAGTCATCTCAGAATTCAAATGTCTCCCTAGTTGCAAAGACTGTGATAAATAAGGTAATGTTTCTGAGCTGGGGATGATAACCCACCAAAATCTGCAGAAAATCCTCATCTAGAAGATTTTTATTATTATTATTATTTTTTTTTTTTTTTAACTCTGGAAGCATTGCACAAAATTGAAATTAAAGTAATGCTTAGTTAAGACCAAATTCCAGTGTCTAACTATTATCCTTGCTAGACTGAAATTTCATGATTTAAGAGAGCAGCAGAACAATTGTTCCCAGATTTGGCTGATTTGTGCTGTGAGTCAGAAAGAGCAGCAACAACAAAAGGCGTAGTATCTTTCTTTTCTGCAGCCAGTCTCAAACAATCTTTCTTTCCAATTTTATGAGAGTTAGCTCAAGAAGCAGAGACAGGAAAGTAAAGCAAGAACCCATCTCAAACAAATCTACTCCTTTTCTGGCCATAAAAGAAACTTAATGATTCTGGCAACTTATATTTTTCCCTCAGCAGTGGGAATTCAGCAGCTCAGAACCGTCTGCCAAAGCAAATGCATAATCTAGGCCATTGCTTCTCAACTGCTTTTGTGAGGGTTGTTAAGGAAGACATTTTTTAGATAAATACTGTGAGAATCTTGAAATTAGAGAGCTTGAATAAAAATGGTAGAATTCACTTGTCCAGCCTTTATTAGGAGAGATAGTTAATTGAACAATTTAGGTATGGAGCTATTTTTTTTTTCCTTAGTTTTAAAAAATATGTTTTATTGCTTCCTCCCTAACTGCTGATAAAAGAAAGAACTAGCTGGCAATTTAAATTTATAGAATACACTATGCATGAAATCAAGCATTTTTCATCACATTCCATTAATCATTGTCGTATCTTGAATATCAGAAGAATAAAACCACAAGAAGATTAACCAGAATCCATTTTCAGCTAGTATTCCAGATTATAGCTTTCTTATCAGGTAGAGGTATTATGGTGTGATGATGTTTTTCTCTCCATTTTTTATTTTTTCTATGAGCTTTTCCAATTGTATGTGTATGGAGAGAGAAAAGGAACAGAACACATGCTCATATATATACCTATTCAAGAAATTAGTTACCTATGTCCTTGCATTTTTGAGTTTGCTAGAAATGGATGCTTTGTTTGGGGAATTTGGAGACAGCTATTTGCTCAGCTGTCTTGTGTTGAAAGCACTCCCATAAATATTCACAGTAGAAAAAAATCACTGCACTCACCATCCTTGATAATGTTCTATCCAGTGGAATATTGTATGTTGCTGATAGAGATCTCTTTCACATCAGGGTAATCTGGTGGAACTGTCATCTGCCACATATAATTAAAACATTTATGTATTTGGTTCTCTACCTCCAGAGCTCATCTTTACTCAGAGTTTGGCCAGCTTAGGTCAGGTTGTTTAGGGCAGGATTTCTCAGCCTCTCTGGGAACCCTGCTCCAGTTTTTGATTGCAGTCCGGTGTTGTTTTTCACAATATAATTTTGAAATTTCCTCTATTTTAACTGGTGCTTGTTACCTTTTGTCCTTTCGTTGCTGACTTCTAAGAAGAGTCTAACTGCTTTATGTCTACATCCCCTCATTAGGTGGTTGAAAATAGCAATAAGATCCTCATTAGGCTGCTCAAGGCTAAACAAGCCTTGTTTCAGTTGTTTCTCTTCTTGCATGTTATGTGCTGCAGCCCTTCAATCAACTTCTGCACTGACCAGCAGTCATTTTCCACAGATAAGCAGATTCACATATCCACATATTTATCCTCATATCTCTCCGCGGACTTACAGAACTGCAATTAATATAGAGAAGCAAACAAACAGAACAACACTGAATTACCTCCTTCCAGACCATAAAAGTGAAAATAGTGAAATGGGCAGTTTACTAGGTCTGAATTAATCATCACCTCTGTATCTAATTAGAAAAGGAAAACCTTGGAATTTACTTTGTCATGCTTTTCCTACTAAAATATTAATTCTGTGTAGGCACAGCGTGAGTAATGACTCAGTCATTATTCTCTGAAAGATTTCTTAACTGACAGCTATTTCTGATATTGATTGTAGAAAGGAGTCAATATCTTTTAACAGAATATGCCTCTGTTAACAGTCATAAATCATAAAAAAAAGAAAAATAAAGAGTTAAATGCACATACTTTTACATAATGAATAAAGGTATTATAAAAATAAGGGAGAGGAGAGGCTTTGTTAGCATGTAACAGCGTTGCCATGAACTTTGCTAGTCAGAAAGAATATAAACATAAATCCCAGACATCAAGTTAAAAGCCTCTTGATCTCTAGTTGTTAATCACCAATATTATCAGTAAGAAGTCAGAAACTCTTGGACATGGTATTAGGTAAAATTCAATTGCATGTAATAGTGCCTGATGGCCAATTTCATGATTACATTCATGAAATTCCTTTCTCAAGCAGCATTATTCTGAACATATTCTATTTAACATAGTCTAAAGACAATAAATAAATAAATATTTGAACTGCAATGAACCACAGTAAGCATTTCTTAACATTTTTATATTGCTACCATGAAGACTTACAAGTTCCCTTTGTACTGCCACATACACGTGTCCCTGAAGCAACAGCCACATGAGGTCACTGTTGTTCATACATGAAGCCTAAGCTTCATTCACTGTACTCTCCGTTGACTGAAGCCAAGAATTGTAACTGGAAAATACGTTTGTTTGCATTATGCGTTAACAAAGACATGCAAAAAGAATGCATTGACTCATTATATATATATATATATTAAATGCAAACTGTAATTGTATAAAATAGGGAGTGCAAATTTATAGATTATTTGAAAAACAATTTAAAACTATACTGTGCTGGGTGAAGAAAAAGCAATGGTATTATCTTCTATATTTACTGGCACTTCCCCTATACTGACTTCCTCTGTTCCTGAATATAGATTGATGGGCTCTTCTGGTTTAAGAACACCAAAAGTTTTTCAGGAAAGAACAAGTAGTCTTCAATTGGTTAATTGCTTATGTTTCTTTTTTCTTTTTTAATTATTTTTAAGGTTGCATTTCCTCTGAAATTTGAGAGGCTCTGGCATTAGAGAAATAAGCAATTAGAGAAGCATAGTAACAGTAAACCTGTCTACTGAACTGTGGTGTGAAGTCATTCTGACTGGAAATTTGCTTACATTATTTTTATTCCTTGATTACTTTAATATATTATACCTATTATGGTGAATTTTTCTGAATGTCTCATCCATGAGCTTGTATTAAATGATATTTTCTAGTATAACATCTTCACCTAAAAGTTTATGTTATGAATTCAGTGTTAGGGAATATCAGAGAAGGTTTTTCTACAAGATTTTTCTAATTGAAGAGTAATGTGTCATATAAACCAATACAGTATAGTCATGAAATTAAAAAGCTTATAATCACCAAAATAATCAAGAGCATAGAACTTAAATAGCAGTAAAAAAATGTCAGCCAAGTTTGTAAAATTGCATGATTAGAATCTTATCTAGAAAACTGAATCATATTCACATGCAAATGCCCAGATTCTTTTAGGGAGACATGTCTACATGCAAGTCTATTTATCAGTGTGCATTTAGATGCAAAAATGGGACTTATACACCTAATAAAATAAAATATATTTAAGTTTTGCAACATTTGTTTGTAACCAAACCTCCATGTAAGGTACAAATGGATTGCTTTCATAGAACATTGAGATAGTAAAAATAATAAGTTATCTGTTTAATAATTCTATTTCTTGTATCTCTTTCTTCACCCTTGATCAGCTAGGTAAATAAGGTTCTTCATATTGTGTAATTGTTTCATAACATTTAGATAGCCATATAAGTTTAGAGAGACCATGCAGAGAACATAACAAAAAATAAATAAATAAATAAAAATTAAACAAATTCATCTTTGGTAAAAGATGAACACTGCAATGGATCTTAAAAGACAGAGGCTGCATAGAAAATAGGTAACAAATGGGTCAATACAGGATGTCTCCTCCTGTTACTGTTGACATTAACTTGCCTTTAAACTAACGAAGCAAATTAAATCCATACTTAAATAACCATTAGTTTGAACTCTACAGTAGATATAACAATACTTCTTCTGACCTCCGTATTTATAGAAACAACAACAACAAAAAAAAAGTATAATTACAAAGTATAATTAACTGTACTAATTAAGCTATAAAGCAGCAATAACTCACAATAAGTCTCTCACAGCAGTTCTCTAGTTAGATGAAGTTATGGCTGTAAAGAAAGGCTAAAAAGACTAGATGCAGGAATGAGTGAATGCAAGAATTCATCCTGCTGTAGAAATCAATAATATTTAGAAAAATTGTTGAAATAGTTGGTGAAATATCAGGAACGACAGTATATGCAGCAGATGGCTGTTCAAGAGCAGAAATGAGTTTGTGTGTGCAAGGCTGCAACAGCTGTTCTGTGACCTAAAGGGAGAGGATGGGGTTTAATTCAAGATTTGTTAGCTGGGTCCTTGAGTCAGCAGCTTGACCAGCACTGCTCTCAAGGAGGAGTCAAACCACCACCCAGGGAAATGTTGGGTAGATGTGGCAGCACTTATGGGGCATTTTCACCTGCAGACCACAATGTATAAAATTACTTGGTAGCACCATGATGAGGTACATACATAGAAACCTGTTACACTGCCAGACTCACATCACTGCTCTGGGACAACTGAATCTTTTTGCTCTGGCTTTTAATACCCAAACAGATCCTGATACATTGTACTAACAATTGTCCTAACATTGCTGACCTTTTAAACCATATCAGCTGACAACTGTTGTACAAGATAAATATGTGAGAGGTTTTTTTCAGTAACAAGAAATATAACAAAGGGATTCAACTTAATATTGCTTAGGCGTTTATCAAAGGCTGAGCTGCTTCATTCTTCTGCTATTTTTCTAATAAATTATTTCTTTCTAAGCAAGCTCTCATGCCTCCTGCTACCTTGCCTTTACTCTGTGTAATAAAAATCCTTACTGAAAGAATTTATCACAGGGAAAGGAACATATTTTTTGAGTGGAATCCCTTCAAGCTATTGGAAACACATCACTAGCTTCCCTAGGAAAAACAGTAAAAATAGCTCCTTTAATAGAAAATACATGTTTCAGTGCCAGCTGCAATTCCACTAAAAGATCAACAATCCAGGAGACTACTTTTGATTGCTGGGTGTTATTTCCCAACTGTGTCACTCCAGCAGATCAGAATGGGTTAGGTGAAGAATTATCCCATTCATTTCTTTCAAGTGAGTTTTAATTTATTATTCACTTCTTTGTTGTTGTTGTTTGTTTGTTGGTTGGTTGGTTGTTGTTGTTTTTTCATGGAGAACTTTGCCTCAGTAACCTACTGAGGTGGCTACCTAAGCCACCTAAGGAGGAGATCGGATAACATTTTTGTGTCACTTTTGTGCTGGTAACAGTCTGAGATATTTTACTCTCTAAAGTAGCACAGAACTTTCATCACATAGGTAGTTTTACCATTACTGGTTAAAAGTTTAAAGGAATATATGGCCAAGGGGCAGCTGACCTGCAGTCAGAAAATGCATTCCAGAAATTTTAGATCAGCAAGGTTCAAATATCATTCAGAAATAGCAAGCAAAAAGCCTTTTGTTACAGACCTGGGATCTTGAATATAACTTTTGTATTGTGTCTCTATAGCTCGTTACTGTTATGGATGTCATTTGTAGCATTTCTTCATATTAGTTGTTCCAGATCAGTTCCAGATCACATTTATAAGAGAAAAATTCAACCTACTGACTCTTTTATACCACCCCTATTTTTTCATTTTTTTTTTTCATAAGAAATATATATATTTTTCTTAAGAAGTACAAATATCAAATAAACCAGTACATTATAAATTTTGCCTTTCTTCTTTCTACAGATTCAACACCCATCTGAAGAGATGTAGAGATTCTTGTTAACACAGGCATCAGAGAAGGACTTTAAATAATTTAGATGTCTAACAGGTTAAAACAATAGTAATAATTATTATTGTTATTATATTAAACACCATAATCATAATTAAAGCTGTGTGTAACAATAATATGAAGTAAAACAGACTCTTCCAATTGTCATGTAGGTTTCTTGAACACTTTACTCTCTATACAAAAGATTCATCTTTCAAATCAAATATGTCAGTGTTCAGGCTCATACAAGGCAATACCTCTCATCTGAATGTTTGACTTATTCCTTTTTTGTGAATACCTCCTGTACATCACTTCAGATGTGAGTGTGGAGTTTTTTACCTACATTGTATAAAGACATATGCAGTCCATAAATATGCAGTTATTTGTTACCAAAGCATATTTGCAGTCCTCTCTCTCTCTCTTTTTTTTTTTTTTTTTTTTTTTTTTTTTTTTCCCCTTGTGAAATGTAAACATATTTAAATAGGATCCCAATCTGAATTAGAAGAGACCTCTGGAGGTCCTCTTGTCCCATACTCCTAGCTCAAGACAGATTCAGTGATCCTTGTGGGTACCTCCCAACTCAGGGTATTCTATTCTGTGACTCTAATTAGGCAAGAAACAACAAATTATTTATTTATACTGGCATTAGAGCAGCTATGAAAAAGACACACATTATTGATGAAATAGTCCAGTAGCTTGTAATTCTGTACTGCCAGCAACACAGTATTTCAGCTGCCTTTCTGGCATGTACAGATTTCTATTTACGTTTGTGTATATATATAATCTACAGCACATATAAAGATGAAAACATGAAATTTGGGAAGAGATATGAAAAGATGTTTAAATTTGTATACGTTTCAGAAAACTGTATTTGTAAAAAAGAATATGCTTATATTTAATGTTCTGAAAAACGCAGGCAAATCCACAGAGTCTACTAAGAGAGCTAAAAGAGGTCAGAAGATAAAAGCACTTGTATTTTATTTACATAAACCTTTTCTAACAAAAGTATCATGCATAATGGAGCCAGGATACATGATGTGACATTTCGAGAGCACATCAGTTGCCCTTCAGTGCATTCCATATGAACTTAACAAGTCAATGCTAACCTGCGTGATGACTAATTTAGACACTATTAATGAGACTGTAAAAATTGGGGCCCTTGGAGATTCCTGATTACTGGTCATTATATGAGGAGAAATGTCCCTGAGTGAAAAGTCTGATGTTTTGAACAGGTTTCAGAGAGAACAGTTCTCTGCGGTAAACAGACAACAAATGCAGTTAATCATGAAGATATCAGCAAAACATACAACATTACTCCTTTGTGTTCATGCAGAAAGAAAATGTGTCTGATGTAGATGTTTAGCTTTATAATAGCTTAATAGAAGCAATATTTCGCATATTCAAACACTGAACTACAAACAAATGTGCTGTCACTCTGAAAGCTTTTATATGGTTGCAATTTTCAAATTAGCGAAGTGAAAGTTATCTAAAAGGCAACATATTGCTATACTCTAATGGGCCATTATGACATAACTTATTTACTTATGGAGTTATGCTCAAGCTTAAATTCAATTGCTGCAGAATTTTGGGCTCAGAAGCCCTGGAGGTCTTTTAAAATTTGGCCTGTGCCAAGCCTAGTCCTTTCTCAAGGAGTAGACATTACTTCTGTCCTATATTACAGGAGCATGAACACTACAGGGCTTGGCAGTGCAACCATCTAAACCTGTGCGGGAATATTTTTGCTATACTTATTATCCCTGCTACAGGAATATTGTAATGGAGTGGCTCTCTGTTCATAGCCAGTCATCCCATACAGCAGTGCAAGAAGACTTCACACAGGCAGAAGCTGAGTGAAACCACACTGCAGCCAATTGACCTGAAAGGCAAATATCTATGATTCTATACTGTTTCCACTGATACTCTACTGAGGGGAAAGGCATTTATATTCATGATAATTTGCTTGCAATTTCTCTCCATAACATTTTTTCCCCTAGTTTTAAACCAGAACATATGAGAAAAGTTGCCTTCTTTATCCCATGCACATAATGTTAACTCAGTAATGCCTTTTTTTCTCAGAGTCAGCACCTTTTCCATATCCTAAATTTACTACTCAAAATTTATATCTGTGTATGAAACAGTCGCTCTAAATTGGCTTTATAACCAATTCAGAGCTAGTCTGTGTGGTTAACACAAAATCTGCTTGAGGGGAAAATTAATCCACATATTCTTTTCATTGTAATAACCAGTCCTCTGCTGACTACAGAGATACTGTGTGGTGATTTCTCAGAGACAGATGCTGATACCATTTTTTCTGGCCTGACAATTCCTAGAGTTATCTCAGTTTTCCTAATAATAACTTATTGCCCACATGTAGTTACATACAGAAGAAAACTCTGAAGACATTGTTATTTCATTCCCCTAATTTCTGAACGAAGGATTTTTTCTTTAAAACAACTGATTTTACTCTCACACATTTAAGCGACATTCTCAAATCATTTCGATTTTCATTTACAAAATCAGAGTACATATAAGTAAGGAAGTAAAAGTTATTCTCCATGAAGCTCAGAGATAACTACATCTAGAACATTAAAATCAGTTTTAATTTGACTTTTTTTTTTTCTCCACTAGTATCAAAGTATTCAATTTCACTTTGTAGTCTTATCCAGTCTACTCCAGTCTGTTGAAGGGTTTACAGTGATGTCCACACTTACTGGATTAGGTTCCAGATATTTAGAGTCTTTCAGTATTTTGGAAAAACAACAACAACAACAACAAAACCCAACCAACTCTGAGTTAGCTTTGATTTTTGTATTGGTCAGGTAATCTGGATGTTCTGTTCTTACATGGCTACTGTATAGGATCTTGGCAATTTTTCTTTCAAAAATACCTAGAATTCATCAGAGTAATTCAAGCATAACCAGCCCTAAGTTTTACAAACAGGAGCAATTATGTCCCTGCTAATGCAACTCTTTGCATACACCAGACAAATACTTGTTTCCATTGGTAGCTGCAATATTAAAATTGAATTCATTGCCCACTGGCACCTTACTGCTTTGCAGAATCATGAAAATCAGGATGTTAGTGCCTATAGAACATATTAATTTTTATTGTTCAACAAATGAAACTGTTTTCCTTGTATAAGTCCTCAGTGGTATCTGTGTATATAGTGTATTGTCTTCTTATTTATGAATATACTATCTATTCAAAGTCTTCCAAGCTTTTACTTTAGAAGGAAAAACTGTCTCACAATTGATTGAAGAGTAGTCTTATGACACAACTTTAGCTGTTGACAGTGTAGACAACCCTTTTCAATTCATGATTTTTCTCTTACAAAATTATAATGCTTTTGTTTCTCTTTGTTTTACAAATAGTAATATAGCATGTATTAAGGAAAAAAAAAAAAAACAACAAACATAATTCAAGCAATTTTATAGGTTATCTAGGCAGAGGTCTGTGTTCACTGTTGCTTAATTGTAAGCAGAATCCAGCATATTCCTCAGAATGGAGTTGGACATTTAGACTACTGTGCTCTCATGATCATGCACTTAAATACATTCACTGTATTTGGAACAGGAACCAGAAATCAAGTATCTTTCCCCATAGATAAAGTCTCATTAGTCGTTTGCTACAACTGGCATTTCCTTGTCTGGCCATCTCTTTTTTCACCATGGATGTGAGAAACGTCTTACTAGTATGGTATAAAAGGACCTTAGGACAGTTTCCTTGAGCTAGTGTGGAGCTGTTGCTGCAGATTAGTCACACAAGACTAGTTGCCACAAGCTATGAGCTACAGTACAAGACTGTGTGATTAACATTGGAAAAAAAGTCTTATATTCACAATATGGACAAGAAAGTTTCAACCACGTTTTTCTCATTGGTTCACACTCCACAAAAGAAATATGACATGTTATGCCTTTCTAAATAACATTTCTAATTGCAGGATGAGGTTTTTTGATTCTCTGATATATGCATGCCGGTTTACAATTACAAGGAAGCAGTTACTAGTAAGATTTCAGATACTCTCTGTAGTGCTTTCTGTTGATTCCTTGAACGTGCCTTCCACTTATTATACTAGTAATATTCTTGGCATTCTTGTAATTGTTCTTATAGCCAGAATTTTCCACAAAAACAAAAGGACGATTTGCTACCTTTTCCTTATCTTCCCTGTCATTATTATGTCCTTTTCCTCAAAGATAAGGAGCTAAGTTATGTGATTAAATAATGCCCAATATATTATTGTCACCTTTATTATGCATATCTAATATTTTAATGTGTTTGATAATATCCAGACATCATTGTAACTATGGGCCACTCACCTTTTAAAGCTATATTTTCCATAGAGTAATAGATCAAAGAACATTTTTAGTTCACATGAAACATATAAGAAATGATTGATTGCGGCTATATTATATGTTCTGTATACAGACTGGCTCTTTAGACCTAATAACAAGTCCTTTTTTGCAGTAATAGGTGCCCTCAGTTCTCCTGGATTTATGGTACTGCAAATCAGACACTCTTGATTAGCCTTACAGATAGCAGATCTATAAAATCTTAAGACAATAATGGGTCAAACTATTTAAATGTCTCACCTACACTTGCAGCTCCCTAAAATACTCTGCCTGAGCAAAGACTTTGCTGTGGTGCACCTCTGCTGCCTTCTGTTGCAAAGCACACTTAGTCCTGAGGCCTGAAACCTGCAGGCTGGTACCTCCCTGAAATCTGTCAGAAATCCCATCTGTAAAGTACACACAAATTGCATGGAAACTGGAAGACGAAAAGCTTGGAGAAGAGCTGCTGCATGCCCTAATCTTGCTACACCAGGATAACCTCAGACATCTACAATTGGGCTTTTTCTGCAAATCAGGACTTCCAGCCTACATTACAATGTTCAGATTACCACTTGTACCTCATCATTTTCCATTTTTGCAAATGGATACTTTCAAGATTTTTGGTGTGTATTTCATTTTAAGATTAGCTGAAGAATTAAAATTCATCCTGGAGGAAGCCTCAGAAGCATTCTTTTTTACTTTGGTATTCTGCAGTACATCATTCTCAGTTTTCTACTGCTTTATTTTCCTATGCAAAATCATTTGATCCAACCAAACTGTAAGTAATTAATCCCACAAAATGCACTATTCCTCATTATGCCAATAGGACAAAAATACAAGCATTTCCCAGTTTGACACAAGGAGCATCTGTTGCATCTTGTGACCAGATAGCGGCTGCTCACTACATGTAAACAAGAAGTTCCTTGACAATGCATCAGCCATCAGCTACCGCATCTCCTACAAGATAGTGCATCAGAAAATTACTTAATAATCACCCACTTCTTTCTTTTTGGAACTAGTAAGGCACAGTTAAAAATCTTTTTATTTAAAATAAAATGTACTCCTCCACCATCTTCCCATCATGCCTTTACCTCAAGAAAACATCTGAGAGTCATGTGAAAAATCTGGCACATTTGATCAAGAATATATTTCACTAACATACCACTCAGAATCCTGCCAATGAAAGAAGTTTATGGAAGCAACCAAAATAAGATTTCATAGCCTATTTGTTATGTTACTCGAACTCAATCTTTTGCTCGGTACTGTTGTTTTCAGAGGAACCAGGGAACCGTGTATATTAAAGGGCAATTTTCTGAAATGTTATAAATCTTCACATTGCTTGTATTAGGACACAAATAGGATGAATGCTGTTAAAGATAAATATAATGTTTATAGACATTTATATGGCAGGTGAAATGGAAAAATTATTCTGTTTTATTGAGAAATAATGATTACTTCTTAAGACTAGATTTTATAGTATTGCATTATTTACAAAGCTTTGGGCATACATATTAAAATAGTCATTACCAAAGGGAGGATTCTCCTTTCATTCTGTCTCTGTTCTTTCACATAAAAGAACATATTGCAAATGTAAACACACTTTGAGATGAATATATACAGTATTTTTAACACTCTTTCTGGCATCTTGCTAGCAGATGACTAGCTGTGATATAAAAAATGTTTTTGTGGCAATTGTTCCGTATTCTTTTTACTGAAACTTTTTTTCCTGACATATGTGCTGTCACTATGAACTTGTACAACATATTTATGCTCTATTGACCATCCATATTTAATTTATACCAGCTGCATTTAGGATGAGGAATGTAGTCAGTTTTGAACAACTATGTATCAGCTTTGCAAAACAGAGAAATTCAGGCAGCCTTTTAAAGTTGCACATCTCAGTGCCTCTCTGTTTCTATTTTCTAGCCTGTGTCTCTCTACTCCATTTGTACAAACCAAAAGAGAAATAAAAAAGAAACATGCACAGATTATTATTCCAGGTGAAATTAGGATTTTCAACACAAACACAGCTGCAGTGTTTGCTTTCAGCCCAGCAGTCCTATGAATAGCTCCAGCCAACTGTGTGCTCCTCTGAAACATTGTGTTTCACTCGTTTCTTTTGCAGCTTTTGAATCTGTATATGGTAGAGTCTGAGAGCAAATACCATCAGCAAAACACTTTTCTCCTCTGCTACTTCTTCCTATGAACTAATTGAGGAAGCCAAGAAGCAAGGCTCAGCAGGTGCTTGCTACTGTCTCTGTGAGGCTCTATGCAGACAGTTTTGCAGCAGAAAGAAAAGCCATGCCCACTGCCAGTACTGCACTGCTCTGTGCTTTCCCATACAAGGAGGCATTGATGTTAATCAGGAGTTTCATTTGGCTGCAATGTTGTTAAAAATTGTGTGGGCCTGCATGAAAGGAGTAATCAAGACAGAGAGGGGGTGGGAGACTGAGCTCCATTTACATCTGAAAATGCAAAAAAGAAGGTCTTACTCCTCTGCAAAAGCCACAGCCCACAGGGGAGCGGATTATTGCTGTGCTCTTGATGTATCCATAAGCGGATTGCATGGTGTGTAGGGTGGATGTGCAGAGATACGAGGGAGAGAAGGGAAGCCTACGGCCCTCTGGGCTGAATGTGCTTCTCGTTAGGTAACAGTTCCTAAAACAGTCCCAATACGTTGGCCGAGATGGCAGCTTCCATGTGTACACTTTAAAAGATCACCTTGAGTGAATCATCCACAATAATGGCATCAAGGAGGCAGAAGCAGGCAAATTTGGAGGAAAATGAATTCAATTCATACAAGCTGGTGTTAAAAAATAATGTAACGCTGATCATATGCCCTTATTTGCTGTGATTTGCATTATCCCTGTCAGTTCTACCCACTCCTACAATCATGTCTGATGAAATGAAAGTCACTTTAGTAATAGTTTGCAGAGGGCATGAAGAACAAGATTGTTTATTCTTATTTTATAACTTTATTATTCTTCATATTTGCAAGGGATTTACTTACTATCAGGAGACTGAAATAAAAAAAAAAAAAAAAAAAAAAAAAAAAAAAAAAAAAGTAGGGTTATATCTTGAAAATTCATTTCCACTGCTTATTTTTTCACTTATATTTCATTTTTAGATCATTTAAAAGAAAACTACTACTAATTACACATAAAAACAGGTCAAAGAATCCTTTGTAATAGGGAATTTTGGCAATGTAAAAAACTTCATGACTTAAGTATCTTCCTTTCTTGTATCTATTTTCAATTTATTTGTATTTATTTTTTTTTATCAAATAGGCATAATTTATGTGAATAAATAATCAAAACTGGAAATAATTTCCAGTATCTGTTGAGTCTTCCTCTATCTTACCCTGTAGCCAGATGTGGAATGTACAACCGAAGTGATTTTTCCCACAGCAATTTTCAAACAGCAATCAGAATGCTCCGACTAATGTTTTGAGTCTGAAGAATAACAAATAAATGGGAAAGCAAGCCCCAGGACTAACAATGAAATCACCTTGAAAGTTTCCTGCAGGAATTACCTGCAAATGAACCATACAATGATTATGAATGTTTGGGATGTGGAAGGGATTCTAGCAAGTGGAGAAGATTTAGTGTCATGAAAAAAGCTCAGTGAAAGAAGCAACACCTACAGATTGAGAAAGTAAAAAGAAAGTAAGCCCATACATACAAAAGGAACTGTGCCAGGAAGTAAAAGAGCTGAGGAAAAAAGTGAGACAATAAAAAGAATAACAGCATCAGAAATAAACGTGCTTGAGGAATATGGTTTCACTATGGTTTATTTATTTATGTGAATCTTTCTAAGGCGTAGTGAAAGATCACTCCAGGCTTATTAAACCTTCTTAAACAAAGTAATCCTAAAGAGCAGCTCAAGAAGGGAAGGTTTAGATTGGATATCAGGGGGAAATTCTTTACAGAGAGAGTGGTAACATGCTGGAACGGGCTGCCCAGGGAGGTTGCTCTGTCCCTGGAGGTGTTCAAGACTAGGTTGGATGGAGTCCTGGGCAACCTGGTCTAGTACCAGATCTGGAGGTTGTCGGCCCTGCTATGGCAGGGGGTTTGGAACCTGCTGATCTTTGGGATCCCTTCCAACCCAAGCCATTCTGTGATTCTATGGTTCTATGAAGAGACTGAAGAAGAAATTCATTTTGGATTTTTACAGAATATAACAGTAGAAGTACCAGTGAAGTCTTTACCTTCAGAACTAAGTGTTTTGGGTAGGTGCTCTTTTGATTTGATTTGGTTTGGTTTGGATTTATTTTTGTGGTTTTTGTGTGTATGTTTTTTTGTTTGTTTGTTCGTTTTGGTGGTTTGTTTGTTTGTTTGTTTTTTGAGATTCTTTACCATACTTTTTCTCCAGGCTCAATCAAAGTCAGAATGTTTGCCAGCTACTTCCAGAACACTGTAGGAGACTGATAACAAAAATCACATTTGCTAAGTCTTCAAGTGGCACTTCTAGTACAGCAGCATGGGAATGTAGTTGTCAGTAACTCTCTGGAGGAATGGATAGGAAATAGATATTAGGGAAGGGCATGAGTAATTGCAGTGCACCTCAAGATCTTAAATGCCTAACAACAAGTTAGGCATTTCCTAAAGATGGAAAAAGAGTCAGGAGAATAAAACAAGTCAAATAAGGTGGCTCTCTCCAGAGAGGAATGTAGAGGTACACCCTGGGCCATTAGGAAAATGCACAGGTATAAGTAAATAACAAATCTTAAAGAAAAAATGTCAAAATGTACTAACAACTACAATAGATCCTGGGTTATAGTGGCTGTAGGAATTGATGAAAAGTTCTAATTCAAATCTGACCCCAAGGTAGACCATGAAAAGTATTAATTGCAAGAAAATGTAGGAAGCTGACATCTGCCATGTCCCAAGAAAATAAACAAACACAAAACTAAATCACCTTGAAATATTCAAAGAATTTATGAGCAACTAAAAAAATATATGTGATCTGATAATGACAGGACAAAGGGAATGGCTTTATGGGAGATTTAGGTTAGATACTGGTAGGAAATACTTGACTCAGAGTGTGATGAGGCACTGGTACAGGCTGCCCATAGAAGCTGTGGATTCCTGCAGGCACTCAAGGCCAGTTACATGGGAACCTGGGCAGCCTGAGCTGCTGGGTGGCAGCCCTGCCCATGGCAGGGGTTCGAAACTGATAATCTTTAATGACCTTTCCAACTCAAGCCACTCTGTCTTTCTATGAGTCTTAAAAATATACACAAAATAGGAGCTCAAAGATCAGCTTTTTAATGCCATAGCTTTTTTTTAATGTTCATTTTTTAAATACCCAAATATATTAAGTTTCACAGTACAGCTAAGGGCACAATCTCTGCCCTGAAGAATTCTATCTAGATTTTAAATACAGCTAAGAACCAAAAAATATTCTATAGAAAGGACTGGAGCTGGTGATATCTGTCTACACTGGTCAGGTGGTTGCTTGTTTACAAGCTTACACATATCTCAGTTGTTTATGAAATATGTATTCCTTCTTGGAAAAAGAATGTCAAAGATTCATTTTAAAGAAAGGTTTATAGAAGCAGAAGCTAATGGGATGAGTGTGAGAGAACAAAATAAATACTAAGTTTCTAAAAATAATCAGAGACTGCTGCTTCAAAATAATCAGCTTGGCAGAAAATTCAGGAGCCAATTACTATAAAGAAAAAAAGAATCATAACTAAAGATCAAAGCTTAATCTGTACTCTTGGCTCTCAGGTAGGTTAGTGAGAGCAGGAAAGAAGTATACTTCACAGTTTTATGATGAGATTAGGTTTTTTACAGGTTTGTTATAGCTAGCTTCCATTAAAAGATATAATTTCTGTCCTGAAAATTTGTTTGACCATTCCTTATTTTACTTGAATGGAAAGACAAAACAAATCTGAAAATAATAAAGACTAGTCAGGGTTATTGTAACAACTAAACTAAAAACATGTAGTTGTCTGAAAGCATTTGTTATCAGGACAATAACATCTTGCTGCTATCATCTCCATATTATTCAGTTCACCTCAAATTTCTATGTCAGCTATATAGTGAAGAAAATCACCACTCGGAAAAGATAAATACAAAGGATCTCCTTCCAGAAGCATATAGGGACCATCACATAGTTTGCTGTTATCTAGCTGTCAAGATGCAAAATATGACACTACCATTTGGTCAACATTTTAAGCCAGAGAGCAAAACCTAATCTATGAAAGTCCTTCCCCTGCTCTGAATGAGCTGAGCTAATCCTACAGCTGGAAGCTGGTCCTGTGCTCTTTGTATCTGATTTTCAAGCAGAGAAGAGTAAAGAAGCATCATCAAAAAAAAAAAAAAAAGGACCTCTTTCCTGCTTCCTCTCTTTGACAGAACACTGCTCTGGCAGTGGAGAGACCACTTGCAACCCCTTGACACGGGTTGCACAGGGAGCATCTGACACTGCTCATTTTACCAGGCAGCAAGGCACTAGGGCCCTCTTGTAAATGTTGCCTGAGGATGAGAAAGTAATAACAAAAGGGGAGGATGGAGTGGGGAGGGGAGCAGAGAAGTTATTTAGCACAAAATCAAGACAATAAGAACAAAATTAATCAAAGCTCCAAGGAATGTGAAAAAGAAAAATGCCTTTAATTGCCCATACTCTGAGGCTAGGAGACCCATTAGTAAACAAGACTTGGAATGACTCATTTATGAGAATGAATGTGTCCTCATTGGTATTACTGAGACTTAACAGGGTGATCTGCATGACTGGAATGTTGAAACAATGAGGTATAATCTATTTAGGAAAGATGAAGCAGGAAAAAAGATTGGGAAAAGACACTTTATGTCAAAAGTGGCACTACTTCTTTCCCAGAGCTGATTGTGTAGAAGTGATCAATATTGAAGGTCTATGGGTGAATACTTAACTGGCAGATTTTGCAAAGTGCCATCTGAGATTTGCTGTAAGCGGCCATAATGAAGCAGGGAAGCAGGTGCTGAACTGAGTACCCATCTATAAGGCAGGAAGAAAGAGAAGGCAGATTATCAGAGGGACTTCAGCTTGAATGACATATGAGGAACTTCTGATGCCAATGTTGAAACTTTTCTAGAATTGTAAAATAAAAATGTTTGACATATTACTAGGTACAAAATAATGGTTACATTCATGCAAATTTCAAGAGAATAAAGCCTAGTCAAGACTGGTTACATATAGTCTCAGATGGTTTGAGAGAGAGTTAGTAGCAATTCAGGATTAAATTAAATGAGAAAAAAAATATATTAAAATAATTAAAAATCACACTAAACAAACAAAGAAACAAAAATATTACCAGAATATAATATAAACATGCACTGAAGCAGGGACTGGAGAAAATAGACAAAAGAAATACAAGTATAGGTATATAAAATTATTTTATAATTGACCTTACCAATCCAAGGAAATCAAGATGAATCAATTACAAGACTGAAATGGCATCGAGACCTGCCATTGTTGCTAAGATCAACATGAAGAGAGACTATCTGTTGTGGTGGTTTTTGTTGTTTTTTTGTTGGTTTGTTTGTTGGTTTGTTTGTTTGGTTTTTTTTAGAAGGATATTGAAAGCAAATAAAATGAGAATAAAAATATTGGCCTTATAGTAGGAGATGGAAATCACACAGTAAAGAATAACAACATGGACAAGGAATAAGTGCTCAGAGCATAGCTCTGTTCTGTGCTACAGAGGTGAAAAAGTAGAAATTTTATCACAAGGCAGTGCTAAAGTACTTTCCATTCCTTTGGTCTCTCCAGAGAACTGAAAGGCAGTTACCAACATCACATTTCCAAATAAAAAGTCTATATGATTTTCACTGAAGAGTTTTTGAAAAACCTGGCAAAGAAATTATCTGGACCATTAATGTTGATTTTCAATAAGATTTGGAGCACCAGAAAACCCCAGAGTAAAGGAGGAAAGCTAGTGTTGTGCCAATATTTTAAAGGAGTAAACAAGATAACCTGGGCAATTATATACCTGTCAGTCTAACATTGATCTGAATAAAAATGATGAAACAGCTGATATAAGACTCAATTAATAAAGACCTAAAGGAGGATAATACAATTAATGCTGATCAACATAAGTTTATGGAAAGCAGATCTTGTTGAGCTAACTTGATGGTTTTTATTGATGAGATTACAAATTTGAATGGCGATGATAGTTGTGTTGGTTTAAAATGTTTAGCCATTTTGAGCACATTTTGATGAACATTCGATTAAGAAAGCTAGAATGATAAAAAGTCAACACAGTGTATAAATAACTGATCAAAAATGTAGCTAACTGTTGTGTCTGAAATTGTACTTTTAAATGGAAAGCAGTCACAGGCTGTCAATAGCACCTTCTACCAAACCTACCCTTTAAATTATTTCTACACAAAAGGAAAGATGAAATTGCTAGGAATTTTTTAGGAGAGGAAAATCAGCTTAAGTGGCATGTAGAAAAGATGACTAGCTACTGTGTATTTGGTAGGATGAACATGAAGAAACAACTGTCTCAACAGAGCAGAATGTGAAGACCTGACAATATCCATGGCGGACTCTTTCCAAAGACAGAGGATATCATGGGATGACACACTGTTGGTCAGGACTTCTGACCATAAGAATGCAGGTGAAAATACCATGAGGCTGTTTGTGTTTGCTAATGGTAAATGCACTACTAGTATATTTTGTTCTCTTCTGCTGTTCACTCTTCTAGAAAATATTGAAAAATCAGTAAATCTTTCAGTATATGCTGCAAGAGCAATTAAAGGACTAGAAAACATACCTGGCGATCTAAGACAGAGAGCCCAAGCTCCTTAGCTCCTCAGAAGGAAGCATGCCAGAAGGAAGAACCCACTGTTGAAAATATGAGTTTTAGACGGAAATTAAAAATGTTAATTTTTAATATTATATATTCTAGTGAATATGTAAAATATATTACATAACATTCTGTGCATTCCTCATTTTTAGAAAGCTTTAAATCAAGTCTGGATCTGTCTTTCTGCCACAGTTTTAGTTTGATCAGAATTCAGTCCAAAGATTACTGACAACCTCTTGCAGGAGGCCTATCTGGGGGAAAAGGAAAAAGAATAAAGGCTTGCTTTTTTTTTTTTTTTTTTTTTTTTTCCTTCTCTCTGACCAGTCTCATGAGTTTTAAGTTCACTCATGCTCTCAGGAAAACAGAATGGTTTTTAAAGATCAATGCCTATCAGATCCCAGCAGGTGTGTTGCATCCTGTGCGCTTTCCCTCTTATATTTCATTCCTTGTGGAATCCATTCAACTGTTTGGGTGACAAAGTATGACCATATTGGACATGAACTTGCAGCCTATGCACCAGCATACTTAGCTGTCTGCAGCCTGGTGAAGCCATAGGCACCGGTGATGCCAACATGGGCAGCTGGTACAGCTGGCAAATGCTAGCTGGGAATCTATGCATCGGCACCAAGAAGAGCTGCCTCCGAATTCTGGTCTTCTGTGTAGATATGAACACAGTGCCCTCTTTTGACGGGTTGCAGTTTAGAGAGAACATAAAGATTTATCTAGTGCTGATAGCTACTCAAACTCTTCCAACATCTCAAATTCTGACATGTTCTCTCCACTGAAGCAACTGAAGTGTTCCTTCTATTTTTCTATTTGACTATCCAGTTTTCTTTTGAGGCTTTTTTTTCCCCTTCCCCCTTAGGATGTATTTTGCTATTTCTAAGTCTGCTGCCGCTCTTCTGTCACAGCCTTTGCATAAAATGCACTATATTTGTGCATTTTTTCAAATGTCAGGATTTTAATTTCACTGATAATCAAACTGTTTTCCAAAAACAGAGCCATCTTTTTCAGAATTTAAATAAATTAATGTTTTGTTAATTTGAGTAAATTGAATGAAAACTTAAGATATGGAAATGTTAGCTTGCCAGTGACTTATGGGAAAAAAATAACTCTTATGCATGCTAACATCTGAATGCTTAAAAATGTTTTGTTATTGGAAATATACCCATGATTTCAAAGCAATGAAGCAAGTACAAAATAAACACTGGTCACAAAGAGTAAATTTACATCCACATAGGCCAATTTTATAAGTTAAAGGAAATTCCGGTGGTAGTAAAAGGATTTCTCCCTTGTGTTACCTTGCCCTAGGCAAAATGAGAACACATTTATTTTCCAGATGAGGTACATATGAAGCAGAATGTTTAAGTGGCTTTCTAAAGGTTACACAAGTTCATATTAAATGGATAACAAAAATCTACTGTGTGAATGTTCGAAGTACCTAACATATGAATTATTTCACATCTTTGTGCTCAAATCGATTGAAAAAATAGGATCAATAGTACACATTTACCTATACAATGCTTTAGCATCCACAAATGAGAAAGCATCAACTGAAAATAAAGTAGTCATAGTGTTATTAGACCTTTTTTTTTTTTTTTTTTTTTTTTTTTTTCAATGACTGGCCATTAAAAGCAGAGAGAACTACAGTGGTAGTTAAGGAAAATCACTGTACAAATATTATCTACAGAGAGAAGTGGTAAGCCTTGAAGATGGCAATTTATTAGCCCTACACCTGCGTGAAGCAACAAAACATGGAAGGCATTCTTACTCTGATCCAATTCCTTCTTTTTCCCATTCACACACATGACTGTGAAGCTGTCTAGGAATTCCCAGGGTAGTTGCACCATTGTTGTCTCTCCAGTCCGGAGAATACAAATCTCAGAAAACAGGATGCAGTGTCAGCACTTGGCTGTCTTTGTTCTGTGGTCATGAAGCATTTTTTTTCCACTTTTGGTGTGCTGCGTTTGGTGCCCAGGGAAGGTCAGAGGTGTCTTCGAACACTGCTCTACTGAGCTCTGCTCACGCCTCATAGGAGCATGTGGCTACAGGACCTCTCCACACAGGTTCAGTGCTCCACCAAATGTTTAAATAACAATTTTCTACTAGCATTCCTAATGGCAGGTATGTCCAGATTGTGCTGTCCACAAAATCAGTGTGTGACAGAGTGCTAGGGATACACCATTTTCTTCTTCATTCCAACTCCTTGTGGTGCTTCCTCATCCCAATCTCTTCACATTTTGAAAACTGGCTTATTTTTCCACACACAGAAAGTTAGGATGTTGTCACTGCTGCTCAATTTACTCATTAACAATAATAGTAACCATTGGAAAGCTCCTCAACTGGTTAGTATTGCAAGGTAGAAAAGATGCATCACATTATTTACTAAATCCAGTCACTCAGAATCACTCCAGAAACTGGATTTTTCAAGTGAATACATTATCCGCATTAATTTTATTCCTTGCATCTCATATAGGGCATGGATATCATCAAATAAGGAAGGTAAATCTTGTTATTCTCATTCACACCAGTTCTGGTAACCAAATATGTCTTCACAGTGAAGGGTAATCTGTTTTCCTCTCCAGTGGCCAGGGTACATTCATGGACCCAGATCTGCTGTGTAAGCTCATAGGAACAATAGCTTTTCCAAACAGGAGTCAAGCACTTTTCCCATTTTGTAGCAGCTGAGATTTATCCCAAGGTTTCCAATTTCTGTCCTTCATTTCTTTCATGAAATGATGCCCTCCTGATTTGCCTCACTTTTTGGCTATTTATTGTCTAGTGAATTTGACAGGTCTTAAATTCATGCCTAAAAGGGATATTACTGGTCTTCTCATTCAGTTAAAACAAAGATTGCTTAAAAAAAATGTACATATTTAAACCCAATCTTAATGTTTCAAATATCATTATTTTCAGTAGAAACTGCTTCTTAGTTAAATGGCTTTCAGGCATCAGACTATTATATGACAGACAATTTTGTCACTATGCAAAATGTGAAACCTGTAATCAACTTGTTATGGCATTTCACAAAAGTATGTGACAGTAAAATAAGTAAACTGTCATTTGGGCAATCAAGTCTTGAAATTCTGCAGGAGGAAAAAAAAAGTACCTGACACTCAATCTTTGTGGTAAAGAGGAGGTTCAAAAAATAATATAATACTGCTAAAGTCTTGCAGATTTTAAGAGAATTCTTTTTGCAGTGTGCTTAAACCTACAATAATTTTACCTTACGTCTTAATAATGTATTTTCCCCCCTAATTAATTTTCCCCATCACACAGCAAGGTCTGCTCTGTTAACAAAATATTTGTTAAACTGAAAAAATATTTTCCCCTTCCTATCAATGAGAACACGATCAAGAATCAAGCAGTGTAGAACCGGTGTGATATGGGAATGGATACAGCAGGCAAGAGCTTCTGCTGGTTTGCCAGCTATGCCAATGGTGGGACATAGTCACATTGAGAGAATGTTCTGAGTGAAGCATTGCCAAACCTGCACTGCACTGAATTTATAGGGTTGTAGAACCGCAAAACATTTCAAGTTGGAAGGAATCCATAAGGATCATCATGTCCAACTCCTGGCCCCACCCAGGACCACCCAACAATCAAATCCTGTGTCTGAGACTGTTCTCCAAATGTTCCTTGAACTTGGGCAGCATGGGGACATGACCAGTGCCCTGTGCAGCCTGTTCCATGCCTGACTACCCTCTGGTTAAGATCCTTTTCTGAACCCATAGCCTGACCACCCCCTGACACAGACCCATGCTGTTCCCTCAGATTCCATCACTGTCACCAGAGAGCAGAGCTCAGCACTGCCCTTCCACTCTCCTTGTGAGGAGCAGTATGCCACTATGGGGCCTCTGCTCAGACTCCTCTGCTCTGGGCTGAACAAACCAAGTGACCCCAGGCAATCAATGCCTATCCGATCAATGCCTATCTCAGTCCAGTAGGTCTGCTGCATCCTGTGCAGTTTCCCTCTTACCTTTCACTCCTTCCCTCAGCCTCCTCTTCTCTGGGCTGAACAAAACAAGTGACTCCAGCCACCCCTCATACACCTTACCTACTATGTCCTTCACTATTCTGTAGCCCTGAAACACAAAGAGTAGGCATACAAGTAGTGTTGGCACACAAGTTTTATTAAAGGGAAGGCATATACAAGCTGGGCTTGTGGTTCTACAGGCTGGCTCATTTGGCCTGTGGCTTGCTGTGGAAAGACCTCAGTCTCCCTGGGGCTGTGGTTTTGATGTTTCCTGAGTCTTCAGCTTCCCCTCATGCTTCCCCAAGCTGAGGGACAGACTTGCAGCCACTTAGAAAGACTGTCACATTACCAGGCACACACTGCATGAGGCACGGGCTGTCTGCCACTGTGCCATTAAAGGCATGTTCCTACTCACTCCAAAGGGCAGACATTGTTTTGTACAGGCACTATAAACAAGTTCTTATACCTTGGTCTGTAGAACACAACAGAAGCCTTGCATTTTGTCACGGCTTTGCACTTTTTGCTATTGGTATTCCACATCATAACATCATGTAGAGCACAGAGAAGAAGAACTACATGTCCCAGAGGACCTCATGGTCAGAGAGTGAAATATGTCATGGAAGTGATGCTCGCTCTCTCACTGCCTGGCAGCCAGTGTGGGTGTGCTTCCAAGTCATGAGCCTTCAATTTCAAAGTAGGCTTCTCAGTCTTTGGAAAACTCTCTCTCTCTCTCTCTCTCTCTCTCTTATTTTATTAATTATTTTATTTATGTCTCTCTCTCTTATTAACCTCAATTTCAATTTGATTGTATTATATTGTGTTATCTTGCATTCTGATATCATAGTAAAATATGTTTTCCTCCTTAGATCATTGCTGCTGCTCTGTTTGTTTCCTTGAGCCCAGCTCCCATCTCTCTACCCCTTTCCTTTTTCCCCTTCCCATTTTTTGGGGGGCCAGGGGCCCATGGGCCTACTGCCCCCCTGTCACGGACACATTTCCAGTCATTAGTGAAAGCCAGAAATTTTGGAAATAATCACTTCCCAGGGATAACTTATAAAAAATAACACTTCATTTTGAGAAGAACAAAAATAATTTTTTTTTTTTCTTTATTCCCTCTTGTTGTGTCTTTAATGTTAAAAACCAATGGGTGAAACCACCAAAGTCTATAAGTTAGTATTTTGCACAACGCAACCTTCAGTGAAGAGCACCACACA
This sequence comes from Excalfactoria chinensis, assembly GCF_039878825.1. Classification (NCBI taxonomy): domain Eukaryota; kingdom Metazoa; phylum Chordata; class Aves; order Galliformes; family Phasianidae; genus Excalfactoria; species Excalfactoria chinensis. The sequence continues at coordinate 47,611,704 of NC_092827.1, forward strand.
GCCCAGCTTCTAAGAAAACTGGTTTCGTTTTGACAAAATAATGAACATTCAGAAATTACACACTGAACACACACAACAGACCTTTTGTTAAGTTCAACTGGGAACCTATAAGGTGATATTAATGTATGTGCATGGCTGATTGCGTTGTGTATTGGAGCTGCAGGGTCTACAAACAAGCTCAGACTGGCCTGGGAAGGTCCCTGAGCATCTGGAGATAGCTGAAATGGTTTTCCTAAAGTTCTCCAAAGTTCTCAGGCAGTGGGATGCTGTGAGCTCCAGGCAGTGCTGTAAACATTCTCTTCCTGCCAGAACCATTCCATACTTACTTTCCCCCCCCCTTCCAATGTATAACTTGTAACTTCCCTGACTGTTCAGAGCAAGCAAAGGCAAGCCCACAGCAAGGGATTAACCTGTTGGTGGTGAGGCTGGGGAGAGGAGGAATTCTTCAACTCTTCAAATCTGTCTGCAGCTGAAGATTCTCCCTATCTGACAAAAAGATTTAACAGAGAGAGGAATGCCTTCTGCTTTAAACCTCAGTTTTTGGTAAGACTCATGCTTGGAAAAGAAGAAAACAATAGAGGCAGACAGCTGCAGAGGTGGTATCAAGCTCAAACAAGTCTGGGGAACAGAGCAGCTCATACAAATGACTTCTGTGGCTTCAGTTCTGAGGTTCACTCTGCTCTTTGGAGGGCCCTTACCAAGCAGTTCTTGTAACAAGCAAAGGCAGGACAAAATGCAGGCCACATGTGAGTGTGATGCAGCATTCAATACTGTGGGACAGTGACAGGGGCTCCCCAGCTCCTGGTGAAAAATGGGGACCACAGGAGCCCAGGAGGGCCCAGAGGAATTAGGACACTGGAGCAGAAAAAGGCAACTAGGGGAAAGGTGAGCCATAGGCTGAGGGAACAGGAGAAGGCAAAAAGAAGAGGTTCTGACTAAGAGGCAAAACTGCAATAGAAGGTGCTGAGAAAGAAAAAAGGGTAACAGAGCTCTGGGAAGTTTCAGAAGACCACGGAGATTGTCCTTTTGGGCTTTCCCACATTTTCCTTAGGAAACCTCCCACTAACACCCAGATCAGCTATGGATGTGCAGCATCAGCTTTTCAAGGGTCTAGGCTCTGATAATCAAATGCATTGTTCTTGCCATATTGCCAGTTTTAAGGTGACAACTCTTGTAGATGAATAAAAGTGTGTCCGGCTTCTTTTTGGCCACGATAACATCTCAATGGGTTGGGATTCACTGTATCAATAGAAACCTACGCAAAGCAATGAGACAACTGCAGAGCAACTGTGATACTACTTCTACACCTAATCCAGTTCAAAACTATAGCTCAAGCAACCATAATGCCAACTAACACTTGCACATCAATGGCAGTGCTATAAAAAAACACCACGAGCAGCATTCTGACAAAATCAAGAAAGACCCAGCTCCACTGGATGAAATGCTGTCTGGACAGCTGGGCCCAAAAAGTTGTGGTGAATGGAGTTAAATTCAGCTGACATCCAGTCATGAGTGGTATCCCCCAGGGCTTGGTACTGAGGCCACTTCTATTTAACAGCTTTATTAATGATCTTGACAAGGGGATTGAGAGCACCCTCAGTAAGATTGCAGATGACATCAAGCTGGGAGGGAGTGTTGATCTGCCAGAGGGGAGAAAGGCACTACAAACAGATCTGGATAGATGGGATCGATGGGCCAGAGTAAACTGTAAGAGTTTCAATAGGGCCAAGTGTCAGGTTCTGCATTTTGGTTGCAACAAACCCAGGCAACCCTACAGGCTTGGGAAGGTGTGGCTGGAAAGCTGCCTGATGGAAAAGGGCCTTGGTGTGCTGATGGACAGCCAGCTGAATATGAGCCAACAGTGTGCCCAGGTGGCCAAGAAGGCCAATGGCATCCTGGCTTGTATCAGGAATGGTGTGGTGAGCAGGACTAGGGAAATCATCCTGCCCCTGTACCTGGCACTGGTGAGGTCTCACATCAAGTACTGCGCTCAGTTTTGGGCATGTCAGTGCAGGAATGACAAAGAGCTGCATCTGTTAATAGTCAGCTCAACACGAAAGTGACCTGGTCTGAACACAATGTCAAGATTGCCACTGATGACGCAGCAAGTAAAAGATTCTGAGGTTGACTGACTTCAAAATGCGGTACAACATTTTCTGCCAACTTTATGCACTCTGGATATTTTAAGTAGCAGAGAAAGCTTGGATCATGCCAGCCAGTGCACCTCATCGTGAAGGGGAGCTGAATCTCCTTCCCAAACCAGTCAATTTATATATATTATACCTAAAACTGTCATTCTCGCCCTTCTTTCCTCTCTCTCGCCCTGAAACTCCCGACCTCTGCTCCGGATCCTTCCCGGTAGTCCAGGTCGCTCAGTCGCTACCCGTCCACGCCTCAGCGCTTTGCCGTGGTTCTCTACACGGCCACGGAGCGCAGCGGTTCCGCAGCTCTAGAGGAGCTCTCCCCGGTACCGGCAGCTTGCGCGGAGGCCGGGCCGGCGGCCTTCCCTGCATCTCCCGCGGCGGCCCGGCAGGCGGCAGTAGAGCGCCCCTCGGGGCCGTGGCCGCGCCGGCTCCGCTCCGCGGGCCGGGGTTGGGGGCAGCGGAAGGTGCGCTCTGCCCCGTTGCGGGCCCGGTCCCGAGCCTCTCGCTTTGCGGGGCGGTGTGCGGGCGGACAGGGTGCGTCGGTCCATGTCAGGCCAGGCCGGGGCATGGTGCGGGAAAGCCCTGGACGTGTGGGCGCGGAGCGATGTCCTGCAGAGACAAAGGCGCGCGGGTGCGGGGATGTCGGTCGTGAAGCATCCTTCGCCGCGCCAGAGCAGACAAAGCGGTAGAGAGGCAGCCAGCACAGCACTGCGCCGCGCCCCCGGGTCTTCCACTGCTGGGCTGCAGAGCCCTGTCGGGAGGAAGAGCAGGAGGAGGAGGAGGAGGAGGAGAACGTGGAGGAAGGAGGGTGGGGGTGCGCTCTGCCGCGGGCAGAGGGAAACCGCTCTCTGAGCGTGAACCGAGCTCCGAGCCGCCGCCGCCGCCCGCCCGCCTCGCCTCGCCTCCCCGTCCCTCCGCCCTCCTCCCTCCCCCCGCCTCCCTCCCGCCGCAGCCGGCCGCGAGCCCGGATGGTTTGCGAGCGGAGTTGAGGGGGCAAACTTTGAAGCCCAGATGCCTCTGGGGCTGAGCGGCAGAGCGCGGCTGCTCCTGCAGGCACCTGCCGCCGCCCTCCCCCCGGCGCTGCCGCCCTCCGCGGGGGCGGCCGGCCCCGCTGCCGGCGGCCGCCGAGGCGGCGGGCGCTGCGGCCGCGGCTGAGGGCGGGCGGCGGGCGCGCCCCCATGCGGGTCCCGGGCCGGGGCGCGCCGGCGGCAGGCGGGAGCCGGGCGGCGGCCGGGCGGTGCTCTCCCGCCGCCTGAGTGGGCGCGGCGCGGGACGGCGGCGCGGGGTGCCGGGAGCCATGGGCTATTGCAGCGGCCGGTGCACGCTGGTGGCGGTGTGCGGCGCGCAGCTGGTGAGTGGAGGCGGGGGCGGCCCGCGGAGGAAGGGAGGGAGACGGCGGGGCGGTTGGGCGGCTCCCCTGTGCCCGGAGAGGTGTCCGGGGGCGCTGCCCGCGTGCTGGGGTCGGCGCGGGGAGAGGCGGGCGATGGGGCCGCGTTACAGGTAGTTCGGAGCGGCTCGAGCAGGGCGGGCGCGCGGCGGAGTTAATAAAGTCAGGCAGTTGTGGCAGCCTGGGCTCAACTTGGTGCCCGCTTTGCCGCTGGCGCTCGGCGTTGTGCGCTGCGTGGCTGGGGCCGTGTCACGCGTGGTGCGTGGCTGGCGGGCAGTGTGCTGTACAGGTGCGTGCGTGGGAAGTTGTTCTGTCTGCGCTCTTCTGCAGATGTGTATTTTCGTGTCTTTCAGACTTAGCGGGGTGTGCTAACATTTTATCGTTAGGCTGTTACGGTACGGAACCGATTATATATTTATACTGGCATATACAGGGGACATGTGGCAGCATTTGTGAGCTCCGCTGCCAGGCGAAACTACACTGAGTTTGAAAAGTGGGCGCTGAAATACAATAACAAAGAAACTGCCTAAAAATAGACCCGCTTCCAAGGTGGATACACGGCATGCGGTGATACCGTGGCTCTTTCAAAGTGACTGCATTTAAAGTTAATGAACTGCAGGAACGTATCTTCTAGTAACATGTACCTGGATTAGTGTCATCCAGTCTGGTACATGACGTATGGCATTCCTATGGATCTGGAGGCTGTGACACATGGCTGAAACCATTCCTTCTTCTTTTCTTTGGAGCTAGCGTGGATATGCTGGCAGCACAGGTGCAGTCAGCACCTCTGTTAAGCAGTTAACCTTATCACGGGAAGGAAATAATTTGCATTACCCCATCCCTCTGCCTCGTACTGAATGGTAGAGCTGAGGATTGTTGGTCGGTCTCAATAGCAACCGGCATTGTCGCCAATCCTTCTCCTGCAGACAGGTGCTAAGAGAACTACAGAAGAGAAAACCTGGTAGGTTTCAGGGACCAAAATGAGTACTAAAAGCACAGGGTGTTGTTAGCAAATCAGAAACCCAAAATGCCTGTGGTCTTCCTACTGGCTGTAATCAGCCCTTAATCCCTTTGTGTTCCGGAAAGCATTTTATTTGTAGGTTCTGTTCTCCACCTAAGTTATCTGATTCTTTGTAGCTGGATGGACCTTATCAGATGTGATTTATTCATGCACACTGTCTAAAAAACGAATCTTAAATAGAAGTAGTGAATCTCAAGTGGAATGGCAGGAATGTAACCTTTTCCAGCAATTTAGAAACATAAAATTAATCACTGAAGTTCTTCAGAGCTATTTAAGTTTTAAAAGCATACTTTATGCGTTTTCTGCAAAGAGAACAAAAAAGGCTTAAATAGTACCTTTTGTGGCTATAAGGCTATGTTTCAAATGCAGTCAACAGCCAGGAGATTATGACAAGGGTGGAACATGCTGAGATGTTCAAATGTTATTGTTTTGGAAGCTTGTGAAGGCAAATGTATTTGCTAACTCATGGTGATAAAAATATATTAAAAAAACAAAACAAAACAACCAACAGTGGTGAAGATGTAAACAGAAACGCCCCATGGGAATATACCAGCAGGTGGACAAGCAGGTAAGCTGATGTAGAACTGTAGCATTACTGTAAGCTTTTTATAAGTGGTCATGAGCTGCAGTGTCATATATATATATATATATATATATATATATATATATGTAGCTGAAGTTAGAATTGCCTTCTGGACTAGCTTGAGCAAACTTATAATGTGAAGACATTTTCACAAACTGAAAGCAATCCTGGGAAGGTTTCCTGGGTGTGAAAGGAACGTGCTAGCAGCAGCACACATCTCTGAGTCACATCTGGCCTCTATCATGGCATTTAGAAGGGTCCAAAGCAGGAATAATCATTTACATGGGGGAAAAAAACAGAAACAAAAAAAGCCACAACAGAAACGTCTTCGCACTTTATTACTTGTATTTCTGTATATTGCCATATATCATCAGATCACAAGTTTAATTTGACGAGGCTTAACACCCACATGTAGGCCTGTGGTTGGCTGATCAATTATCACTGCTTTTTTGGCAAAGTCTGCTTAATGGAGTAAATGCTGCTGAGGTTCACCCTGGAATTAGCAGCCACATGTAAATTAGCCACCCATGTAAAACAAAGGATGAAGATATCATCTGGCTGACGAGCACTGATAAGCATACTTAAAAAAAAAAAACACCTAGAACTTTTAACAGGATCGTCTTTTATTACTAAGACATGGATTTCAGTTTTTAAATGATTGTCCAAAGCAAAAAGTATACCTTTATTTGAGGAACAAAAATATTATTTGAGGAACAAAAATATTTCTTTTAAAGGAAAAATTTCTTCCTTTTTTTTAATTTTAATTTTTATTATTTGTTTATTTATTTATTTATTTATTTTTCTCCCGTGGAAAGATATTCCATTTCTGCAGTGCTAGGGTGTGGTGGTGTGACTGGTCTTTGTCATTATAACAAGAAGTAGTATTGAGGGATCCTGCAGCTCACTGGAGACATTGTTACATGTCATATTCATAGAGGATGCAGATGTCCATGAAGGCACAAAAAAGGGTGATTGTTTCAAATCCTGATTCAGAAGTGGAGCTTCATCAACTTAGGGTAGTCCCCGCACAAGCAAAATTATTTTCATAAATGCATTTTATATGCTCCTAGCTGATGCGACATACTCTACAATCTGATTATCAGAAAGCTCAAGGAATGTTTCTTCTCTCAAGGGCATACTGATCATTGCTCTCCTGCTTATTAATATACATATACCTTCCTATTTGTGCACTCATTTGTACTTTGGAAAACAACCTACGACAGCTCATTTCCTCTGTATTTCAAGCCAATGAGAAGAATTAACAGCAAGTAACAGTTAATTTTGCTGATGCTGGGAACAAGGCATTGCTTTCTGTATGCAGTGTTAATGATTTCAAAGTGTCCTTTCACTTTTTAAATATACTAATCTTGGTCTCTCTTGTCCTTTGTCCTTCTGAAGAGAACCCAGCTCTGCTGCTTCTTGTTGTATGTCAGCCATCCTGCTTGCACTGAGAGAATCCTTTGCTGCTCCATTTTGTCCTTTTTATCTCCTTATTTTTGGGTTTCTCTCTTTGTATTAATAGCTTCAATCAGTAACACTAATATCTGTTGTTCAGACTTTTTATTCGCAAGAACAGCAAAGGTGAACCTGCTGACTACAGTTGACTTGGTGCTTTCTGAAAGGCTTCAGGAATACCATGAAAGCCAGTTAGAAACTTCTAGTGTCCTCTGTGGCTGCTTGGAAAACGTGGGTCAGTGGCCAAAAATACCCAAAACAAACACAAAGTACTGCATTTTCTCAGCTTAGAATCTTTCTTTCCAAGTGGAATGTTGAGAAAAGGCAATATTTTCAAAGAAAGCTCTTTAAGATCTTCATGAATAGTTATCTTATTGTTTCTGTCCATCAGGCAAGGTCTTTTTATTTATTTTTATTTTTATTTTTTAATTTTAATTTTTATTTTTTTTATTTAATGTAAATTGTAACTCAGTTCCAATGTAGAAGTGAAGTATTACAGCCAATGAACTTTGTAACCAAGCTGCATACGAATCAAGGCTCAGCTGGTGATTCTCAGGTATTTAATCTGATGCTCTAAGGAAGCGTGTACTATAACAGGCACAGTTTCCCTAAATTCTAAAAATTGGTGCTTTCCACAGGCAAAGATTTGCAAAGTTAGAAGTCTCCTTTTTCTTACCAATAGCTCATAGTTTAGGGACATAATCTCACCTGATGCCCTACCAGACTGCCTCTGCCAGAAGCCACTGTCTGAGATGCATGAGCAGAACAGCGAAGCTTTTTTTCCTTAGTTTTAAGCTAAGGAAAAAAAAAATGATCAGAAGTCTAACAAGCTGCATGGAAATGTACTTGTTTTACGCTTTTTCAGAAATGAACAGTGTGAATTAAGAGTGTATTCAAGTACTGCATTTCAAAAACTGTATCATATGAGGTGATTTCTATACTTGCCTATATCCATAACCACATATTTAGTTACCTGGTTGCACATGAGGGCACAGTTGATCTGCTTTCATCATGTTTTAAACATGAGCAGCAAATATCTATGTGTGGTGTGCTTTTTTGTTTTGTCTTGGTCAGAATATTTACTTACTGTTTTGGTGGGTTTATAGTTTTGTTTATTGTTCGTTTGTTTGTTTTTTCCCTCCCAATGTCATCAGGTTTTGTTGGTTTATAAACTGATTGTTTGAAACCAAGGTCAAACTCTTCAAAAATGGGGATCTTGGCAGGTTCTCATCTATTTCACAAACCTACCTACAATGCTTGCTGCTATTTTATACTACGAATAGCCTTGCTTGAGTGTTAAAACTCATGTTTCAACAGTTTGCAGGTTGAATTATCTCTGAACATTCAGTGAGTGAGGTTTGCCGGATTAGAGCCAGGGTCCCTCAGAAAGCAAAATGATGACATTCGTAGCAGAGACTCTCTAGCATTAGCTACTCTACAGTTTTGTAGCTTTATGTAATTAAGAACTCTTTTTAATATAAACTCTTATACATTGCTTATCACCAGAGTGCTTTCCAATAGCACATCAAAGAATGTGTCTAGCATGTAGATTTTTTTATTATTTTTAATTTTTGCTTTTGCAGTGGGAAAACTTTTGGTGTTTGCTTCCAAATGCTGAGTTTCAGGGAGCGTTGTGTTTCTTTTTCTGTGTGCTTGTTTTTTTAATTGTGTTCCATTGTCACCGTTGCCAATGGTTTTCAATGGCAGCTTTAGGAGAAGAGTGTCTGCAGTGGAAAATTGTGATGACATTTACATGTTCCAACATTTTCTGTTAGCATCAGGGAAATTAAAGAAATGAGCTTTACAAGTGGAAGTGTGATTCCTCTTAGCCTGTTGATCTGGAGGTTATCAATCTAGAAAGAGTGTAGAAATGATTGTTTTCTCCATTTTGAATAGTACTTACGTTTAAGTCCCTGCCTACCTTTGAAATTGTGGCTGTCAACAGCTACCGTCTGTGCCTTCTTTAAAATTCCACTGCTTGCTTTGTTTCAATTTTGATAGGAAAGAAAGTGAAAGTCTTAGTTTCATTGTATCTGAAAACATAGTGATCATACTAGCAATGAAAAGGAAACTATCTTATGAATAGCAGATTTTCAGCAAGTGTAGGTTTGAAAGCTATAATACTAAGAAGTTGATTTTGAGGTGTTGCTGGGAATATATAAAACAGGGAATTGCTCATGAATTCAGTGAGTGAACATCTTTTGTTGCTATGAAAAGAATATGTTGCAACCTTTTTTTGGTTTAAGACCTTGGTAGAAAAGTAAACAATATTTTTTTCTGTTCTGTTTTTGAGATAAGATACCAAAGATTCATATCTAAGCTATTTATTTCTAATAACTTGAGGTAAAAAATAGTGACATGTACAGAAAGTGGATGTCAAAGGTTTCAATCAATTACATCACTCAATTTTAGTTGACTTTCAGTATGAAATGTTCAGTATGTTCTTTTCGTAGAAATGTGAATGGGTAATAATTGTGAATAATCAATCATGCACTTCAAGAAAAACAGAGTTTGTTGTTTTAAGTTGCAGAGGTAAGAGATTTCAAAGCAGCTGAACAGCAAATCTTAATTCACTGTGTCTCAACAATGAACTCCTTTAGAGTTCAGTGAGCAGACTCAGCATTCAGATACTGCAGTGATGGGTGGGAGGGAAAGGCTTAAATAGATTGAGAAGAGGTGAATAGACTACCTGGATATAGGGACCTAGAATATCTAGCTAAGTTACTGTTCTTGTATAGCTACGAGGCAAGTTTTTGGCAACAGGAATTAATTTTGTATTGACAGTGACTTGAGCAAGCAGCTTGAATGATGAGCAGCAGGAAGGATTTTTGTTTTGCTTTTTGGTTTCTTTGCAAGAAGAACTAAGTAAGCAATTTTTTAAAGACACAAATAACTCCATAGTCATTCTGTAGTCAGTGGAAAGAAATCTATCACTTGGTAGTCAACAGACAGAAATATGTTCCATAGCAGAATTGTTGAAAGCAAAAGAAAAAACAAAAAAAACCACACACCTATGTTTTGAGTTGTGAGTGAGGGTTCTCCTATCCTGAACAGTTGGAATGGGTACAATGCAAGTGAAGCATGTAAGGCTTGCAAAAAGTGCTTGATGATGTGAGCAAGTTGGTTGAGACATTGTATGGGGAAAAGATGAGTAAGTGAATTCCTCTGAGGACTATGTGTTTCTTTAATTTAAGTGACATTTAGTGGAGAATGACAATAATGAGTATTTTTGTATTTGTACTGAGACAAGGATATACATGATCTGACTAATTTAGGGTGAAGACTGTGCATGATATCCATACTGAGAAGCACTGCCTTGGAATGCCATTTGTTTCCATTGTGTGTAGAAGGAAATGAAGGAGCCTGGTTTCACCAGAGTAATAAGACACCACTTTCTATTCTTCTGTAACCATTCACTGATGCTAAAATCAAACTGATTAAACTGACTTATGCTTACTTTAATTACTAGATAATTTTCTATAGGCTTTCTGCAGGAACGAGGAAGCCAGGAACAACTGTAAATAAGATGTGATCATAAAGAATGTGCTGAAAACATAAGAATTTTAAAGCATCAAATAATTCATTTTATCCAGATAATTTTTTTCTTTTACTTACATATATATGTGTGTGTATTTATAATATAGTGAGGGAGTTTGTTGAGTGCTAGGAATTGACAAGTGGAATGGATACAGTTGCTGAAAGGACACTTTCTTGCCACTGTGACAAGCAGAGATTTCACAATCTGTTACTTTATCCTCTCTGCCCAGCTGTATATGTACCAACTGGATGGCATGTGAGAGTAGTTTCAGCATTGTATCACTGTGTGACCCTCTGATGGAAATGACATTTAGAGGAAAAGTTACTGATATCTGTGTTCACTAAAAAGTAAATACGTATAGCTGATAGTTCTATTAACCACAGATCATACTTATGCATTTTTAATAAAAACTTGATTTTAATTCATACATAACTTATGAGAAATGTTTATCAGTTTTAGGGCTTTACTAACTTCCACTTAAATGTTAACTTATAACTGATTACCTTGAAAATTTCTTTCATCCAAGGCTCAGATTTACTTGTCATACACAAACTTGTTTTCCTGCTGCCTGAGTAATGATGTAACATACATAAGAAATACTGATTATGCTGCTGATTGCTAAAATCAGTAAATATATGCTGTGTATGAAATAAACAAATATCAGATTTCCTTATGCTGTTTGCAGCAATTGCTTCTAACACCGCTTTACCTCCTTCTCCCCCTTCCCCCCCACACCTTGGGATTTTAGGTGGCACTTCTACTGGCAAGTCACCAGTTATACAGAACTGGCAAGTCACCCGTTACAAAGTCTATCGTATCCTGTATTCGTACCATAACAGACTGAGTCACCCTTCTTTTCTTATGAAGGAAATCTCAATAGTAGAGTTTTATACAGAAGGCAGCATATGAAGTTAATTCAGCTATTTCTGAAAAAGGTGTTGAAGTGTTACTGCCAGTAATATGTCACATCACCTTTCAGAATGCGAAAATGCAGGGCTGTTTGCAGGTGGCAGGAGAGAGACTTGTGCTTATCTCATTTAATCATGTAACATGTAGGCTATGGACCACCTTTTGAAGGTGGCTGCCTCTTTCTGTTGACCATATACTTTGAGTTGCTGCCCAGTCAGTAATGTAATGCTCACATCTCTTCTTCACACACTTCTGTTTACTTCACTGCACAGTTCAGTCTGCTCTTCTTTGGTCATGTCTTTGTGCTCAGGAAGCAAAGACAGTCTGCAGAGCTGCTATTTAGAATATGCAAAATATACATGGGTATATAGAATAGAACAGAATGCAGAATAAACACGGGTGACGTTTGTTTGATTCTGTAATGCATAACTTTTCTTCTGCATTAATAGAAGTCATGCTAGAGGTTTGGAAAACTACATATCCCAGATGGTCTAGTGGTTAGGATTTGGCGCTCTCACCCCTGTGGCCCTGGTTCGATTCCCGGTCAGGCAATGTCATGGTCAGGGAACCATCCTCTGCGAAGTCCTCTGGAATATGTAGTTCTCCTCCAAGAGCTGAGTACTCAGGACGCCGCCATTCCACAGAACTGGAGCATGAACCTTCCAATGATCCATACTGCACATGATGTTATGATGTGGAATATTGACAGCAACACCACAAAACCATGACAGAGGGTCAGAGTGCTATCCCTCTTCACCTTGAGTAACATTTACTTTCTGTAGAGCAGATGGTGGAGTCGCCATCCCTGGCAGTGTTCAAGAGGCATCTGGATAGGGAACTAGGAGATATGGTTTAGGGGTTTTCTGTAGGTATGGTAAAGGGAGGACAGTTGGACTAGATGATCTTGTAGGTCCTTTTCAACCCTGTGAATCTATGATGCTATGATTCTCTCTCGAGTAACCCCATGTAGTGAAGGACAATGGTTTGGGAGTATTGGGAGACAGAAGATGTTAAGTCTAAGGTGCTGATTAACATTTATGTAAGAAAACTTCACTGTTTTAAGAACAACTGTAATTCCTTCCAGATGACTCATGCCATGGGTCAATTTACTAATTAAAAATTCCTTTAAACTTCTTCATAGGAGACTACAAATTGACCCTCAACAAGTATATTCTTCCTCATTTGAAGATAAAAAGCTTTTGTGAGGAAAGGAAGATGGATGCTACTGCGTCTCTTTAGAACAATGCTTGGCTCTTTGAAAAGTCATTCTTCAATAATTAAACAAAATGTGAAGTTTGCAAACTTTTGCTAAGGCCCACAATGGCCCAGCATTTTCCATTATTCTCTGGCCGGGATCTCTGTGGCAGGCTATTCTATTACAAAGCACAGAAACAAAAGGTGAAAAAAACCGTTTGCATGTCATTGCTGCATTCACAAAGCCACAAATACATTAAACTCAAGATACTGCTCATTGTGCACTTGAGCCAGCAGTGACAAAGGTCCTGTGAGTACCACTGAATACCAGGCAGTCACATGTCATTACATCACTATTCAAATTCATAGAACAGGTGACAGTAAAAACAAACAAACAAAAAACATCAGCAGCTAAAGGAATTCAAAAGAATGAGGCTTGTCTGAAAAAACAGAATTTAAAATACAGATTTTTTTTTTTTCTATTAGCTATGAAGTTGATATTTCCCTTTTTTATTTTATTTTTTAAAGCCTTTTCTATCTCATGCCCTTTAGTCCTAGCTAGCTTTTGTTTTATGGCGTTAGTAACAGTCACAGGCAGTGACAGCAGCTGGTGACAAGCCAGATGATGGCACTGGTAGTGTTAACATAAGACATGGGTTTCAGTGCATCCTGAAAACAGAGTTCATTGTCTTGAAGTTTATCAGACTTTTGTGAGTGTGGAGCTGGTGTTAAATTTGGCACAGGTGGGGGGAAAACAGCAAAAAAAAACTAGAGCTGGACTCAGCATTCGATATAGCCAGCAATGCCTGTTTCTGATCCTGGCAGCTTAGGATATTTACTGGGGCTTCTGTCTAGTAATTTTTTTTTATTTTTATTTTTTTTAAATGAAAGCCATCACCGAGAGGTAGGGTCATAAAGGCAGAAACAGAAGAAAGTTCCTGGGCTCAACTGCTGGAAGAGATGGTGTCTGTTCTGCGTGGTGCTAAACTGTGCTTTTTGAGATGCATAATAAAAGTTATTTATGGACACCGATAAAATGGTATCTGTTGTAAAATATCACAGATAAGCATAAGGACAATAACAAAAGGCAGCTGGTTTAGTAAGCTCTATTTGCTGCAGAAATGTGCTGCTCTTTGCGAATTGAAATAAAAAAGTAGGGGGAGAATGTTGTGTTTTTGTGGCCTCTGGCATTTGCAGTCATTCTTGTTTTGCTATGTACTTACAAAGACAATTATGTGGGTCCCAGGTCTGTATTATATTTGTCATGACTAGCGTCTTATTAGTGGACAGCTGCTTCTTTCTGCCCAGCACATGTACGTAACTGCCCCCAGTGATAATGGAAGTTATGAATGTAACCCTCTGTGCTGCACCAAATCAGGCCGCTGGAGCACTCGGGGTTTCAGTTAATTAGTGCAGGTGTAAAACAGGAATGAAGCAGTGATGAATCTTGGACTATACACATGCTTGTTAAGAGTGCAGTACCTGTAAGGATGCTTTGAACTCCCAGAAATCTTTAATTGGCCCTTGTAATGGGAGAGCGAAAAAGGCATCAACATCTGAGCACCTCAGATCACACTGAGTGCCTTCTCAAGGAGGTCAGGTACTCAGGTCCCTGTCAACCTAGTACAGCTTCAAGGAATTTTTGTGCATAAGGGATATTTCCAAGGTGTAAGCATTTTACACAAACTCCTCGATATCACTCTTGTTACAATAGGTCTAAAAATTGGTGACCGCAGACTGCTCCAAAGCCCTTTAGATAGTGTAATGGTGCTTCAGCTGTTGCTTCTGTGAGAACTGGGCCAATCTGAATGAAAGAGGAATGTAGAAGTGGAACATTGCCACAGATATGCAGTTAAGAACTCATGTAAACTATACCAGAAAAAAAAGTATTTCCAGTGAACAACAAGGTTTGTTGGTCCAACAACAATGTATTTTCAAGAACCACCTCTTTTTGTTTTGTCTGTTGAGCTGGATGTGCTGAAGTACATCCTGAAGTACTTCTTTCAGTTCAAATCTGCAGTGTGCAGCTCAGACCTGCTTAGTGAATGTAAGTGTGTCCAGCTCTGTGTAGATTTTTCTTTTGTTCCTGCTTTAGGTTTGTTTTTCAGAGCTTGAATGAATTCAAAGCCCTGCAGTATTTGGGGTAACTAATTGGGCTTCTGGGTGTAAGCAAACCCTGACTTTTCTTGGAAGGTGAACAAATATTACTCTGAAAACTGCAGCATCTATTTCAAACAGTTTCCTAACTAATTTAAATCAAGACAGTTATACAAAACTACAGTGATGAATGAACAGTTAACATTTGATATTTCATTTTATGATTATAGCATTTAAAAATAGCTGGCTTTTTACACACTGCTGGTATGTTTTTATATGAATAAGGAAATCAAGATTTACATTAAAGAGTTCCCTATTACCTTTTGATTTGAGGTCTCCAGAGAATGATTGCACTGAAGATCCTAGTTGCCTTGATGTTCTGTGCAAGCACTGATAACATTCAATAATAGTGGTTTGGTGGGTGGAGGAATTCATTTTCTCTGAAAACTGGACAGGTAGGATGATGAAAGGAGATTTGGGGAATGTTGTCTTTAATGGTCTGAGGTATTTTAGATCTTTGTAAAAATGAGGACAATCCCAAGTGCCAGAAAAGTACATTAAACAGGCTGGTCTGAGACACTTTGGAGGTGTGTCTGTCACAAGTGGAATTTTTGGGAGATGCAAACTATATTTTTTCATCTTTCCAGACTTAAGGAAAATTTGATTCCAGTGTTGGTACCCCATACTCACCTCTTGGATAAGATTTTGTTTGATCTTATGAACATCTCCCTCCTCATGTTGGTAGTGCCCAGCTGTAGCTTCAGTTTGGTAAAGACCGATTATGTGTAGTATCCATGCAAGCTTTGAATAGTGGCGTCATTCTTACATCAACATATCAATGGCCATCAAGTTGGCTATATCCCCAGTCTCTCAGTGTTAAATGATTTCACAGTGAAATTCATTAGTTTCTTATCCATATAATCCAAAAGAAATTGGATTATTTTGAAGATGGGAAATTTATTGAGAGGATTGTGCTGAGGGAAGGGTTGCATAATCATCCAGGAATATTTGCATGTAAAGTATCAACCTGCATTCATGGGGAACTTGTCCTGATGAATGGTGTGGTCCTTGCAAATTCTGCCCTCCTAATTGTGCACATCTTTTCTAGTGTGGTGTGATTTTGTGCTTTCTCGTACATAGAGTTCCATGCTGACCCAAATTTTTGGTGTGTGATAGGTAACTATTCTTTTCTACTTCTAGTGTTATGATTCACATGGTAGCAATATTGGAGCTGGTATAAGGTCAGTATGCTAATGCAGTTACCTGAATCCCTTTAGAAGATCCAATTTGATAAAGTTAAAATGTGCTTAGCGAATATTTTTTTAAAGGCCAAAAAGTGAAAACTATTTATTTACTTCAATTGAAATTCATTGTGTTTTAGGTTATGGTGTGGGACAAGGAAAAAAATCTCAGGAATTGCATTGTACTTGACAGTATATTGATTAATAATTGTCTCAACATGAACTGGAAGTGAGCTGAAAAGCAGTTTTACAAATTTGCATAAATATTTCTGATTGGCAGGGTATTTTTTTTTTTTTTTTTTTTTTTTTTTTTTTTGTAATATTGATCTACCTAGATATTTTGTTCCACGCTTTGCTTACACATTAATATATCCTCATTTTTGATTAAAAATGGGTAAGGAAATCTTGTATTTCAGTTAATATTCCTGGAGTGTGATAAAAAATCTTGTTTTGATATCATTAGCTAATCATGCTAATTTCACAAGGAAGAATGCTTTACACAACACTGATTTTAATGGATACCCATGCCATAAGTAATGCTACTATGAAGAAGCTGGCCTTAGAAAGGGGAAGATGTCCATCTATAAAGTCCTTTTAAGAAGAATGCTCATGTTTGTAAAATATTATATTGTTATTATCTTTTATAACCCCTTTCTTGTTGCAGCCACTTTACAGTCTCCTTGTGATTCCAAAAGTAATACAAGCTCTTTCATTAGCCAGCTAGTATAATCTTAAAGTGGATATTTCTAGTGCATAATATTGGAATTCTGCATCCTTTTTTTCTACCACTTTCCTTATTTGCTGCAGCACTTTCCTATCTGTAAAGGTACCTGAGAGGAATTCACACCTTGTTGCAGAGGCTGCCTATCAAGGTGATGTAGGCAGGCATGTGCCCCAAGGGGCAAATTCACTGCCCAGTTATTAGTGCTTAGCAAATTTAACTTGGTGCTCTGAACTATTCCTTAGAAGAACCAAGATCTCTACCAACCTGATATAGAACATCAGGTCCTAGATTTGGTGTCTCAAGTACTCGGAAAGCCTACACACTGACTTCCCCTGCACCCAGTGTAGCACTCTGCTAAGTGTACAGTAGATTAAAAAACTGATTAAACTCCTTTTTTTACCCCTCTCATCACACAGCTATGCCCTATCTCTTCCATACAGATTTACACAAGTGTGGATGCACACATACCCTTTACTAAAACCAGAGTTGTTAACTGTCTGCATTTGCTTATGAGACTGCACAGTATGTGGACAAAAACAAACAAAAAGAGTTAGTTTCTTCAGGCTTGCTTTCGTATTAAGATGAATGTAATTATCAACAGGAAAGTTGTAAAATAGAGTTAATAAAATTCATCCTTATAAGGACTGTTTAGCCTCATAATGGTGACCGAGTCTCTGTTTTTCAAGAGCTGACAGGCACTAATGGAGAATGCAAGAGCAGTTTTTTTCATAGCCTCTTTTTGTCACTGCTCATATCTTTACACTACTTTGGGTCCTTCCTTGAAATGCCTTGATACTAACAAAAGATAGCTAGAACTGTTGTTTATTTGATATCTGTTGTATTATCTTGCCTTAATCTGCTGTCATAAGGAATACAATTTATACAGCTATAAAGAAGTCACATAAGCACCAACAATTTCCTTCTAGATAGCTTCTAATAAACAGTGTATATTTCTGGACATAATCACTCCTAATTCTTTCATGTGTCAGCGAATCTTAATGAATCTTCTTGGTTGTAGTTAGTGATCTGTTTGGTGGCAAGGCAATGTGTAGCCAAACAAATCTGCCTGTATTTTATTGGTCTAGCTTTTTTTTCTTTTTTTCTTTTTCTTTTTTTTTTTTTTTTCCCCGTAAGTAACAGGTTAAAAAATGTAGGGGAAATACAATGTCTGTTACACCAAAACAAGAGAAAAAGAGATAGAGGAGCTTCCAAGCAATGCTGCCTATGCTGGGGAAAGGAATCTTTCGTGAAAGAAAATCTGTTTACATAAATGAATAGGATGATAGTAAGGCTTAATCATTTCAAGAAGTATATTTAAGAAATATGAACTGAATTTTGACATAATAACAGAACCATTGTGAGATGTGAGGATGAAGGAATGGGGAAAGGAAAATGAAAGGAGACAGAGTCCCATCAGAGACAGGACTGATTGTGAATTTGGGGAATTTAGTTTCACAGCAGTGTGGTTTTTTTCCCTAGACCAATTTCTTTTCTATACTGCTCTGAAATCGAAAAGGTCAAAATGAATGATTGTTTTTCAGGGATTCATAGTCCTTGCCAGTCTGAAGCGTTTAATTTCATATATTTATCCATACACAGGAAATGGGTGAGTACATTTTACAGATGAATGAATATACAGAGGAAAAAAATGGTATGTCTCAAAGCTGTGTGGATCTGTTATATTTGGCATCAAATTCAGATTTGAAGCAGTTATATGTCAGCTATTGTAGGTGTACTGAATTGCACACATGATGATATGCAATATGTAGTTTGGGGACTTTAAAAGAAAAGCTCATATACCTCTGTATATGGTAAACTGGGCTTCTTAGAGACAATGTTAGTACATGCAGCTTAGGCACAGATGGAGACTTAAGTCAGATATTGATAAGTATTATAAGCAGTGGGTTTCATGTCCGTTTTCAGCACAATATTGCAACAAAGGAGACAGAAGCTTAAGCAGATATGCCTGAGTGAAGTCATAGTTCTGAATGTATGTCCTGTGAGTTTTTAAAATAGAATCCTTGTGAGTTGAATAGAATCATATTCTCCTACACTGCATGGGTGGTACTCAGGAATTCAGGAGAATGGATGATAGATCTGATATTAATGGAAGCATATTAGAAATAGATAAGGATTTATCTTCATGAGTGTGTCACAGGTAAATTTGTCTTCAGCAGTCCTATAAGCCAAGTAAATGATAAATGTTACATATTTATGTCACTGAATTAAATGGGAAAAGGTCATTCATGCTGCCACTTTCTACTATTATTACCGATGCTAGCTAATCTGGGAGAAAGACAAAATGAGATAAGAGAAAAAGAAAAATTAAACTGGGGGTGGAAGGCAAAGGACCCTGCTAGGAACACAGACATACAGAAGTCCTTTTCAAAGCTGATATGAGCTCCAAGGGGTGTTAGATGGGTGTTAACTGCTGGAGCTGGCTTACTGTGGAGCTGGTTGGTTCTGCCCACAGTTGAGAAGCACTGAAGCTGCACACTGTGGAGCTGAGATGTCTGTGCAGGGCTTCCATTGGTGGAGAAACACCCCTTGTTGCTATTCATTCATCTGTGGCTCAGTCACCTAAGAGAGGTCAGCTGTGCCGTTTGAGCAGCAGTGTGCATGAAAAAAATACTTCTGGCTTATATGCTCTAACAGCAAGCAGGTGCACTTCAAGTTTACTTTGTAAATATCAAAAAGATGGTTACTCCAGTAACTTCAAAGTTATATCATATTGCATATTTTATATCACAAAAGCACAAAATTGTGGGGGTTGGAAAAGACCTCTGGATACCATCTAGTCCAACTTCCTGCTAAAGCAGGTTCCCTAGAATAGGTTGCCAGGGAAAGTCTCTAGAAAGGAGACTCTACAACCTCTCTTGGCAGCTTGTTCCAGTTCTCTGTAACCCTCACAGTAAAGTAGTTTTCCTCTCATTTATAAGGAACTTCCCCTTGGTGAACTCGTGTTAACTCCTCCTGATAACCTTTTCTTCCACTTGGAGCTGACATCTAGAATATTCTGCTCCATCACCTTTCCAGGGATGAAGGTGAGGCTGACTCACCTGTAGTTTCCCAGGTCCTCCTTCTTGCCCTTCTGGAAAATGAGTGGTACTGGCTTTCTTCCAATCCTCAAGTATCTCTCCCATTCTCAATGGCCTTTCAAAGATGATAGAGCAGTATGGCAGTCACTTTTCCTAGCTCTCTCAACACTCCCATCGGCACCCGTGTTTTTCTGAATGTGTATGAAAAGTGTTATTTTCATTTTCTGATGTGTTAAGACTAAGAGATACCAGATTTTAACTCTGTCTTTTCCTAATTTAATTTTATTTATCGCTCAAAAATATGTTTATCATTAGCTTCACCAGTTATTTCACAAAAATTATGTGCAAAATTTAAGTATTACTAAAATCTTCTGAAGCTGAATGATATTGATATATCTAGCAGCTTACTGAGCTAAATGATTTTCCCTTAGTATGCTCATCTATATTTTTCCAGCTTGCCTCAACTTCTAATGAGGCCTGAAGGCAGCATTCTTTTTATGCTTCAGCTACTTGGTACACTAAAAAGCAGTAAATGTAGTAAAGCTACTTAAATAGGTCTTGTGGACTTGCCTCAGGTCCTAACAGAAGAATTTATTGGTTTCTCTGCAATGGATGAATAGGGCTGACTGAAGTGAGGTGAGGGTCTGGGTTTAGATGTACACCCTGTGCCCACCTTCAACACGTGTAGGGTTAGGATCTGCACTTACAGCCTGTGCTGGAGTCATGCAGAGTGCTCCTTTGGTACCATGGAGAGGTTCTATCCTTTCTGTTGCAGCATGTCTGGGGGAGGAGTGATGGTAGCTGTAGTGCCACCGCATAAAAGGCAACTTGTTGGATTGTGAGCATGAGAATGAATATTTGTATGTTGCCCACTTTGGCAGATGGGGGATGAAATCTTTATTTCTCTGCCATTCCAAGAGGACATGTAAAGAACAGTGGGAACATCTATCTGCTTCTTTTTCAGTCTGAGTCAAGAATGGGTGAAGGAAAGAAAGAGCCCCAAAGTCCCTGTATGCAGAAAGGATGAGTTACATACAGAAATGTGCCTGTGCTTAGCACCTTGGACCACTTACACCTTTTCTCTTATTTGTTTGGAATTTGTTTTATATGGTACTGAGTCAAGTAGAAGTAACCTCTGTGACTTGTCCAGAGTCATGATATCAGTTGTAATTGGACCTGAAGCCTTAAACCTTGACATTTTTCATTCCAGAAGTGATTTTAATTTCTTATTTAGTAATCAAGTTCAAAGTTTGGTATTGGTCTAGGTAACTGTTGTTTGTTGTTACAAAAAACTTGATCCAGGCCCCAAGATAAATGCCTCTTTATGAAACAAAAGATTTATTAAAAACATTAAGAAAACTCTCAAGGAAATTCCTTCTGAATGCTACTTTAATACATTACCAAGTTGTTTTTTTCAGGAGAAATGGAATGATTTGTAAGATCATTCATTAAGAAACTTCTTAACTTTTATTTCTTTTGCTTTCACTCTAAAATGTTGTTTCTATCATCCTTAGCAGTTATCTAAAAAAGCCTTGAAAAGTCATTTTTTTAAATCTTTTTTTCTCCTGTTATGTTAGTGGTCAAATTCTGATTTCATTCAATGAGACTTTAAAACCAGTCTCAACAATAAGAAAAAATGAGCATACTTGGAGTTCTCACTGCCTACTAGTAATGCTAGGTAAAAACGAATCTGGGCTGTATGAAAATGGTC
The DNA here is from genome assembly GCF_039878825.1 of Excalfactoria chinensis. Lineage (NCBI taxonomy): Eukaryota > Metazoa > Chordata > Aves > Galliformes > Phasianidae > Excalfactoria > Excalfactoria chinensis. The sequence goes on from NC_092827.1 coordinate 47,632,746, forward strand.
ATAACATTGTTCTTTCTTCCTCATTCTCTCATCTCCAATCTTCCTCCAATTCACTGCCCTGTGCAGCCTGAGGCTGGGCCCCTCAGAAGCAGGGCCCAAGGGCAGTGAGCAGAGCTCACTGTCACTCCACACCAAATTGTAGCCTTTCACCTTTGAGTATGCCCTTTTAATTTCTCTGTATGCCTGTTTTATTTCTCTGAACTGCTCCTTCAAGCAATTTCCAGAGCAACTGAGGATACTCTGTTTAAATTGGGATTTTTTTGGTCATCTTTCCAACATGCTCTTTTCAATCTCCCTGAACCATGTTAAGCACAGAATGGAATTTCTGCACATCATTGGCCTGTGTTTTACATCCCTGGCATCCCACAGGCAGAATTGAGCTCTTTTTCTCATCTGTTCTTTTCTTTGGCTGTGTCATCCTTTGAATCTATGGTAAAAAAAAGAGGATGTTTTGGTTTATTTATTGCATATCCATCTGATTAGTGTTGCTATGAGCTTACTGCCATCTGCCAGACTAGGAAAAAAGCACCAAACAAAAACAACAATAACAAAAACCCTCACAGTATAATCTATTTCTTTATGATCTACCGTTTTCATAAATACAGTTCTGGTACAATCAGATGGATGAGTTTCTTTCTGGGTTTCTAAGAGTCAGTGACTTTTTTTGTGTGTTTTCAGTGCTTTTCAGTTCAAATGCACCTAAGTGTGTTTTCAGTGGACCAATTCTGAGTTTGTGGAATTGGGAGTGAACTTTTTGAAAGCTGACCCTGTTTTCAGTCACCTAGACCTGTTAAAATTTAAATTTATTTATTTATTTTTTTGGCAGCTTTGAAAATCTTAACTTATTGGAACTCTTGTAATTGCCAGAGTATCAGTCCATGCAACCCACGTATTTGCCGAGTGATTCATGGATATTATTGGTAGCCACAATTATGGTTGTCTTTTCACTGACAGAAACATTAATGTAGTGGCTTTGCTGTCTTGCCTCAGTTTTTCAGCAGTAAAAAATATGATTACTTCATCAAAAATGTTCTGCTTGCTATACTTTATCTTCTGTTGTGCTTTCTTTTTTTCTGTCTTATTTATGTTTAGAATCATAGGGTCATAGAATGGTTTGGGTTGGAAGGGACCTTTAAGATTGCCTAGTTCCAACCCCTGTGTACAGGCAGGGACACCTCCCTGTACACCAGATTGCTCAAAGCCCCATCCAGCGTGGCCTTGAATGCTTCCAGGGAGGGAGCATTCACAACCTTGCTGGGCAACCTGCTGCAGTGTCTCACTACTCTCACAGTAAAAAATTTCTTCCTAATATCTAGTCTAAGTCTACCCTCTGTGCTCTAGGCCTCTCATCATCTTTGTGGCCCTCCTCTGGTTCTGCTCAAACAGCTCTATTTCCTTCTTGTGTTATGGGCTCTAGAACTGGGCACAATTATAATTATTATAAGTTATTATATGCATAAAATTTCATCATATGATGAAGTTTGATGTTTTAAAGGTTAAAATGCTTCTTATATTGGGTAATATGAAGTTCTGTTATGGATCTTTCCCAGTTTTGATTACTTCTAAACATAATGTCTTCTAGCTCTCACCTCTTTTTTACTCACCTATAACTGCAGTTGTAAATATTGCCAGAAAGAGGCATGGTAAAAATCAGTTTCCTGACTACTTTTGCATTTTCTCTTATTTTTCCCATATGATCTCCAAATAAAGTTTTAAAGTGTTTTTAATCTGACTTCCTTTTCTATAAGAGGTGATTAGATGTTATGTCAAATGTATTCTATAGAACAGATGGGCAGTTATATGCATTATATCAAATGTCATTTACAAATTTTTAAAATATATTCTAATATGATTATTTACATACATTTTTGTCTTTTTAGGATACCAATAAGAAATTCTTAGAGTGTATAATTATTATTAATATTTTATTTAAAGCATGTTTGCCCTCTGTTTATTGTGTACACATACAAGACCACTTAAAATCCGTTTACACTGACTTTGTGAATAACTGCACTTGATATTATGAAAAAATAAAGTAGACTGTGGTTATCACTTGGTCTAATGATGAAAAAGAACATGGAATATATTTGATGTCTGGGGACATATTTCTTAATTCATTGGTATGGCAGGTCCAAAGTAATACTACAGCTGTGTTGTCCATACAAAAATATCAGCTAACATAGATTGTTATCTTATAAAGCTGATAGAGCTGTTACGATAGGCTACAATTCTGAGTAATTTGCCAGTGGTACAAACTTTCTGGTATCCCAGAAGAATGCATACTGGAAATTGTCACTGACATGGTGTCACGGGTTACCTAGATCTACCTGTGCCCGTGACAGGGGGCAGCCACCCTGCAGGGCCCCTGGCCCAAAAGGGAAGAGAAAAGGGGAATGGGAAAAGAGAACAGTGGCGGCAATCTAAGGAGGAAAACTTATTTTACTAAATATGATATTGGAATACAAGTTAACACAATATAATAAAATATGATTGAGGCCAATAAATCGAACAAAACAGAGAGAGAGAGTCCCCGAAAACCAAGAAGCCTATTGTGAACTCTAGGTGATGTGGCTGGAACACTTCCCACTCTCTAAGAGTCCGAGAGAGAGAGCTCCAGTCTGGGAGCGAGATTATATATGTCCTCCTCCCGTGACTTATCTCTGACCGTGAAGTCCTCTGGGATACATAGTTTTCTTCTGAGAGCTGAGTATTTGGGACGTTGTTATTCCATGGAACTGGATTATGAACCTTTTAATGATCCATTCTGCACATGATGTTATGATGTGGAATACTGACAGTAACATTACAAAACCATGACATGTGGTTTCCCTAGCTTGCTGCAGGGAATCACCTTCTCAGTCTTAAAAGTTCCTCCATGAACTGGAAGGAAAGCAAATGTACCTGGTTACTTTGCCATTTATGTTGCCTCTTTTGTAGAATAGAATATGAAAGATTTATGGCAAACAATAACATATTAAAGCTCTGCTTTTAAAAATTTGGAAAAATAAATAAATAAATAAATGAAGTAGCATAGTTTGCTGCCAGTGAGAATCAGTGCTGAGATAGAAGCTTGTTATTGAAAACTGAGTTGAGATGGTGATGTGGATTTTAAGTAGTTACCCTTTAAGTAACGCTCCAGTGAACAAATTTCTGTACCTGTTCATTTTGGAAATCTGTTGAAATATCTCGGCTTATAATCACTGAATTCTATGGAGGTGCAAAGTGGCTTTGTTTTACTACTGTGTATGTGATGTTTCTACTGACTTCTGTAGTTTAACCCACTAGGGTCTGTTAGGGAAATTTGAGTTTTCTGCTGTTCACAAACACTCTCTTTTTACATTTGTATACTCTCACTTTATTTTCCTTCACCTAATAACATGTATGTTTAACTTCAAACATTTTCAGTTTTTCTTTTCTTCCCTGACTTTGCACAAGAAAGCTTAGCACATACTGTAATAGTTATAACTGGTTAATAATATATTCTTTTCATTTGCCATTATTTTTTAAATACTACTTAGATATTCTTACCAAATGATTATATACTATTCCTAAAATATTTGCTTTTTAAATAGGAATTGAATTCAGTAAAAATTTACATATAAATTACACTTTATTGCTGAAAGAAGTAGGATTCTTGGCCCAGCCTTTGCAGAGATTTACACCTCTGGACAAGTGTTAAGGTTAGATGTCTTTTTAATTTTTTTTTGTAGCTCCTTATGCTGTCTGTGCACATCCTTGCTTCTCTACTGTGTAAGTGTTGGTGAGGATTGAGTGTTGATGGATTGCTGTACAAGCTAAAGTGGGGTTTCAGTTCATTTCCTCTAAAGATGCCAAGATTCTTTGTTGTTAGGTTTTGTTTTTGTGATTTTTTTTTCTACCAAAATCCTGACTTCTAGATGTAGCCACAGCTTTTGATACGTTAATATACAAGATTAACAGTTCTGAAGCAGCAGTCTTGAATTCTGTCTGAATTTTCACTCTTAGTTTTTCTTAACATGTTGTTTTTTTCACCTGTCTTTAGGTTTTCTCTCTTTTTAAATTTGCATTAAGGGAGCTGTGTGATTGTATGATTGAAGACTAAATCCTAATGCATTCCTGAATGGTATTTCATAAGGCTGGAAGATCAAATCTGCAGAGGTTGCCTTTTGACATTTTTCTCCAAGTATTTTAATCAAAATTTTTTATTTATTTATTTATTTATTTTTTAATATTAATAAAGCACTTGCTAAACATATAGACTCAAATGCACACACAATGAAAACACAGTAAATTCCTCCATTCTGAACCCTATTGGCTGCTAGATCAGTCTGCAGTGTCACTGATACCTGTTGTAGTTTGCTTGTCCTCCTTTGTGTCAGTCATTATTAGAGTCTAGAGTCTGCAGCATGCTTTGAAGATGGTTTTCACTGTTGTCTGCTAGCAGCAGAACAGTGCTGAGACATGAAAGATGTACCGCCCCTTTGATTGTGCTTCATGCAGTGGTACCCTTCCAATGCTGAAAGATGCTTCCTTAAGAACCTGGAACTTGATTCGAGAGTCTTTACCACTATCTAGAAAGCAGTTGGGAAACCTTTTGTCAAAATATTTCCTCTCCAGATATCCTACTCAAAATAGTATGATCTCACCATCAATTACATCATATGTTCAATCTTCTGGCTGTGATATTATCTGCTGTTAGTGACCCTATAACCCCAGTTACGAACACATGATCTAGTTGAAACTTTGGAATGGAGAGAAAAGCTTCCCCATCCTGAGTAGGCTTTTGTATTCACCATGATTCCCATTTCCTGAGAATTCAGCATCTTCAGGGACTGGAATGCTGTTTTATGTATTGCCAGAATGCTGGAGGGTTTTGGACCTCAGTGCCAGCATCTCTTGTAGCATCAGGAGGCCCATAGCATCTAGAGTATGGATCCTGCCTTGTATTGCTCCATACGTCTTCCTCCTTCATCTCTGTACTGCACAGGGTGTCATTTTTTCCTTCCCACTACTGTGCCAGGTTTGTCCGCATCCCATCTGTTTTATCTTTGCAACCCACCTACTCTTTATTCACTTACTTTCTTAACTGGGCCCTCTTTAAATATAAAGTCAAAGTGCTTCATTCCAGTATAGGAAATGATAAGCAATTTACTCTATCTGTACCACATAATCTCATCCCTATTTGAGAAACCTCAAAATACCTGTCTAACAGTTCCTTCTTTTTGCATTCTCTCCTATCATGATCCTTCCCATTCTTCTTGGGCCTCCATCTTTCTTTTTCACCCCTCCTTCATTTTTCATCTTGCATCCTGTTTCCTTTCCATTTCTTTGATCTGCTTTGTGGAAATCAGGCTCATTTTTCCTTTGCATGGTAGTGTTTGGCATGACTGTAAGTCAGTGAAAAAAACACAGGAAAAAAATGAAACAACAGTACACAAGTGGATTGAAGTGAGCTGTGAGACATTTGCTGCTGTCATCTGTCAGCCTCTTTTTCTTGTTCATACATGTCGGAGACATGCTTGATGCAGATCCTGACTGTCAGTGTGTAACTGTATTTGGTAAGCAAGGGTCCTGGTACTATTGCTAGTGAGGTCTGATGTCCACTCTAGGTAGTCAGCCAATGGGTGTAAGAAAGACAGGGCCAGTGGAGCAGAAACCAAATCAGGTGGCCAACTTTTCATCATAAGTCAGTACTCTTAGAAAAGAAAATGCCAGCTGCATAATGTTTAACATGGTAATATTTTAACAAATGAAAAAAGCTTGATCACTGAGAGAAATGATGATACAGGAACAGGAAGGATCATTTCTGATGTGTCATTATAGTCTCTGGCATGTGATTCTATTTGGTGTATGAACCATGTTTCTTTGAAATACAAAGCATGCATGTGAACTTAAGCTATGAAACTTTGAGTAGCATGATTAACATGTGGACAAAAATCTAATTGGTGGCATTTGTTTTCATCTAGCTTTATAAGCAGTTAGGCAGTCTTCCAGTCCTACATTTCAAAATTAAGATTCCTTTGCCACTTTCCAAATAAATCAGATGTAAGAGTGGAAAAAAGCTTGTAATGTATTTTGGTAGTTCCTCTGCTGATTATCCTGGATGTGTGATTAATAAAATCTTGATGTAATTTTTCATTATATAGTCTTGGATAACAAGTTTTGGAAGAATGCTTAATTCCTTCTAAAAATGAAAATACCTCTGTGTACCTTATTGTATATCTTATCAGAAAACATGGCTTATTTTTACCCCTCCTTGATTCCAAAAACAAAAAACAAACAAACAAAACTTGCATTAAAAAAACAACAACAAAACAAAACAGGAAGAATGTTGGATTTGTAAAATACTGGCAGTCAGGCCAGCAAGCTTTTAAAATGTACCGGGATAACAGAGATAGCAAGTCTTGGTCCTCCTTTCTGCCACTCTCTGAATCTCAAAGGGGACATGCTGGAATGCTGCTGAGGCTGAGAGATGTCACAGTGGACATATCTGCAGTGGGAGGGTGATGGTGAGATGTGGGGTCCCCGTGTCTCTGGCTCTTCACTGATACCAACAGGATTAAGGTTGGATGATGAAGCAGTTACCTGGTCCCTAGGGGTGCACCACAGCAGCCTTGAGAAGAGCCCTGACCTCCCATGTGACACTAACATGGCAGCATGGTAGCCATGCGGCAGTACTCAAGTCTCACTGTTGAAATGATTGGTTTGGGCTCTAGGCAAAGGAGATCCTCAGTCAAAAATTTCATGAACAGGCACAACATCTCTAGTCGCTGTTCCCACAAGGAGACAGGGGTTTAAGCAGCTACAGAATTACAGAGTGATGGCCACAGGCAGTACTGCAGCTGTCATGGTATCTGAATGTCATGAATTCATTAATCACAAAGTTTGTCGTAATGTGATTGTCCCAGATCTGGGGATGTGTAGTTGCCAGAACGATTGTCAGAACTGCACTTTGACTCCCGGTGGAAATAGTCTTTATTTACTGTATAATTAATTGCTAAGTTTAACAGCTGAATAAAACAGGGCCTGGCATTAAGTGTGATGCTGGTTTTCAGTCAGCCCCTCAGGGCAGTGCTCTCCCTCTCATGTTCCCAGCATAATTAAATATCATTCAGCCTTTGAAGCCTTACTCAGGTAAGAAGGAAAGGAAGGAGGGAGGGAGGAGCAGACAGGTTTGAGGGCAGATAGAGAGCAGAGCAAGGGCCCCATAGTATGGTGGGGAAAAGGAGGTGGGAACAGAATAGGTGCAGGTGGATGTGATTAGCAGATGTCCTTTGCTTGTAGCTGAGAGCAGTTGAGGATCTTAAAGGTTTCAAGGACACAAGCAAGTTGTTATGGTAGCAACTGATACACTATAACACATTTTGCATATTCTAAAATCCTTATTCCTTTGGCTTTCCAGTACCTCTGTTGGGCAGATATACTTGGAGGTATTAGGAAATGATTTTAGAAGTGTGAGGACCCTATGTGCAGTAATGGCCACTGCTCAATTTTAAATTAATAACCTAAAATACATTAGGAGGTAATTTCACAGAGGTTTGTAGCCACAGATCTGCACAGCTGTTTAAAACAAAGTATATTTGTCATACTTCAGCTGTTTGGTACAACATTTCTGGAGTTTTAAACAAAATTTTCTTTGGATAGGATGCATGGAATAACTGTGTTTCCTTGTAAAAATACTCCATAAAGAGATTTTCTCATTTCCATATCACAGTAGTAGGAAAAGCTACAAGATTTTGGATATAATCTGTGCATTTTATTCAAAGATATGCTGTGCATTGGAAATGAAAGTAGTATTGTACTGCAATAAGAGCGTATAATGATAATTTGCAACCCCAGAAGTTTGTTCTAGTGGAGTTCACAAGTTCTGATTATGGGTCTGTTGTTTATAGAAGTTAAAAACCATTTTGTAGCTTACGAAGTAAGTGGAGAACTACATCTTTGTAGTTTTCATCAAGAATCAGTTATGATTAAAAAAAAAGGGTAGAAATTTACTCTTAACTGAAGACCTATGACTAATTCAAGCTTTTTTCTCTTTCAGCAGGGATAAAAAGGAAAGCAATGGGTGGCACAGGATGTATTGAATTAAGAAGTTAAAAATACAGAATTGAGTATAGAATGAGCCTTAGGGTAACAATCAGAAAGCATTCAAAGAACAAGTCTGTTGATGAGTTTCTATCTAAAAGATAGCTCCTTTTTAGACAGACAGATTTGATAAGGGATCAAATCTTGAAGCTCGTGGATTGTAACAAGCTGAGTTTCTAGCCAGGGGGATTGCCATTCCTTTGAGGATCTATTTTCCTACACTTCAAGTACAATTTCTCATAAATTACACTGAGTATTAATGGCAATACATGGAAATCTAGCAAGGATTTGGTAGTACTTTTATGGTAACTTGCATTTTCTGCAGCTTTGCTGCTGTCAGCTGTCATATATCTGTGTTTAAAGTACCTGATTTTTACTGTGAACATAAGTGCTCAGAGCTAAATTGGGCCTGACTGCTATTGCTCCTAAGGGTGAGAGGACCACAGAGCAGAACATGGCTTTTTTTGACCTGAAAACGTAGTGAGCACAGTCTCTGCAGGGAGCTGCTGCTGAGCAGTGGTACCCAAGCTCTCGTGTGTCTGTGTACCTTTGGAGCATCTTCCAGAGCAGGGGGCACAGTGACCCTTTGCTAGGCGGTACTTTTCTTAGTTATCTTCATTTCAGTGTTCTGGCTGAGCATTAGGTAAATGTTTTGCAGTTGCCTTATGTTGCTCTCTGCATTCATTAGATATGCAGAATAAAGTAGGTAAATCATACAGTGAGTCTGTGAAAAAAAAAAATTAAAAAAAAAAAATAAATCAGTGAATCAGTAGATGAAGAAACACTGTTATTAGGCTGTCAGCTTTTCTCAACAGAGACTTTCAGATTCATCACCCAACAAACTTCAGCCAAGTGACCTAGAAAGGTGTATGCTCTATCAAGCTGTTAGCCTGCTGCTCAGGAAATAAGGTAATGTAAGCACTGGCCACTGCATGCTGACCTCTGATAGGGCTGCACTGCTGCAAATGGATTTCTGCTCTCGCCCCACCTCCTCTAGCAAATGGCCTGAGCTCTTGCACAATGCGGGAATTATTTCACTGGGGTGATTTTAATTTAAGTCAGCCTCTTTCATATCTCACCATAAACTCATCAAGTGTGTTGCTGGTTTACCAGCAGATAGACTGAGACTGTGGTTCTGACTGCAGTTATATCTGACTCTTTCACCAAAGTGTCTTGACTCTCTGTACCCTTCTGTTATCTTCAATACATGCCATATGTTCCTTGGCTTGTGTACTACTGTATTTTGCCTTTGCATTATACCAGGTCCTGGGCTTGGATTTTACACACTACAAGAATGTGGCTATCAGCTTTACTTCTCCTTATAGAAGGTGTTGCATTAATCTTTTTCAGGCTCCATTTCCAAAGTAACACTATAATATTTAATACTTTAAAATTAGGCTAAGCAGAATGTGGTTATGACCAGTTCCTACCTCACAGAAGTCATTAATCCTGAAAAAAATGCTGTTAATAAAAATGTGGAGGAAAATATGTGAGAAGTCCTTAGTAGGATATTGATTTGCCTACCTCACCACTTTTGTTCATTTTAAAGCACAACATCAATTCTTATATCCTTCAGAATTTCATTCATGGAGGCAAAATCGAGCCCAAACCCACACTTTTCACATAAACTAGGTAGTACCAGTCAACATGCAGTGATGATGTAAGAATTGTAAGTTGTTTTGCTTCCAGACTTCCAGGATCTCAGTGGGTCCCACAGTTTTCTGGAAGCCTGTGTTTTTCTGAAACTATGACTATGTGCAATGACACACCAGCGGTCCAGCATTCTATTTTCTGCTGACCTGCTTTGGGCATAGTTTATCTGAAGGCCCTCTGGAAGGATTGTAATGAAATTAAGTAAAGGCATATAATAGTAAGTAAAGAACAAGTTGTGGAATTGTAACTTTGCTTTGCGTATAAGCTGAGCATCCCATGAATGTAATCTTTATGTAACTTATTTTCCAGATTTCTTTGCCTGGCTTCAGAATGTTCATAATTAAAAAAGCATAATGAGGTCATCAGCACTATTGAAAGTGCTCATAATTAGCATCAGGAGAAGGGTGTTTCTGTGAGTGCAGATGGACCATAGTGCAGATGGAGCATGCATATTGCCAGTAGGTTTTAGAAAATGTTTATAATATCAATGATATAAAGAGAATCTGAACTCTCTCAGATGGTTTTGAGAGGAATGCATAGTAGTGTTTGTGTCTAGGAGTTTCAGGTGAAACTGGCTATCCTGTGTAATGAAAAGCAATATATTGTAAGCAATAGTGAAGTGAGTGCCTATAGCTATATAAATGCATGGAAAACATGTACATAGCTGCAGTCATATATGTAGCTGGGAAGCTCCAATATCAAAGGCAAGCCAGAATAAAATTTGACATAGATGCATTGTGTACTTCTTTCATTGTTTTGATTTCTGATATGACTGGACAGTGACACCTCAGTGCCAGGTCACCCATAGCAAGCCCAGCCCAAGCAATGTGATCAGCTCATGATATATATATTCTCCTCCCCACTCACCCTTGCCCTTCTGGTTACCAACCAGGCTGTAATATTTTTAAGTTGATACTGGAGTATTTTTACCTCAACAATTTGATTTTGTGCTAAAAGAATGGATGCTTGTGCCCTCTTTATCTCCCCTGACTAGCCCAGTCAGCTAATTCCCAGTGGACTGGTTTCTTATCTGGCAAAATAGAGGCAATAAAATTGTGCAGAACATTTATGTACAGCTGTATTAACATTACACACAGCCTAAGCTTTCTGTTCTGTAAAAGATTTACTTCTGCAGCCTTCTGCTTCATTTTCTTTCTTCTTTTTTCTTTCTATTCGTTTTGTTTGTTTGTTTGTTTTTAATTATAGGCATTTTGAGTAAAATCTTTATCTGTGAAATAAACAGACGCGCTAGGAAAAAAAAAAATCCTGTCCTTTAATGCCCTTTTAATGTTAATTCCCAGTTGTCTGTGAACGACTGAGGCCAACAATACTTTTATTAAAATCTGTAGCCCTGTGGGTACCAATGATTTCAGAAATCTGTTTACTGCACAATCCTGGGAAAGCATTATATTATCCTCCTGGGCATCTACGTTTTGCAGATTTGTTTACTGTTTCATTTAGAATGGAAACTTCAACAATGATCAAATGACTTCCATAGAAAGATGGTGATCTCTTTATTAATGTACTTACAACCCTCGGGCTGGCCTATACATTTCCATAAAAATAGCTGTTCTACTCAGGTATACTAAACTAAGATGCTGATACAGTCTGAATACTACTTGCTGATCTGCTCTTTTTTGTTTGGTTGCTTTCTTTGTTGTTTCTTTTCCTGGAATCCTTTTAGCTTTGTAGAATTTGCTTCTGGTAAATTAACTGCAAAGATTTTCAGCTCCTCATATTCTTTAAATGCTTTTTACTTTCTTTGTTGATTCTTTTCTGTTAATGTTTGATTTTCACTTATTTTTCAGGCTCTCATTTCTGTTCTTGTCCCTTCAAATTATTGTAAACTTGTTCTTCCAAATGATATTTTCTGGATTGTTACTTGAACAAATTTCTTCAGCAGAAGCTCATAGTTTCTTAGCTTGAAGACACAGATTTTTTTTTTTTCCTTGGGTCTGATTTTTGGTAGTTGTGCTCTTACCCCTGTATTTGGTAGGAGCACAATTCCTATCACTGGGAATCTCAAAGACAAAAGCAAAACCTTCAAGAAGGCTAACAGTGGAAATATGCTTGTGAGAACAGACATTATGATTTGATCATTTTAATACAAACAAGCAAAGAGACACTGGAATAAAGGATTACACTCATGATAATATAACTTTTCTGTTTGTTTTGTAATAAGATTGAGGGAAAGAGTAGGGAAGGCCAGTTTACATACTGCATCTAGTGACTGTATCCTCGTCTCTATGACACGGAAAGAACATAAGATGGAGAGAGGCAGATGAGCAGAAGAACAACAAGCTCAGTGACTGGTATTGTTAGGAAGCTGTTCAGTTTGTGGAAAGCTTCTCCATGAAGAACTGCTAGAATCATAGAATTGTAAGATGGCTTAATTTGGAAGGAGCCTTAAAGACTCCCTCACCATCAGCAGGGTTGTCATCCACTAGGTCATGCTGCCCAGGGCCTGATTTTGGTGTCGAAGACAAAGAATATTTTTTCTAATGTGAAGCTTGTGGCTTTGGAAGTTGCTTTCAAAAAAAAGCTTCATTGCTAAAATGTTTCACTTTTATCTTAGCTGTACATCCCTGCGGCACTGTGGCACAGGAGTTCATAACTTGTGATTGGCAGGGCCTTGTGAGCTGCTCAGATGCTGTCTCCTGGTTTAAGCCCCTCTTCATGTTTTGGTCAACCAAAAACATAGCTTCACAAAGAAACAAGCTTGTCCTGAGGTGAGCTTTTGTATCCCACAGAGGAAGAAAGACATTGTGTGGATGATATGGGCTGTCTCATCAAAAACTATTGCCTTTGGTTCTCTTAGGTGGGAGGTCTGAGCTGTTTGGTTCTTGCCTGGAGAACTAACCAATCCAGGTGGCTTGGTCCTCTCTTCTCAAGTGTGTGTCATAACTAGCACCATGCCATGATGCCATCACATTCCCATAACTGCTACTTCTCAAGTGGTGTAGCTTTTCATGTGACCAACCATCTGCCAGTAATGGACCAAGTTTTCATTAAGATAATATAGAAGTTAACATTAAGTTTAGAAAGAGATAGCAGGGAAGATTTAAGAAAACACTTTAAAATCAAGGTCTAGGAGAATGGTAATTCTGATAGGCTATGAAATATTAGATTCTTGATGTAATGTTGCTGATATATCAGTTAAAGTACTTAGATTTATATACTTTTGAGCTTAGAATTCATAATAAATTTAGAATTTGAAAATGTTCTTTGGGACTTTCTAAGTTTTAGATTTCCCATTTGAGGCCTTCTGAAAAAGGCTACAAAATGTGTATACAACATAAAGTGTATTTTTATACTAGCTTCCATACTGAAGATTTTATTTGTCCTAGTAAATGCCTGTCACTGTTGGGAGAATTACATATCAAACCCTTGTGCTTTAATTTTAGTGAGACATTTCTTATGTTTTATTTCAAGTTTTAATTGTGGCCATCTATAATCCTTCCTGTGTGTGATAATATATGAAGATGATCCATTAAGAAAAAGAGATTGGTCTTCAGTTAAATTTGGATGGATGGATGGATGGATGGATGGATGGATGGATGGATGGATGGATGGATGATGTTTTGTTGCTTCTCTGTAGGATCAGCTACAGGACACACAGAAAAAGCAGGTTTATTTATCTGGAATACAACTGAATCTAATTTTAAGTTACTAGTTGCTTCTAAAATTCTGGAAACTATCTCAGTCTAGGCTGTTTTAGTGTCACCTTGCTTATTGGGACTGTGAACAAGTGATAATCATCATATATCATGTAGAAGAAAGAAAGTGCAAAGTTTATGATATAGGTTTATTTGATATCATGAAGTTCCTTCAGTTTTGCATTGTCACTTTCTCTCTTCATATATTTACAGTTTATATAAATAAGCTGGGTCTGTGTTTCCTTTGGCTTGGTGTTCCAGAGAAAAAAAAAAAAAAAAAACAAGCTCTTTACATGAGGGGAAAATTTTTCTGTTCAAGAAGAAAACAACCCCGTTAAGGTGGATAATAGTGAAAAGCCAATTTTCTGAAAAGACCACAGTGTCGTGGAAGCAGCCCATAGGAATTCTTGTTCAATTTAGTATGAAGAGCATAAACACTTGAAGATGAATGAGAGCAATGGTTTGTTTGTGGGTACGTGCACACTTGTCATTGTGCTCAAGTCTTTGTGTTCAGCTCCCTGGACTTTGGATTCTGCCCATGCTGATGGAAAACAGGCTATGATGGCCACCTGCAGGCATGATTCCTCAACTGTTGAGTGTGTAAATGTGCCCTTTGTTTTATTTTCATGTAAATATTCTAGTCATAGGATGTAACTTCAGGATGGTCTATAGATCTGATTATTTAAGTGCCACCACTTTATTGACTGTTAAGTTACTTTCTGAAATAACTATAATAAACCAAAGTACAAAGACAGCCCTATGTGTTTGTTATAATCTTCCTGTGTGCCAGTGTTGTATTTTGTGTATTTCTGCCTTGAAAAGTAATTATCTGAGAAAGGCATAGAAAGGTTCCATTTTATGTCATCATTTTTTACTTTTTGTAAGCACTCAATTTACAAGTAAGTCAGTATTTCTTTTTATTTTGCTTTATTTTCCAACCAGTTACCAGCATACCTGGAACTGAGGACCAGGATCCTCCATGTAGTCTGTTTATAACACTAAAAGGTCTTCAGGATGAATAGTTTGTCTAGTACCTGCATATCTGTGGGCTTAGAACAGATCAGAGTTAGTAAGTAATTATGTTGACTGAAGGAGGAAGAGCTCTGGCTTGTGCTGTCTGTGTTAGCTCAGGAGGTCTGATAGGACTAAAGTGCACTTTGGATCTTTGTCTTGATTGATTACACATTGCTCTAGTTTGTGTGAAATGCAATATGAACCTGCACCTTAGTTCTACAGTGCTGTTTCTTCAGTATTTCCCAATTGGAAGCTGAGGTCTTGTGGCCTGCTGGCTGCAAAGTGCTGATTGGTCCTGATTCTGGACTATTGGAGGCATTGAGGGATGTTAAACTGGTGAAAGGAAGAGTAGCCTGAATGCTGAATTCTTAAGACAGAGTAGAACTGTTGAGGAAGGAGAACTTTCCTATGGAGTTTTTAAAGGTCTTTTGGTGCTAACCTAATCCCAATTTCACTGAGTGAAACACCTAAATAACACATCTGACACATAGTGACATCTCTGCTGTCCTGTGTACCCCTATTATCTGCATAGGCATCTAAATGGTAGGAGGTACTGTGCAAATAAAGATATGCTGAAAGAGAGTATTCTCATTCATTATAAAAATGACCTTTGGAAAATGCATGATGTATTAAAAAAAAAAAAGCTTTCAAGGTAATGTGACCTATTACACCCATGCTAGACACCAATTTAAACAGAAGTTCTGGTTAAATTGCCTTCTAATACAAATGCCATTTTATTCCTCCTTCTCCTGTGTATTTGTCAAGTAGAGATGTACAACTGAAAGTACTACTCAATGGCAGATAATTTTTTTGTTAAGCATCGGTATCCAGACTAGATTTTCCATCAATCTTTGTTGTCAAGATATTATAGATTATTCATGGTTGTTTCAGTCTTTCTGTTACTTAATGGCATGTGGTACATGCAGCGTAATATCTAATATGACTATACACACACACATCAGTGTTTGTGCATTAGACATCACTGCTTTCTGACAGTTTAGGTCTTTCAGCAACTGGCATGCATATCTTACTGGCTAGGATCTTAAATTAATGTGGAGCAATTCTAAGTGGATGTTCATTTGAGTACTGTTACATTAACTGCCATGCATAGGCTTATGGCAAAACTATTAAGGCTATTGTAAGGGGTTGTACGTGCTGTGTGCAACTGGTGTCTGTAAATGTATTCCTAGGTAATTACAAAATATATGTGTAGTTCAGGGGGTTTAAGTGCAAGAATGCTGTGCTTCCTCAATGCACTGAAATTATTGTAATGTCAAATGGCAGTTGCTGTGAGGGAAAAGGGAATATCTGACTTTTTCTTTTTTTTTCTTTTTTTCTTTCTACTCTATGGCAGTACCTACAAGTTAAAAGGAAATCTTTGATCCCAAATCACAGTTGTTCTTCTAGAAGTATTTCCCTGATGTTTTCTTAAAGATTTTTCTGAGTTCCCAGAAGTATGGAGTATTCATATCAGCTATTGTAGGAGTGTTTTGCTGCTATGTCATACTTTATGTGATGTGATTTGATTATAATACAAAGTGCAAAGAATGGAACCGAAACCCTACTTTATCTATTTCTGAGTATTCTGCAATTGTACATTGTACAGAGTAAAAACATTTGCCTGATACAAATTCATTGCAAATGGTTCACTGAAGGCATGAGTGATGGTTATCAACTCTAAACTGATGAGATGCTCTACCTGGCCTTCACATACGAGAAATCCATGGTTGCTCCCATTCTGCATGTTCTACTCATGGACTACTATGTTAAGCTAATACAAATTAAGTTTCAGATCTTGTTCCATATGTATGATACAGTCTCTTAAAATTTCAGACTTAAACTGTTGCATATTCACGGGGTTAAACAGCTGTTTCAGCTAATATTTGCAATTACTTTTGGTCAGTGCAGAGCTGCAGTAGTTTTGTCCAGAGTAATGTGCTTCACAGGTAGGGAAGCAAGCCTAAGACACAGAGATTTTCAGGATGATCTTTGGGTTCCCTGCTGACTTAGCCAAAAGCATCAAGCCATTTTGTGCTCAGAGTAGAGCCTAAAACCTCAACATTTGACACACACCTGAGTTCTGAAATAGTGGATACAGATATTCATCTTACTCTTTCCTGTTTTCTTATAATAGAGATTTTAAGACTAACCCTTTTCTATTCTTTTTTATTTATTTAAATGTAAGCGCATTTAAAAGAAAAATATCAGTCATAAATATCTAAAATGTACAGCTGAGATCTTATTTTGTTTTTACCAAATGTAAATACAGCCTGTAACTGCAAGCTTTTCATTTTATATATTCTGAAACTGGTAGTCCTTGGTGGCTTTAAAGGAGCTCTAATCATGTAAAAATGTAATTAAGGAATTTTTTTTAGAAGAAAATACATGTACATTTTTTTAGATAGCCCATAATGGCTCCAGTGTGTAAACATGTAATTACAGAGTTTTCTTAAATGCTTGCTATTTACTCAATAGGCCGTGAGGGCTACAGAAGGAGCTCTTTATTACTTTGCAGATCATTGAACTTATAGACTGCATAATAGCTCCTTTGAAACCAACACGCGCTATTTTAATGTGGGTGCTGTGTGGAATCCACATGCTCACATCCCATTTTAAGGAGAGAATAGTAAAATGACCTTCTCCTAATAGGAAAAAAAAACAAGTTTTTCTACACTATAGGAGTCTTCAGATGTTGTTTTGAAGAACAGAAACCTTTATTGATTGAGTTAGGGTCTGGGGTTTTGTTAGGTGTTCTGTGACTTTTATTTTTAGGCTGTGTATATAGGAGCTGTTAGGTCACAACCTGAATTGGTGATTGAGCACCTGGTGAAGGGGCATAGCCATCCATGAGAGCACAGGTGGAAGCAATTCACAGGTGCAACTGGAAGGGGCAGATGCAGGGTGGGCCTCTCCCTAACCTTGTTTAAAGGCTCACAGCTGAATAGAAAGCATCTCTATGTGGAGATTGCCTCATTTAGGAGTTTTCAGTGGGTCCTGATCTTCAGAAGCAGGTAAGTTATTTCTTTTTTGTTTCTGACTTGTTGCCACTACCTTTCTTGGCTGATACAAGCCTGGTAAGTGGCAACAATATTTTCTTCATCCTGTCCTTATGCTGTGTGACCCTGTGTGGCTTTTTTTGCAGCACAGTAACAACAGTTTTAATCCAGAGCATACAAAGAGTTTTTATTTTTTTTAGGCTTATCAAGTGTGGATGTGGGGAAGTTGCTGATTCTTAAGTGTAGTGGGGATGGCATACAGAGAATCTGTCTACTCCTCATTGTTACTGCTAGCATTCACGAGTGTTTTTGTCCTGTTCAGCTTCCTGGTATTAGTCCTGGGACTGATCACTGAGGTGCAAGACACACAGAGTGCCAGATGTGAACAAGGAGAAGTCATATTTTCTTACTTTAATGTGATAAAGAGCTGATTTGGAGGGGCACAGCAGCAACTGCATTAAAAGAAGGGCTGTATTTAAAGCTCTTGCCGGACTGGAATATGACCTGGTTGAGAATCTGAAGCGGGGAAGAAAATGGTGTGGTCAGAGGGATGGGAGAAAGGAAACCCTCTGTTAGTTCTTCAGAGATTGCTGTATAGTTGTTCTTTTGTATTCTAAAAGAGGGTAGTAAATATTAGTTTTGACAAGCTGTTTTTACTTCTTAGTGTTGTGAAGACTTTACTAATATTACTGAGTAGCATGGGAGCAAGATGAAAACTTCTGTTTTCATAACTCCATTTAACTTCTCAGATATCTAACTAGCAACATCCAGATACCCAGGAAATAGTGTCTGAAGAGTAGAAGTGATACGAATTCTGACACTGGCAAGACTAATGAGCTAAAAAGCAGAGTATAATCTTCTTCTGTCATCAGAATATTTTTTCTCAAGAGTTTGTGTCTACCAAGGGCCTCACTGCAAACTAAAGCATCATCTCAAAACAAATCTTTTTAGAAGGAGAAAATGGAAATTTCACTGTGTAGTAGCTTAATTTCAGACGCAGGTTAAAACGTTGCTTGCAAATAAGGAATGAATGAGTTTGGAGAGTAACTGTGCTTAAATATGAATGCTAGTGTTAATTAAGATAAGGGTTCTTAAATAGTAGCAGTCTTTTAGGATATTTGAGATGAGTGTATTGTGAATTAAGAATTTGATGTAGTGTCAATATACATGTTAAAGTTGAATACAGCACCATGAATTACAAATAACAACACTGTCAAATTCTATGTACGTCTTTCATTTTGTTTTTATGATTTAGCATAATGCTTTGTTAGCTAATTGTTGATGTTCTACTGTATACAAAAGGGCCATTAGATACACTGATATAAAAACATTTCACAGAAAGAATTCACATATGTGAAACGTATTCACAGAAGAGTTTATTAAAAGGCAACGTTCAGAATATCTTATTGGTTCCTAATTCAGTTTGTAGCTTGTTACTAGTGGCACTAATTGACACTGACTCGATAGAGATGAATAACCTTCTCTCTCTCTTCTCAGTCCTTGAATTGACTTTTCCAGAACCATCAAATTAACGCGCAGGTTGCCTTCCTTTTATCTTTTATTGAAACTGTTGTGCTATTGTGACAGGGCTGTACAGCTTTTCTAGAGCTTTTCAAACTTGCTTTCTCTTCAAAATATATTTTGTGATCATACGTGCAAGTAAAATAAAAGGATAAAAGAAACACTCTTCCTATACTCAGCTTTTTTTTTTTTTTTTCCCTATTTTTTTTTTTTTTTTTCCCCTTAAACATGTTAGGATTGAAATTGAAGTAGGTAAAAACCATGGCACTTCAATTGTCAGACTTCTGAAGTTCTATCTTATAAGGACAGGATGGTAGATGCTTTCAATGCCTTTCAAGATGAAGTGTGTTCATATTACCTGTTTGAAAAATTTTATGGAGAGTGGACTGAGAAACCCGAAATTTCATTTTCCCCAGGAAGCAGCATATGAAATGCAGTTAAGTATTTAAAAATGACCAATCAAGATAAAGCTAGTCACAGCTGCAGGGGAGAAGGGATAATAGTGACATGATTTGTTCTCTGGAATTGTCCTTGAAGTTCAGACATCTAACTTAGGTTGAGATGAGTTGTCCACAATATAAAACCTCTTTCTTTTTACCACGGGTAGTATAAAAGTTCTAGTTTAGATATAACTAGCTCTGAGGGTTTTAAAGTCAAATTATACAGATTTTGCCATGACTGTATTCCTATGAAAGCCCTTATGCATCTCTTTCTGTGAATTAATTGAATGCTTTACTTAGACATCTCCATAATCTTGTGTACAGCAACTTTTAGAAATGAATACTTCTGCAGTTTTCTAAGACAAAGTAAATCATTGTGTACTGAGTATAAAGCCTTAGTTACTACAGTATCAATATAAGAAGCATTTTAAAATGCATCTGAGTAGTACATGCACCAGTAGGGAGAGTATGGAAATGTAGGGCCCAGCCCATGTAATGGGGCCCACAGAAAAGCCCTGGAGTTGAGTAGACCTGCATGTGTTAGGAGTGGTTTGGTCAGCCCGTCATATTTGATGAGAAGAAAGATCTGTTATTAAACATTAAAAATGGTCTATATCATGTTAGGTAGATTTATGTTTTATGACTTATTCCTGTTCCTGCCTCCATGCTGATTTTCTTCATTCCTTCCCCTGCGTCTAGAGAGTAGTGGAGGATGGATTGGGACAAACAGTTGTGAAGTGTTGGTCAGTTTATGAGTTCATGCTGTGTTGAGATTAAGCATCCCATCACTGACAGTAAATCTCCCTGAGTCAAAGTATGGAAAACTTTTTTTACCTGAGATGTGCACAGAGATTCACTCTGACTCAGTTTTTGCCTTCTGCCCAGAGTGGTGGACCTCCTTATGCAAAATCACTTATCTTACTCATTTTACTGTGAGTGTTGCTTTGTTCTTTCTCTGATTCTTCTCAGCCTTCCCAGACCTACTGATTTTTGAAAATAGCAGCGTGCTGCTGAGCTTCAGGCACACAGCAGATAATTATGTCCTTGTTTATGACTTGCAAATCTTGTGACTTGTAGGGAGGGTTTCTGAGAAGCTAATTCTGTGCATGTGTATGGGAACGTATTGACATTTTTATGAATTTACATTGAGACGAATGTGAACCTGTTGATGGAATGATGAGATTAAGCACATTGTCCAATGAATAACAAAACTTTAATCAGCCTCTTTAGCTATCTTAAGAATCTTGAGGAAAAGGACACAAGAAAAAAAAATCAAACAAATCTGTCCTTTCAGCTACAGCTGGAAAGCATTCTGGAACAGCCATTAATGGTACTGATGGTCTCTTGAGCAGCTGCAAAATTAACAATGAAGTTTGCTGCCCTTTGGAGGTTTAAAAAAAAAAAAAAAAAAAAGGTTAAGATATTAATGAAACTGTTTGATTATGAAATGGAAATAATGTCTGTGTACCAAGTTAGGGATAAAAAAGAAAGATTTGTGAAAGTGTTTGTTTAAAAAGCAAAACAAACTATCTAAACAAACATCCAGACTGGCAGTAAGGTACATCAGTTTAGGAAAAGGTAGATTCAATACCAATGAGCTCTTCAAGGCACTGCTGTCACTCTGAGTTTACTTTAGCAATCTGTATCCTCTGTTACATTTTAGCCGGAAGCAGAGAGGCTTAGGAAATAGTATTGTTCTAATCAGTTAGAACTTCCTGCAGCTTGCATGGCAGTGGAGCCTGGGCACAAAGTTGTGCTTTGTAAGGACCAGCAATTAATCTGACCAGACATTTTCTGTCAGAATGGTCTTCTAGAAAAGGTACTGCTGCATTCAGACTCTGGTTTGGGTGGAATTTGTGAAATGAACTGTATAAAAGCAACCACACTCTCTTATCCACATTTGTCTTCCTGGGATAACGTGTTCAAATGCTCTTTTAGAAGCTGAAACTCAGCTTACTGTCTATGCTGTTCTTATTTTAAAACATGATCTCCCATGTCTCAAGGAAGTGTTCAGATCTCAAGATGATTTCACTCTTCATTGTTCTTCCCTTAGTTTGTTCAAAGATTTTCTTTTAGTTTCAGTTCAGACTGTAGAAAGATTGTGAGACCTTCATGTTTTTGTGGGAGTAAAGCTCTGCTTCTCACCCTGCTCTGTATGTGCCAGCTGATATGGAGCAGAGTGATCCCTAAGGGATACGTGCAACTTGCCAAGGGACGAGTTAGTACAGATGGTAGCAGTCTTTTTTTTTTTTTTTTTTTTTTCTCCTCTTGGAAGCTGGGAACAGAACAGGAAATCTACTAATGCTGTTGTTAATGTTCTCAAACTGACATACAGATTGTAAACTGCTATGAAAATGTACGAGACTGGGAAGGGGTTGTAAATATTACTGAAATAAGGTCTTTTAAAAGAATAAAAGTGATAGTGTCATCATTCCGTCTGACAGGGGAACAGTGATTTAGTTTTGAGCAATGCAACTATACTGTTGTCACATCCAGGCTCAGGAAGGTGACAGTTGGGTTCTACATGTGGAATACTGAGATGTGTGCGTAGCTGAGGCTGCTTTATTTATTGGTGTGTCTTCAAAAATTTGTTGAGCAACTCTCAAGCTTGAACAAGGGGATGGGTTGCATACTAAGCTTTTGACTTAAATCAAAACCACCAAACTGTGCAACCTTGATAAGTAGGCAGAAAGAACCCTGTCTTCAGCTCTTTGTACCAGAGAAATTTGCAAACATTCTGATGCTGTGTCAGTGACTTTTTAGAAACAAACAAAACTCCAAAGTTTTGTCATATTATGTATTATATTTATCTAAGGCTAATTTGGGAAAACGTACTAGGAATGTTAAATGGTGTTAGCTTTATCTTCAATTGGCAGTGTGTAGAAGACTAACCATCACAACAAATGCATCACAAAGATTTGTTGACTTGATTTCACCTCCAGAATAGAATCAAGTATGGTTTAGATAGCTAAATACCCAAGCAGGAGCAAATGGAAGTTATATTTAGTATGCTTTAAGTTGGGCTCTTAGCCTTCAGGTTAGCTTTCGTGCAGATTTTCATATACACAATACAGCTAGGGAAGAAACTCTATCTTCTCGTATGACATAAAGCTTTACAGGAAGTTTTAATTAAGATGACATTACCTTTTGTTTAATAAACTTCAGTTGATTCAACCATTCCAGAAGATGTTAGTGTGCCCAATATCTGGAAACATTATCTGCTTTGAGGAAGGTTATTGTACCGGTTGTCATTTGGTTTTTCCTGTTGGGGGAGTACAAACTATTGCATTTTAAAAGCCAGCAATAGTCATAGAAGAATTATCTCCTTTCTCAATTCTCTATAATTAGGACTAGATTTGAAGAGTAAATGATTGGTTTGGGTATTTATATCAAATCACAGGGGGAAGAAGGTAAAATAATTCTATCCTACCAAGGAACAAAGCATCAGAAACAAATAGACAATTAAGTGGTGGTTAGACAACACAGATTTAGAGTCAGGTGAAATTCTTGAACCAGATGAAATCACTTTAGCTGCTGAGCTTAATGCTGCTGTGGGAGCTACAGCTTAAACTTAACAAAGAACATCATCTCAGTACTACTGTGACAGACTTTGGGTCTGTAAGAAAAGAATGTCTCTGGAGAAGACTGGAAATTCTAAAGAAAGCATAGAGGATTATATGTCCAAACAGCTATTACCTATTTCAGAAAGCATGGTGGGAAGAAGCCTATAACTTATTATTGAGATGACTATCCTATAAGAAAATGCTGCTCTCTCAAAAAAGAAATATGAGCAAATGCTTTAAACTATTACTTAGAAGTAAAGTGAGCTAATGATGTATCATACATATTATTCAAGGAATTTAATAAAAATCCCTCCCAAAAAACCAAAAACAACTATGTAATTTGGTAGGAGAATTTGCTACAGTGGAAATACTATTCTCTAATTGTTGTTAAGTTCAGGTAACTGTGAGATATGTTGTGGAATGCTGTGATATCTTAATAGGTGATTTCAGCTAAGGGGCTGTGTGTAATATACTTGGGACAACTGTGTTGCAATAAACAAAACTTTCTAGCTGATATTTGAGAAGCTTTGTCCACTCTGGGTAAGCCCTAGCTACTCTGTAATTTCTTTGATCATGAAAGGGACTACATATCATTTTGGAGAAATACTACAGCCAGAAGGAGATATTTAATAAAAACAGATAACAAAGGTATCTAGAATAGCAGAATAATAGTGAAATTTCTCACCATGCAGAGACAAGAAAAATGGATTTGGCAAATAAAATTAGGTACTTTTTTATGAAGAAGACTGGTCCTTCTAAGAGATGGTACCCCCACTGTATGTAGGTATACAAAGAGATAAAGAAGGTCATATCCATGATCCATACATGGAACTCTAAAACAGCAATATTACCAATTAAGTCTGGATTTCATTTTCACGTACTTCATGTAAATACTTGGAATAGATTTCATATATTTTCTTTTAAGAACTCAATAAATAAAGTATAATCTCCTATGCTTTCGTGACATAAAAACTTTGACGCAAATAATGAGAAATGGGAAGATATTAGAAAACTGAGGTTTCTATCACATTGATTAAACTCAGCAGCGAAGAGAGCCATAAGGGTAAAATCTGTTAAATGTGGACTGGCTCAAAGAATATTGCATGCATTTTCTGAAGAACACATACTGTTTGTGATACGTATATTTTAAGACATGATATTGAACCAACTGGAAAAGATTCAGCATACCTTTACAGGATAGACTCTTCAATTGGTATTTTGTTACATGGAAATAAATGTGTTTCAAATTTGTACTGCGGTAGGAGTTGTCAAAAGGGATTTAAAATACTAAGCACCTAAAGTATTAAAGAGCATCTATGTAATCAATAACTATGCCTTTTAACATCCTCTTTGGGGGGGAAAAAGTTGCAGAAATGCTCTTTTTTTATTTTCCTATTTTTGAATGAATCTTGTTTTAAGAGTAATCTATTTCTTTTGTTCCTTAACTGTTAATGACATTAAGATGAGAAAACCAATCAAGATCCTGTTTTATTACTACTTCAAAAAAAATTGTGCTTAATCCAGAGGTTATGTTACAATAAATACAGTTTTGCAGTAGGTATCTTTCATCCTCGTTCAGTTCATAGAATCATAGAGTTTTTGAGTTGCATGGGACCTTTAAAGGTCATCTAGTCTAACTCCTCTGTAGTGAACAGGGACAGCTAGATCAGTTTACCCCATCCAGCCTGACCTTGAATGCATCTAAGGATGAGGCTTCCACCATCTCTCTGGGCAGCCTTTTTCAGTGCCTCACCACCAATACAGTAAAAACAAAGAAACAAATCATTTTTTCCTTATATCCAATCTAAATTATAAAATCTAAATGATAAAAAAGAAAATTATAAAAAATATATATTGTATATAATATTATAAAAATTATATAAAATTATAAAATATATATAAAAAGTTTTTTTTATTTGACTTTATATTCTCAACATTTTTTTTTTTTTTTAGGCTAGGACTGAAACTCAGGAAAACTGCAGTTTGTCGTTGTCATTGTGAATGATGTTAGTCTTGTCATTACTGCTCTCTGTGACTGTGTCTGAATCTCTGAGACATGGAAATAATTTTTGCCCATGTTCTGAGGTGGTGTAGTAAACATACAAACAAAATCTTGATGCTCTTGCTACTACTGAATTTCAGACAGCCTGTTTTCTAATATCCTGAGCACATACATAATAATAAAACATAATCAGGAAGTATGGATGAATTACTGTAGTGTCATATATATATATGTGTGTGTGTGTATATATATACACATATATATGACATATATATAAATATATATATATATTTTTCCTGTGAAGGAAGGTTAGAGGTACAGTGTAGTCAGAAAGCAGTTCCAGTAAGACCTTGAAGAATATTAAACATTATATCACAAAAATTGTCTGGAAGAAGATTGATATTTTGCTGAAAGGAATATAGAAATGGATGCTTCCTTTAAGTATGGTCAGTAGTCTTTACATTTATCAATTAGCTCTGAGAAAATTATGTAGATTACTCAGTGATAGAAATGCTGTCATCTAAATATGTATTTTTTTTATTTGTATTTTTATTTACATTTATGGACACTATGTGAAGTTAAAAACATAACATAAAGCTAAGGGCAAAATTTATGTTGAAGGTGCAGCTGACTGAGAGCATTGCATAGCTTGTCAATGCTAAAATAAATAATCTGATCCCGATGGAAACAAAAGCAGTCTTTTTTCCAGGACAAATTATTGATGCTGAAATAACATTTCAACAATAAAACAAAAGTGCTTCCCAGTCAGAAATCATTAATGAACATCCTGATACTTGAGTTAGACCATGTATTATAATGCAGATTATATTGATTTAGTTTCAAATGGAATCTAGAGTTCCCCCCAAGTGATAACAGGTACAGAATCTCTTTGAATTGTGGTGGCAAGTGATGGGATGTTTGGTACATCTCTCTTACAAAAAACTTGAGATCAGAAGATTATTAGCTAGAGGTTTTAAGACTTCTTATTAAGACTTTTAAGACTAATAAATTATTAACAAACTGTATTTGTACCATTTGCAGTACTGCTTGTGGATAGATTGTGTTTTTTTTCCTCTTTAAAATAAATAAATATATATATATATATATATCAGTACTGCACTTTTGCTATAAAGTGGATCATAATTATTCTTTTCAGTGATTAAGAGACATTGCTTTTACTGTGGTAGAGGTAAGATACCCTTTCCCAAAACTGAATTTCAAACTTTCCACATTATAGTTCTCTGGAATTACCAAGGCTGTATGAACACTTGTTCTCCTGTCTTTTTGTAAGTGTCCTAATGTTATAGCTCTTACTTTTAGTAGATGCTGCATCCCACATCCTCAAAGGAGTAAGAAAAACCATAACAGAATGGCATATGAAGACTTTGTGGCTGCTAGAATTATCTACTCATAATTGCTGTGAAATCTGAGAGTATCAAATGTAATAGCAAAGTTCTCAGAGTTAATTTGATGAATCCTCATTATGCAAAATTGAGTCTTCCTACCATCTAGGTATAGAAATCTTTCATTTGTGTCCTGTCAACTGAAGCCCGTTGCAGCACACAGTGTTCCAGTTTCCATGACAATTCACAAAAAGTTCTGTGGGAACATATACCAGTACACCAAGGCTAATGAGGTGCCCTTGAGGTCTGTAAGACAAATGACTGTGTAAATCTACCTCTGCTGAAAGCCAATAACAACAGGCCTTACTCAGTTATACTAGGATCCCTTTGGGTTGTTTTGATAGACTGGATGAAGCAATCTGATGGTTATAGAAATGACACCTTATGTGTAAGTGGTAACCATAGCCAGGGCAGAGCAATTATTACTATGTGAATCAGCTACAGTCCCTAAATGAAAGCAGCGTTCCCTAAAGGGAAAGTTGAACTTAGGGAAGAGGAGAAAGTTAAAGAGTGAATGAATCTAGGACTTTATGCTGGTCTCTACTCTTGAGGCCTTTGATCAGGAAAGATCTGTTGTTAAGGGAGACCACTGGAGCTCAAACCCTTATTGTTTTTGGTTTTTTTTTTCCACTGCTGAGGACACAGTGCCTCAGCCTGCATTTAAGTGTTGAAGTACAAATTCTGGGTGATTCAGTGCTCAGCTCTTCTCCTCAGCACTTTCTTCTGTTGCAAAAACTGCATATTTGAGATCTGGGACTAGGAAGTGGAATGAGGTAAGAATTTCCCAGAAGCTGGTGATAGTACCTTTGAGAATCACAACAATACTAAAAACTACTGTAGGTTTTCATCACTTTTCAGAACAACTGCATTTAATTTCTGCTTCCTTGGTGTCTTGTCAGATACATCAGGTTTTGTTTCACATTAGATCTGGCTTGAAAATATTTTACCATTTCTTTATTTCTGTCCCAGAAAGACTTTCAAACTGAAGTGAAAGAGCTGTGATTTATTTATTTATTTATTTATTTTAAAGCTTGATTTAGTACTTTGAAGCAAGCTCTCTCTCTGTACTCGTATATTCTTACTGTTATTGAATTTAGCTCTTGTAGGAAAAATAACCTTTCACTCTGTATCCCTATTCCAGAAGAGAGATGATGTGATCATCTACTCTCAATCCCTGGCATTACTCTGTCAGCATATTCACATTACATGTCAAGAAGCTCTTTTTAATCATAAAGAACAGTTCTTTCTTAGATCTGTTTTATCTTGGGCATTTTTGCCATGCCTGTTGTGATGGTATGAAGTTGCAGAGGTTGGGTTTTCCTTGTGGCATTTTCTTAATTGGGATTTGGATTGAGTCTGCTATTTTGTGTCATATAAACTAATGAATATGGAACACAGTGCAGGCAGTTCAAATCATCCTACAACTTTAAGTAGCCAATTTCTGTCAGTTCCTGTCAAAATTATACCTTTTATAATTTTGGAAGGATTTCTTATAAAATACTAAAAATGTAGGAGAGCTGTTTTCCCCCATATTGTGCCAGAACTTCAGCTGAATGTGTGTTGCTTAGTGCTAATATGGTAATTTAGCATAATTTGTGTATTTCTAAAGGAAAGAAGGGGAGGTGTCTGACCAGGTGCAAATCTAAAAGCCTTTCAGCATTGCTGAATTACTGGATTTCAGTATAGATTGTTGAACATTGATTGAAAGTAAAAAAAAAAAAAAGCTTAACAGGAAAAACAAAATCTAGATTGTGGACCTTAAGGTAGTAAGTGCTCATGCTAATGTCTATGAGGTTCCACCTTTGTAAAGCTTTTAGTTTGAAAAGCTTTTCCTGAGAGATGGTGTAGTTTTCTGCAAACAAATATATGTGAGACTTATGTTTGAAAATGAGCATTCATTATTTGGACGTGTCTTAGCATATGTGATATACTGTGTCCCACTTTGTTCGACATTGTTTTTATTTTCTCTAATGTTCAAAATCTGCTTGAGAAATATTCTTACTCTTGTTTGTTTTTCAGGAGATGTGTGTCTTTACCAAATGTTAGATTTTTCAGCACACTATGTGATCGTGCCAGAAGTAATCATTGCCCTTTTCAATGCTTGGATCCTGGATTTCAATTAGTTATGCTGTTATGTTATTTATTGCTGTCTTACAGAAGACTTAGTAATGCATATGTTCCATGGCCATAGCAATTCTGGAGGAGAGCTAAATTAATGGCAAACTCATGGAAGAGAGCTAACTGGCAAGGGAGGCCAGTGAATTAATCAGTCTGAATTACAGCTTAGGAGGGATTGTTCAATGTGGAGTTCATAGAAAGCAGACTTTGAAGTGTCAGTACAGCAAATAGTATTAGAGATTTTTGTTCAGTATTTCTTTGATGATCAGAAGGATCAATTTGATCTGTACAGTTGAAAGATATAAAGTCACTTCTGTAATTAACTTTTTTTTTTTTTTCATCTCACTCCTGATAGTGTGGAATTGCTTTGAGAAATAAACTAGTATTTCAGATTACGTTTCCTGGAACATATTCCAGTTGGCTGGGTTAGCATTTATCTCCTTTTCAGGCATGTGAACTGAGGTTCTTTTCACCTAGTAATTTCTAAAGCTAGTTATCTCACTCTTAAGTGGGTCATTCACTCTTTTTACTTATTGGAAAGAAACACAAATATCAAGCAAAAGCAAGTATCTCTTATCTTTATGGTGGGATGAAGTACATTTAAGAGTTACCCTTTTCTTCGTGTTGATTGTAGAAGATTCTAGTCTAGAGCATGACTAATCTGAGCTATCTTTTTAATGCCTGAGTTTGATAGAATTATTGTATTCTTGATCCTTATATCCAAGTTCGCAATTTGTCACTGCATCTTCTCCAAAGAGTTTAGCCATTTAGTGAAATTGTAGGAATGTTTATTTAAAAAAAATAAAAAGTCCTAACATTCATTCAACCAGGAACTGAAAAACACTTATCTAGCTGGAGGTTAGGCATGTCCCCCATTTGAACTCTTCCTTAAAAATATGTGATTAAGCTTTGGGCTCTGGAAGCAGTCTTTGACAGTGTTCCTGAATTGCTAGAGCCTGCATCATATTGCTGTGCAATTAAGTGACAAATGAAAAGAAGAGACGAAGGAAGACCTTAACTTGCACTAGCTCTTGTGTCAGTTGGAGAGGCTCAAAAGAGATAAAGAGTATCTTTGCAGACTGAAAACTGACCCAATAACAATAGCTGTAGAGTCACGATGATATATCCCAATTAATTTATGACACTAACAAAAAGATTCTGGAAGAGAGTTTGTCTGCAGTTATAATATTCTTTCAGTTTAGAATGTTGAATGGCAAAACTTGTAGAAACAGGGAATTTTATGGAATGGTTTTTGCACGCAACACATTTTGCTCATGTGACAGTTTCCAGTTCTAAAAGGAATATTTTAATTAATAATGTGAAGGATACAATTTATCAGCAGTTAAGGATAGAGTTGATAATGCTGCATTCTTAAAGATGAAGTCGGTTTTGAGGATTTGGTGTACGCTTCTCACACTACTACGTATTCTAAAAAAGGTAGAAGTATAAAAATAACAGTATATTTCCTAATGCATTCCAAATGATAAATTTGCTTGACCCTGACAATGTCTGGGCTTAAGACTTTATTTTAATCAGGGCTCATGAAACAATCCATGTGTACATAATATTAAGTGGGTTCTACAGTGCATTTTCAACACTGCTTACTGTAAATAAATAAATTAACATTAAAATATGGTAATAGCAATGCCAAAGTTTTAAGGTGATGTTTGTTTGTTTTCCACATTGTGTTACTCATTTATTGTGGTATGTGTACACCATATTGCAGTTTGTTTGTAGAAGTCATTGTGTTTGTTGTATCTGGGAAGTTGTGTCTAGCAAGTGCCTGAACTTCTAGCATGGACCAAATCAAGATTTCCCAATAGCATCTTACTGGAGTTGGTTCTTTACCTATATCCATGCAGAATATACATTTAACCCAGTGAGAACCTAACTGGAGGGATGTTCTGATCTTTTATGCCTAGAAGTAACAACCATGCTATTAAAGGAGGGGGGAAAAAAAAAAAAAAAAAAGGTACGAGAACATAGAAAAGAATAATGTTATATAAGATATTTGCATTTTTTACTTCTAGTTTTCTTGTCACGAGATTGATATGTTCTACAGGAGATTTCACAAGGCAGCTGGAGCAACCAAAATTTTAATGGACAGCCAAAAAATTGCTCATGCCAACTTCCTTTATATTTCAAAAGAGTTAATATAGGAAACTTTTTGTGCAAGGATAGGAAATTCTACAGCTTCCCTTGTTGTTTATCATCTACTGTAAAAATCCTTTGCAGTTCATCCTTTCTGTCTCACTGATGTTCTGATGTTGGTGTCAGTAGCAAGATGCACTAAAATGATAGTTCAACAGAAATATTTGGGAACAACAAAAAAGAATTTCTGCCATAGCACAGCAATTGAACATAAGTACACTGGCAAGATCTGTATGATATAAGTTAAGATAAAACATCATGAAGTGCCGAACTATTTCTTGTTTGCTAGTAGAAGCAATGTCAGTGATGTGCTTTGTTGTCTTGGTTATTAAAATAATTTTGAAGTGTAACTGTAATCATGAAAGTGATGTTTACACTATGCAACAAATTTGAATTTGATTAAATAGTTATTTACAGGACGTACAGAAGAGCTGTGTAACTGGCTCTCATATCATTTATGCCAAAGGGCTTAAAAGGTGAAGGAAAGCAAGTAACAGGAGAATGTTAAAGGGGAAAACGACATCAAACTTCCTCCATATTTTTTTTCCTTTCTTGCAGTTCTCTATTATGTTCTTTTTCTCTTTCTATTTTTTACCACTTTTAAATTTCCCAGTAATATTGTGATAATCCTACCTATGCCTATGTGTTCTTTAGCTCCAGATCTCTGCTTTTAATGTGCCCATTTGTAGTACAGATAACAGACAGTTTAGTTTTGGAAGAGAATTTTAGGTGGGATTTAAGAGAAAAGTAGGCAGAATTTGAGCTATCTCTTGGAATTACCTCTTCAGTGTACTGCATCAATTATAAAAGAGTAAAATAATATAACAATTGGTTTATTCAGAGGGGAGATAACTGTTTCATATGCATTTTTCTGTGCCATTCACAAGACAGCTGTCAGACTAAATAAAAATATGTGATAAAAACAGACTCATCTTTTTAATTGATTTTAATCTATCTGCATCCAGCCATAAAATGCTCCCCATTGATGATATGGCAAATAGTGTGGATGTAATTAGTTAGCAATTCAATGTGGCTTCCAGAAAACAGGCTTTAAACCTTTCTGGGAACAACTTCCTTTTATCTTAACCAATGATTATTTATTTCTTCATTGGAATGTAAGAAACCAGTAGGTTTTACGATATATTTTTTTTATTTTTATTTTTTTTATATATATATATTTTTTTTAAGAAACACAGCAACTAACAGTGGCATGTCCATCACTTTTCTAAAAACATAACTTTTGAACATTTTTTTTTTAAATATTTTTTTTTGTATCAGTCCTGGTGAATTGGTTCTAGAGAGTATTTGGCTGAACTGTAGTAACACTTTTGACTTCATTTTATTATTTTAAAAGTAGAGTTACCATGATTGGTGATGGAAAAACAATTGAAGGGCTAATTTTGATGTATTTTATGATCAAAAGTGCAATTTAATACACTTATAGTACCAAATCTAAATTAGTAGTCAGTCTATGAGTGTACCACTTCATAGCGAAGTTAGTCTTAAGTGTTCTGCAGTAGAAGTGAAAGTCTTTACTGAACTTCTCTGCTTCAGATACCAATACTACTAATTATCTCAAATTGATAACACACTGTTCTTTCTGCACTGGATTTCAGGATAGCTTTAAGCATCCTCAGCTATATCAAGTCCCTTCTCCAAGCTGCTGTTTATGGTAATCATTACTCTAGATGATCCACCAATTAGTTGCTGCACGTGATGCTCCATCTGGGATGGAGAACAAATTTTTGCTAGTGTAGTAACAGAACTAAGATTGAAAGACTGAAGGCTACAAACATGAACACTGAGGGAACATCTGGAGTGACTGCCTCTGGATGTTTTCTGTCTGACAGCCTTTGGTCATCTTCCTTCTCTTTATAGACCACCCAAACTCTTTTTTTTTTTTTTTTTTTTTAAATTTTTATTTATTTATTTGCAGTTCAAATAAGGTTTTCCCAATAGACTAAGTCTGTTGTACTTTTTCAACACCTACTAAGATCTCCTGGCTGCTTGGTTTGTGATACTTTTAAAATCCTTTATTGTCTTAATTTTAGATCAGCTGAAGATTTTTTTTTTTTTTTTTTTTTTTTTTTTTAAATGTAGTGGCCATTCATTCCAGTTATGTATGTATGTGTCTTGGAGAAGTGAATAACCTTTATTAACATAGAAGTATTACACATTTTTCCTTTCCAGGAAGTTTCTCTGAAAGCAGTGCTACAGGCATAACATATTACCAAAACTAAACATAGTGAAAAATCACTTTCACAGAAATTATTTTTAGTTGCCACCTAGTGATCCCCACCTTTTAGTTTAAGTACTCTCCGTGGAATAACATGAAGTTATTTTTGCCTGAAGGCTATTTCTGTTAGCTATATGAAAAATACTTGTGATTTATATAAACCAACTTCTTTTCTCATGTGTGACTTTTGCCTATAGGACTTTCACTATCAATTCACTTGACGTCCTCTGGAAGTCAGATATAATTACAAAAAGCTGAAAGCATTTGTTTACTGGAATAACTTTCTGAACTGTAGGATAAATATGTGCTCATGTTAGAAACTATTCTGATATTTAATTTCATGAGGATTGTGCTGTTAAGTGCATAATCCAATTCTAAAAGTATTTTTATTCCTTAGTAGATCCTCAGTGGCTGTTCACAATATGGTGCCTGAACACGTATGAGTGAGCTTTGTTTCTCTGACTATTAAAGTGATTTAGGAAGAAATGAGATGCTTTGTTTTCTGTGTAATGCCTTGTTCTTAGGTGAAAAAATGAAAATATGCAAGTAGAAGATATTTTGATTCTAAAAGTGTAAGTTTCCACTAGGTCGGTGAAAAAGCAGAACAAGATGAACCTTGCATAGCTGAGACCTTAAATGCACTTTGTATGTAGTCAGTATAGTCATCCTGCATTTTGTTTCTTTAGAGTCACCAATAAGTTCTTCCTTAATTCTTTCAGGAGTTTAATGCTGTTTGCTTTTTGTTTTGTTTGTTTTATTTCAATTTTTCTAGCAGTAGGTGATAGAGTGCTAATTATTTTGTAAAGAGTTCCCCCACTGTCTTGCGTAGTGCCTGTTTAATGACAGTTCATATCATCTGTGTTCCTTGTACCTTGTTGACTAAGGATATAAGGGAAGAAGACTCATTATAAGATAGGATTTATACAAGAACAGTAGCTGTTCTGCTAATTTTGTAAGTTTAAACAGATGAAAAACTTCACTTTCTGAGGACAAGTGAAAGGACTCGAATGTTGATTTTTATGGAAGTAACTGCTCTTGTGGAAGACAAATGTATTTGATTTTTAGTAGATTCGAGCAGTGTATATTTATTTTAGATTTATCTGACACATTAAAAAGCACCCATCCAAGGCTGGAAATGCCTTTGACATTTATTGAAAATCCAGGCTTAGTCAAAGCGATTGTTTCTTTCCATAATTATACTGCCTAGGACTCAGCAAAGCATGTATATACTTCAAGTACACACTTAAATGCTCTGATGGATAGGACAACTAGGCAGTGAGGAAGAATGAATTGAAAAGGTCATATTCTCTTCTCTGTTTGAGCCATTCTGGCAGAGCAAAGAAACCAGAAATTGGGCAAATTTAAGTATTGGATGTGGGACCAGCAGAACTGGATTTTATTTCAGTGTCTTTCACAGCAGCATCACAAAAACATGAAGAGACACTTGGCAGGAATCCGGTAGCCTGCAGCAGAGTCATTGGCTGCTTAGGATCTGGTTCTGATCAGGGGACTGTGAGGAATACCCTTATCCTTGCCTCAAACATTATTTCAGGAAAATGGATTGTTATGGTATTTAAGGTGAGGTAAATGTGCTTCACAACGTTTTTTTTTTTTTTGTTTTTTTTTTTTTTTTTTGTTGATTCATTGAGAGGAGATGGTACACTCCAGATGAATTGAAGAATACTTGAGTGCAGTTGTGTTGTTTTTACAACCTCTGTTTGAGTGTACTTACTTAAATGTCCATTTAAAAAACAAAAAGTTAGGAAAACACATTTCCTAGTAAGATTCTGTGTAAATCTAGCATCATCTCAGTGACATAATTTTTCCACCAATTTATTATTATTTATAAAAACACTGGGTTTTAGGCCTATTTCTGAGATAGAAACACAGCTAACAAGGGGACAGTGGTACTGTTTCTGTTCCACATGCCTTCTTGCAGCCATCTGAGCAGATAACATGAACTATAGGCTGTCCTGAATCATCGTTTTGAGGAGAGGAAAAAAAAAAAAAAAAAAAAAAAAAGCTCCAAAATATTTTTATGTTTTGACTACAGTTTAAAACTGTGACTTTGAGGTATGGAAAACTGGCAACTCCATGGTCTTCGTACTTCATGAAGATCATGTGTCCAAGTTATCAGTAGATTCATAATGATCACTAAATAAGATATCTTGAAGGAGAAATTAAGGTTTTCCAAAGAGATATTTGGTTAGAAAAGCAGCTGTCCATCTGCTATGCTGTGAGAATGAAAAGGTCAGTGTCACCATACTACATATAACAGTTTGCACCTGGAACATAAGGAATCCATGGGGGAATCGCACTCCAAAGGCCTTCTGTAAAAACAAAGGACATGAGAAATAATGCAATTCCAAACTGAGATAAAATGTCAAGATTTTTAATCTTGTAACAAACTCAAGAAGTTCTTGGTTTAAAATAACATTATTCTATGTCATTTCGATTTTTTTGGCTACTTTTCAGGAAGAAAAGCTCCTTTTGGAGGAGCTACGAGATAAGGTTTAGTGGCCTGTGGTAGCAAGGGTAATGGGAGGATGGTTGGACTAGATGATCTTGTAGGTCTTGTAGAGATGCAGAAAACTAAATCATGCCTAGAAATCCAGAAAATTAATCAGGAGTGAGATTCTTGTACTAGAAATCTTATAACTCCAGCACTTTTTGAGTTTAATAAGTACAAACAAATATAGTTTCAGTAGTGTTGATGTTAAGAGATAGAGATAATTGTAGTACAGTCTGTCCAAAGCCTAAAAGTATTTTCATGCTATACCACCTTCCCATCTTCCCCCCCCAACCCCTTACCCCCCCCCCCCAAAAAAAAAAAAAAAGTGGGGGGGGGGGGGGAAGAGGAAAAATGAATATATCTACTTTGAAATGTTTTACAGACTGTAGACACTGGCCTTCAATTAGCTAATGAAATAAGCTGCTTCCTATGCATCCATTAAAGAACAAAGTAGCAATATTAGCTTAACTGTTGTGCAGGTTAAGAATGAAATGGTAGAATCGTAAGTTGATTTACAAGTCTTATACTAGCATCAATTCTTCTTGCCACATGGAGTAGTTTAACACAAAACTGTTGCTTCTGTTGTTTGATTTTTTTTCCTTTTTTTCCTCTTCATTTTTTTATTTTATTTATTCTTTTCCAGTGATGTGAAGCACTCTTGTAAAATTGTATCACTTTCTTTTTGACGTTATCTATTGTAGCTGGGATGATGTTATGAGAAGTACAGATGTTTCCATAGAAGCTGATTGTGTGCCTATAGAAGATGTATGCTAATCTCTCTCTTGCAGACTTAGCTCTTTAGATCTTTAAATTAGCCTGTATAAAGCAAACAGATGCAAATACTCCAGAGAAGAGTATGGAAGCCCGTGTGGGAAGAGTAGATTTATGCTACACTATTATATAGATTTGACAGTGACTATATATACCTGCTTTTCCACAGATTTTCCACAGCAGATGTTTGTGAAAGTTGCAAGACAGAAATGTAGTTGGGCTCAAGAAGAGGAAGATGTTTATAATGAACTGTATGAAAATGATATGGACATTTGCCATGTTGTCTAAAAACTTAGTCATAGTTGAATTCTTATTTATGTACTGTGGGAGAGCAGAGGTATTCAAATGAGCACCTCAAAAACCAGTCAAAACTCTTGAGACAGAGAAAAGTCAAGATTTACTAGGCAAGATAGCTTAAAGTAAAGGGTTTGACAGCCTATCATCTGTCTCTCTCCTCCCTTCCTGGCCCTCTATGCTTGGGTGGAGTGGATTGTGCTCTGCTGTCATTCCAGCAACTTTCATCAGCTTTCTGAGTTGCAACAAATTCTGTGAATTCCTATCTGAACCTCCAGGAATGTCTTTTTCTTTATCATCAACTCTGAGGTTTGTTTTTTGAGATTGTTCCCTGCTTTTCTTAGGAGACTCTTAATCTCTGCATTTGCTGGAGGCATCTATCTTGCTGTGTTTCTCAGTCATTCTGCCTGCTTCTTCCTACAGTCAAAAGCTTCAGTTCTGAGAGGACCATCCACTCCCACCCAGGATGCTTCATAGTAGGCTGTATTCCATGTATGTGCTGCAGCAAGCAAATGAAAAAACAAACAATTGTTGCCTTTTATCTTCCCAATGACCACCTGAAGGATGTGCTAACATAGCAATACGGAAGGGCAGTTGACTGTGCCATGGATTTGAGGAGTCTGGTGCGACTGGAAGTCAGAGTAGTGGTGAGAAGGAGTGTAAGTGGAGTTGCTTTTTTACTGTTGTGTCCCAGTATTTAGGTAGAGATACATACAAAGATAACAACAATTAATGAGAGGTCTGTTTCCTTTCATAGTGTGTTAATATTACATCAGTTGTTCATGTTAAAGGGTTTTAGCTATCATTCTCTTCATATTTACTGTGTGTGAGAGACTAAGTATGGTTCCAACTAAGTGAATGACAAATGAGTACTTACAGGTAAATTTTTCCTCCTCTGTATGACAACAGAAGGGACCAGAATGATGGGTGGAGGCTGTCACTTGATGATATATTTTGATTAAAAAAAAGTTCATATACCTCTTAAGAATCAAAATAAAACATTTCTCAGATTAACTGATGGTTATCTAGCTTATTCATGTTGATAGAAGCCTGAGGGAGGAAAAAAGAGAACAAGCAAAACCGTGAAGAGCCAATCATCTTATAACTTAGAATGAAGTATGTAGCATAGAGAAATAGAAGTTTTGAGAGAACAGATTTACAGTTGAAGAAAGCATAGCTTCCATCTGTCCTTCAAATAAATGAGAATGCAGCTGTTCAGTGATGTTACATTAGACTAATGTACCAAGGACTACAAGGCTAAATGATGGCATCCTAATCATTTGGCTTATATGAAATAGACATTGAAATTAATCACTGTCCTGGAGTGAATATGCCATTGAAAACAAGGATCCTGGCTCAGTGTTTATTCTTAATCAGTTTCTTGTCTCTCTCTGCTCTGTAGGCGTAGTACCAATTGTGTAGCCACACATTCTAACAATGCCTGAATGTATATACCATGTGCATGCTGTGTGTGATAAGTTAAGGTACATGATTCACAAAAAACAAAGTGATTTTTTAACTTAGTCATTATGGGTGTGAAAGGAAATGGGTCATACTTGGTCGTTTGACAGTTCTGTTTTCATAAGTAGGTCACATCATGGAAATATATTAATATTAAAAAAATAAAATAAAATAATAATAATAAAAAAAAATGCAACTGCAGGAATATAAGGAAAGGATTTTAACTGTAGCTTCCAGGTCTGCACTGAGTTACGTTAATGCAGAAAAGCAGTCAATTGATTGTGTTTCTTATTTTCTTTAGCAAAGTAACCAAAATGGTTTTATCCAAATTTCTTTTTGTCTGAATGTATAGACCTATCTGGATGCATATAGCATTTTATAATGCTTCATCTTAATGATTAAAGGAAGGCATCTTGTTATTTATATGCCTATGCACTTCGTGGGATTTGCTTTCTGAAAAACAAACAAAGGTAATTTGAGAGGAAAAAAGAACTTGACCTGTATCTCACTCGAAATCATGAACCTTGTGGAGAGGACAAAATCTGTGCTTTGAAAGATCCTGCTTTAAAATATGAAGCTTTCTCTCACATCAATGTCAGTGAAGAGCTTATTCCATAGAGAATTCTGCTCTTTTAATTGTAGATCACTGCATCAAATTCCAAAAGTTAATGTGGAACAGATTTGTGCTTGCTTTGTCAGTAACTAGTCTGTCATTAACATTTTACCTCTTGGATAAAGGAAAGTTTGGGATCCAAA
This sequence comes from Excalfactoria chinensis, assembly GCF_039878825.1. Classification (NCBI taxonomy): domain Eukaryota; kingdom Metazoa; phylum Chordata; class Aves; order Galliformes; family Phasianidae; genus Excalfactoria; species Excalfactoria chinensis. Next base: position 47,671,357 of record NC_092827.1, read on the forward strand.
GAAGCTGACTAAAAAGCTTTATCTTTGATTTAATCCAAATGTTAAATTCCTATCAGCTCAAGCATTACATTAATAATTAATAATAATAATAAAAAGCTAAAAGAAGCTGATGTTTGCTTTTTTTCCAGAGTGTGCACACACGCTGTTATTACTGAGACCTTTACAAGCTGCTGTTGGCTAGCCATACACTCCTGAGGCTGTTTTATTGTTGTTCACCCTTTCTGCAGAAAACAAAATACAGCAACTTATGCCATGACATTTTGTGACATTTCCAGATATGAACATCTGGGAAGTTTAGTGTGACAATGACAGCGAAGCTGACTATGATTTTTCCAGTGCCCTGTACAGCCTGGGCATCTGCAGTTGTTTATTTTCCTTTCCTTCTCTTTTTCCTTCCTTCTCCTACCTGGAAGTATAATACAGCTCTTCTCTATTTTGGCCTTGGAGATAGAATGATATCCCATATTTATTTCAGAGCTGTGCATGGGGCATTGTGTATCAAGTGCATCACAAAACAGTTCAGAGCAAAAGGGAAGTGCATTCCAGCTAGCAAGAGGAAACGCAGCTGCACAAGTTGATCTAATTGCAGGCATTGGGTGAATTTGATCATCAGATGTCTACTTTGCATAAAATGGAAGTTAAACAGCTAAACATTAATTACTTCTATTATTGCATTTATATATTGAGATAAAGGGGGAGGGGGAGACAGCTTCACGCATCATGGATATTAAGCCAAAGGGAGGGAAAGGGGAAGGGGAGGGAAACAAACCTGCCTGCCAAACAATTGCTGTGTTTAAATTGTAAAATGTCTTTTTTTTTTTTTTTTTTTTTTTTTTTTTTTGAGGAAAGATGCTCTGGAGGAAGGTAATGCTTTTAAAAGATGTCTCAAACTGCAACACTAATACAGCTAGTTAGTAATGTAAAACAAAGTAAATTATACCAAGACTTGGAAAATGTTATCTGAATCATTTCAAATTAGAATGTCATTGAGAAATGTCATTGTGGGGGACTTCAGGGAGTTAGAGATGGAAAAAACTGTGGGTCACTATATATATTTATAGTATGTTCACTATATACATATATATATAGTATGTTCATATTGGATTTAATCTATGTCTAGCAACTTATCTAAAAGGAAGTTTAGATGTGAAATTATGATTTGCTGCAACCTAATGGTGCACGGCACAAACATTGAGTCAATGTGTTATGTCAACTCAGTTTTCAACTTGAACTATTTCTTTTTCTGCTGTCTTAAAGCACAGTTTCTGTTCACATCTGTAAGCAACAGTTTCTTTGTGAGAGCCAATGCTAAATGGCATATCAACAAAACTGTATAACATCTTGGATTTCTTTTTATTTGCAGTTATAAATTTGTGTGGGGAAAGTCAATAAAATCATCAGCTAGGACTTAAAATTGCATTGTGGCTTTTAAAGATAATTTCAAAGAATAATGCCTCAAACAAATATTCTCTATCTAAAAAAGAAAAAAATCAAATGTAAGATTCAACATCCATCTTAACTGTTATCTTTTGACAACTTCTACTTCAGCTGGGAGTGATAGCTAAGTAGCTTATTTGTGATTGTTTTTGTCTGGATTTCCTGCAGGCAAATACTGTTCTGAGTTTGGCTGCATTTACACACAACATTGATCTTGCACACATTTTTCCCACAAAGAAAATCCTTGAAATACTTGTAGTGGTGATTTAAAAAAGAAAGTGTGTAAAGAGGAAGAAGAAAGCAAGATACAAGAAAAAAAGTAATATTTGTGAGGTGAGCATATTGGTAGAATACTCCAGGAAAACTTACATTCATTTTGTTCATTATTGTGTGTGGTTTTTTTGTTTTTGTTTTTTGTTTGTTTGTTTTGTGGATTTTTATTTTTTTACTTTTTATTTTGTAGGTGATAGAAATAGTTAAATCCAGTCTTCTTTTCTGCCCTAGAATGGGCACTATTCCTAGATACAGTGCCAGTCTCTGGACAGAAAAATCTCTTCCTAGTCTTTATTATCAGAGATTCTCTGAACAATTTGTTCACAAAATTTTCTTTTCCTTGAAAAATAGTGCAGTTTCCCTGCATTTTGTTTGAAAACTCCTCTAGTGAACTCATTTATTAGCTTTGCCTCTAAGGAATATTTTAAAGGAGGGTAATAGCAGTGTGCAAGGGCTTGTGAATTGGAACCAAAGAGCTGGCAGATTGAGCTTGCAGAGCAGCTCCTCACTCAGCCCAGGAAAGCTGTTCCTGGAGGAGAAGCAAAGCTGGTGGATGCCTCTGTGTCACATTCTGGTGAGGGCTTTGCTGGCCAAGCGGCAATCATGACTTCTGAGGTGATTTCCTACCTTGTCCAAGAAATATGCTATCAATCACAGAGTATGTCTGAACATATTTTTTGTCTTCCATTAGGCAGTGGTTGTTCAGCCTGAGACAGTTCTGATTGAAATGAAGTCATTTCCTTACCCACCTGAATATATTAAAACAAAGGAGATTCTAATAACTTTAGCTAGGAGGTGTCCTGATTAATTGAATTCCAGGAAGAGTTTCTCTTTTACCTCTTTCTCTTTCCCCTCCCCCTCTCCATCTTTCTCCTCATCTGAAAATCTCACACATCTTTCCTTTGTGTATTTTTGTTTGTTTGTTTGTTTGTTTTTGTTTTGTTTTGACCCTTTTTATCCTGTAATAAACCCAAGCAAATTGATAGAGCAAAGCCCAAATTCAAATGTCAACAGCCTATGGAGAGGCTTCCTTAGAAGACAGCAGGCAGTAGACTTCTCTTTTTTCTGCTTCACAGTATGGGGATGTAGCAAATATGACCAGCTGTTCCATGGAGAGTTTTGGCACAGTGAAACTATTTTGTGCAGTGATGCTCTGGCCTCACCCCAAGATTTTCTTCTCTCCAAGCTCCCTTACTCAGTGTGCTGAAGAGCTCAGTCTGGGATATGTAATGGCCCTCTTCCTACCCTCCCGAGCCCCAAGGCATCTCTACGGTTTGAGCCCCCTGTGGAGAAGAAATAATCTTTCTATTGCTGTCTATTTCTTTTGGCTCATGCACATCCGTGTCAGTAAATATAGGGTTCTTTGTATCCCCTTCCCTGGCTCACTATGTGTTATTGTCTAAGATACCTATTCCAGTTTTCAACTTGGCTGAGTGACCCTCTGTTCACCCTGCCTTTGATTCCTTATTAGTGGCAAGAATAGCAAATTTGTTCCTGTTTACTGCAGTTCTGATTCATTTCTAGACACTTCTGAAATTTTCATCTTTCTGAAGTGACAAGTGCTTTACAACATATCTAGAGATGCTGGTGCTCTTACAGTGTGTCTTCTATTTGTCTTCATGATTGTAATATCTTCATAGGGATGTTTTTGTAGTTAAACTCTGAATTAGTTCTCCAGTTCTTCCTCATCATTATTATTTTTTAATGTGAGTCTGCCTAGGCAAACTCAGCTGAACTCCATGCACTGTGCTGTATGTAGCCTAACTGATTTTTATGCATGTACTTAGTGAATGTTGAATAAACCCTAGTAAGTAGTTCTTGCATCTGCTACAGACACAGAATACTAAGACAGCAATCTGTAGGTGATATTGGTATCTGTATGGTGCAGGCTGCAATGCCATAGACACAAGTGCTACCACATAAGAAGTTGCTATCCTAGAGAGTACCAGTGCAGATGACATACCAGAATCAAACCTGAAGCTGGAAATTGAATGGAATGAGAAATACCTAAACATTATGGTGACAGAGTTACAGCTAATCCATCTAAAATAAGCATGCAAATGTACAAACAAAATACAAAGATGTGTTTGAATACATTTTAGTGTATTGTGGAGCCTGTAGCTGAGAAAATTCACTTGGGTTTTGACCCTTTTTCAATACCTCCAGGATACTAGGTATAGAATTTTCCCCAACTTTAACCTTCTAGCTAGGATCTTATGCCTTGTAAGAGAGACTCCCATAGGCTCCAAATGACATTTGTTTTTTTGTTATTCTTTAAAGGAAAAAGACTACATAGAACAGTCAATTGAACTAAAGGTAGAAATTGTATCACACTGCTTAGTACATACTTCATGATCCATGCGGTTTTATATGCTAGTAGCTTGGATGTGAGTTTTGTAAGCAATTTAGCAAAATGGTATGATGTGGAAGAGCACAGAAATATTACAAAAATTAAAAAAAAAAAAAAAGTCAACGTTGTTATTTTTCAGACTCTAAGATAAGTGGTAGCTGCTAGGTTTAGTGTCTATGCTTGTTCTGTCAATCCATCTATTGGAGGTCCTACTGTGACGCTGTCTAGGACTATATGCAGTATGTTACACTCTGTTTTTTTCCCTCTGACACAACGTTGGCTTTCACTCTGAAGCTCAGTATTGTTTTATGCCATGTGTTAATTTCTTGCATGAATGCCTTATTTACCTTCATTTAGAGTATGCTGCAGGTGGAAAAAAGAACAATAGTTACTGGTAATATTTGTGGTGGCAAAAAAACTGAAGGACAGCTCAGGGTCTTGCATAGCTCCAGGGTATCACCACTGTGAAAGCAATTTGGAGGTGTGATTTGTCATTAAGGAGGATTGGCTTCTTAAATACTAGTGCTTCACAGTGCGAACAACTAGTGTGAAGTTTAGCAGCCTCTTCAAAGCAAGTAGATCTAGCAGTTTCTGGGCTCCATTCAAAAGTCATTAAAGGCAACAGGAGCTTTGCCTGGAATTTCATCCAGTGTTTGATCAGCCCTCAGAAATGTTTATTTTTCTTTGAAAATGAGGGGTAAGAACAGCTGACAGAAATGTTGGTGCTAAAAGTACAAATTTATTCAATGTAATAATGGAGTTGTTAAGGTGAAATATTCATTGTACGTTGTTGTGCTTAATAAGCATCACTGAAGTTGTATTCATACAATTTATATCATGTTTCTTATAACTCAGATGCACTGATTTCATTAGTTGTAGTCATAGTGGATATTCAGCATAGATATATTAGGCATAGATATAAATTAATATGAGTTCACCCACTAGTGCAGCAAGCTTTGTGGGAGATCCTTTAAGTACTGTACCATATGGAGAAATCATTCCTTTATGCTTTCTCATTGTTTTCTTTTGTTACCTGAGTAGCTCTTGGTTTTTGAAGAGGTCTTTTAGACACTCACTCTTGCATATGCAAGTTTTCAATCATCTTGGAGTCTTCTTATCTGCTTTGCTCTGCCAGCATTTAATTCTTGAGTAATACGAACAGGTTGAGCTGGTATTTTCCAAATGGTCTAGGATGCACGTTTCTTTAGTTAGCTTTTACAACTAAATGTGTAAGTCACTCAGAAAGTAATGCCTCTTATTTGTTTTCATGGAAACTACAATAGTGACAAAGAGCACAATAACAGTATTTGATAGAATGAATTCTTAGCTGCAATAAACTAATGGTGGTGACTGTTGAAAAATGACTCCACGTTTTTGCCAGTGGTGAACAAAAGTCCGCATGCTTCACTAATTTTTTTTTTTTTTTTTTTTTTTAAAAAAAAAAGCACCAAAAGAAGTGACCCATTGTCACCACTGCTGGAATGCATCAGCACCACCTCACTGTATTCACATCCACTGTTTGGTGTTCATTGACATTCAGCAAGCGTTGGTGAATGCCAACTAGTGCATCTTTCTCTGCATAGAGAAATTCAGTAATGCTCCTTTGCTTCATATGCACTTCTGTGTCAGATGATGCTCTGCCACCACCCCTCCACTACCATCTGTTACATGGCAACAAATTGTAACAGAATATTGGTGGAAAGTTCAGCCTCTACTTCCATTCCACCATCATCTGCCTCTGATGTTGTGAGCCTGTGTAATAAAGTAGGAGGCATTACTTTAAGAACAGGCTTCAAAATCTTTCTATTGCTGAAGACACTTTTAACTACTGTCAAGCAGATCTAATAGCATTCAAGGAGAATGTTCAAGGAGACAAAAGAAAAAAAGGAAAAATGTGAAAATTACATGTTACATTGCCCAAATAGTCTAGGGAATTTAGCCATATGCAACGGTGGTTTTGAAAGTAATGCAGAACTAATGAAAAATGTGAAATTGAGTGTTGAAAAATAGTGTTTTGTTGCTGAAAAATTTGCTGTATCAAATAGTTTGTGTTCTTTGTGTCTTTTAAAGTTTTCATGGAAAAAGTAGGAGGCATTACTTTCAGATCAACCTATGTATGTTCGCATTAGTTGTTTGTATTTGTTTTTCTGGTATTGAATCTTCATCAGGAATACTATTTATTGAATATTAATGTGGGTATGAGTGTATGTATACATACAAATATATGTATTTTTGCATATAAGCTTATAGCGTGTTTGTGACAGAATAAAAGAGTGCAGGAAATAAAATGTTTCTGTGGTAACTCTCTGTACTATGCACCTCTTGCTTCTCTTTCTAGGAGTGTAGAAATATGGTTTGTATTTGTCTTGATGATGAATGCAGGAGGTACTTAAAACCATAGTAAAATTAAAACCACAAAGAAATGCCTTAAAAAAAAAATCAAGTGCACAATAGCAATACAGTAATACTTTAACAGTGATCTTATTGTCGTAAGACAGCACATGACTCCAAGTATAAACAATGTGTGTGTATATATATATATATGAACACTCATGCTTCTGAGTATAAACATACTTCTAAATTCAGATTTAAGAGGGAACTTTTCTTATTGAAAGGTTATGCCATAATTGCCAATTTCATGGTTTCTTGCCCTTTTCCTTTCAAGCATCTGATACTGGTTGCTGTCAGAAAGAGGATATTGGACTAGATGAATTGGTCTGAATCACTATGACAATGCTTGTATTTGTTATTGTGAGGAAATAATCATTTGGTGGATATTTTACCAGCAAGAACACTTCTAACATGTAGGTATCAGACAGAGAAACGAATTGTGATAACACGCTTGACCACTGTGATGATTTTAGAATGCATGGTTTTTGAAATTCAAACTTGCAGACCAATCAGCAAATCTTTATATAGACAAATTAACTGATGTGTTGTACCTTTAATAAATAATCATAAAACATGATTCAGTATTCCATTCAAACTAATAAAATTTTTAAGTAGCGAATAACCTACAATACAAGGGGTGATAAATTGCAGACAATAGCAGCTGAGATTTTCTTCAGTAAAACAGATCTTCATATGAATTTCGATCTGTAAGTTGAACTTCTAGATTATATAAATATCAAAGTATAATAAAAATGCTACTAAATTTTATTTTTTTTTCCCTTCTACTTATGCTTTTCCTATTTTTGATAGTACTGGTAAAACTAAGAGTCCCTTTGAAGTAATGTGTTATGCATCAAAGAGAAGAAGATATGTGTCATGGTAAATGTTTTGGGGCTGGGTTACACAGAGGGCATCTCTTTTTTGTGTTTTCTTCTTTAAATTCTTTTGCCATTTGGTGTTCCAAGTACAAGAAATTTGAGATTTGTGTCACTTAGTTTAAAACACTGACTTTTTTCCCCCAAGTAAAGCAATCTTCTTAGAACATATTCAGTATTCATCTGCCTTCATTCTAGGGATTTATTGCATCCCAGCTGAAGTTCTGTTATCAAAGCTATATTTCAGAAGGGATGAGACAGGAATCATGAAAAACATAGAAGTATCTTTTACACTTCTGTAAAACTGAGTAATTACTGAGGCTACTGTAGAGACTTAGCTGAAGGCCTCTGCAGCATTGAGACAACCATCTTTGAATAATCATGTCTTTCTGAAAGAGTTAAGAGTAATAAAGAGTCAATTCTTGTTGGGATCTGTGCATTAGATAATTCTTGACCTTTCCAGGAATCTGTGTGGGAGAGAGCCTAACTGCTTCAAATTCTTCATAAGAATATGTATGGAAACAGTGTTGGATGTACTGTTTAATTCAGTGCCATGGAGGAAAAAGCTCCCATTAACGAGGCCACATTGTAACCCAAAAAATATTTGGCAAACACCTTGAGTTGTCATTGCAGCTTCAAAGGTAGCAGACAAAATATGTGTACTGTGTAACATTTGTGAGGACAGAATGGACTGATGCAAACTCCTGCTGAGAGAAAGCCAATATGACCAGATCTGCGTGGTCATAAAAGTTATTTATTGGCAAGCTCACAGTTTAGAATGTCAAATTATTAGGTCCTTCTGGCATGTTATGATTTTCTTAATTATAATAAGTTTACGGATTTTGTTGATGAGGTCACTGCAGGAGCACAGAAAAGAATTTGAATCCCTAATTGCTGAGGGACAGCTGGTAGCAAGAACACCTTAGCAAACAGCTCTAGATGCTGCAGTTACTGTGTTAAAGTCAATGGCAATATATCTGCTAATGAGCCACTTCCTACTTGCTCTAGAATTCTGAGATCCCAGGAGCAGTGTATTCAACAGAATAGGATCTCCTGCTTGGATGATGTGATTAGTTCTGCATGAAAAAATGGCAATGCCCTTCACAAATTGGATGATTCCTTTGTTGCAATTATTTCTTTTAATGTGTATATGATTGTGGAAGGAAAAAAGAAAACAGAGTTTTCTGATAGCTGGCCCATGTCCATGGTAGCACAACACAGAAAAATCTGATCTTTGGGAATGCCATGAGGCTCCACGATACTTAACAAGAAATAGAGCATTTCTTAATACCTTGTCCTTTTTCAAGTAACAAGTCTGAGAAGAATGATTTGAGTTACCACTTTGCCATTTGTATGGATTTCAGTTGCTTTTCACTTCAGAAGCTACCTTTTCTCATTCTTGCTTTTGAGGTATGCAGCAATGTGGACTACGAGGCCGGAAAGCATTGTGGGTTGCCTCCTATCTGTCTCCAACTGCTTGAATCCACTCTTGCTGTGAGTTGTTGATCAAGGAAATAAATATTCCTTCTTTTTTTAAAAAATATTTTTCACTAAAGAGGAACACTTCAGAGTGAAAGCAGAGTGCTTTCACTGCCCTGCTAAACTCCAGAAAGATAATGGTTGGAGACCCTGCATATAGCAGGGGTTTTGAAACTAGGTGATCTTTGCTAGGTGATAGCTCAAGTTACCCAGGGCTCCATCCTACCTGGTCTTAAACACCTCAAGGGGTAAATCGCCCACAATCTCTCTGTGCAGCCTGTTCCAACACCCCGCCACTCTCTCTGTAATGAACTTTCCCCAGCATCCAGTCTAAACCTTCCCTCTTGAGCTTAAAACCATTCCCCCTTGTCCTGTCACTATCTACCCTTGTAAAAAATTGATTTTACTTCTGTTTACAATCCCCTTTTCAATATTCTTTGCAGTCTTCTCTTTTCTAAGCTGAACAAGACCAACTCACTCAGCCTGTATTCATAGGGGAGGTGCTCCAGCCCTCTGATCATCTTTGTGGTCCTCCTTCCTTTGAACAAGTTACTGCTTTTTAATCATTAAATAAGTACTAGAAACTTTGAATAAGAAAGTAAAAGTACTTGTTTATATCTCACCGTAAGTTCTTAAGTATTTGTAACAGTGCATTGTATTCTGCAGTTGATAAAAACATGAAGCATGAAAAAAAAAAAAAAAAAGCATTCTGCAATGGAAAAAGACCCAAATATAGCTTCCACTCTTTCCTGATGAGAGAGATCACAATATAGTCTCTGTCAGGTGGTGCTGCATATTTCCCATCTGATACTTTCAAGCCTAACAATACTGAATGGAAGTACATAATTCCTAGGATGAACAGCAGTCATGTTGAGAAAGTGTATTCATCCTTTTTATTAATCACTGAATTCTAGTTTGCTCTCTGCTCTGGGCATTTTTGTAGTGCTTACCAAATCAGTTACTTTTCTTATTCTTTTTAATGTGTTTATATTTTCTTAGAGAAGTGTGTGGTTGGTTTCCTTGATCCTGGAAGCCATTTGTAGTTTCATACACAAAGGAGTAAGCATAACCAATGATGCATAAACTAATCACTTCTTTTACCTGGAAGAAGTAATCTTTAGATGAAATATGATTCTAAGTATTGTAATTCTGCTTAATGCTCTTCTGTAATAGTTGAGAAACTTAAATTCTATGATCTTCGGTACTCATCAGAAGCTCTGGGCAAAGAATGAACATTTTATGGCTCATCAATAAATGGCTGCCAAAGACCAAATAAATGGCCAAGACCAAAAGCAATTTTTGATTGGTTAATGTATGCATACGTGAAGAATTGTAGCCCTCTGAGCATAATGCTTTTTACTGTCTGGACAGGTGACAAAGTACTAGCTAGCATGCTAGAAGAAATTCAAAACTGCACAGTTCACAGTTATTTTATTTTTAAGAAATCTTTACTATAAACTAGAATATATAGAATAGATGTATCTAGAATGGCTCTGCAAGTATGTGACACTGTCTGGTTAAATCCTGTTTTCAAAATGACTGATATACAAGACTAGCTTTCTCATCATTAATAGCCAAGGTTAAATGCCTCCTTTAAGCTTTTCTATCAATGGAGCTAACTTGTCAAGTCAGTTTCAGCAACCAGTGCAGTGTGTGTTCAAATGTCAGTACTGGATTTCCTGAGGATGCCCTCAGCTTCAAAGCAAAGTGGGATCTTTGCCTTCAAATAGAGCTTCCTTAGCAGTCTTGCCATTATTATTTATAAGAATGGAAATATTGAAATGGCAATGTCTGCTACCACTGTGCCACAAATGTTTGCACAGTGTGACAGAGAAGATGCACTTCTGATCCTTACAAGCAGTAACACCAGCTGAGGTTAAAGTATTCAAGATGTGAAATATGTAATGTAGAGTATTGTACCTCTTCCAAGAGGAGCTACTGGCTGCTTCTTCTCTGACTGATGAACAAGGCAAGTGCCGCACATTTGAGTTATCTTTCTGCATCTGAGAGAGATGCTTGACTGAACGCATTTAGGTAGTTTCCAGTATCTTCAACCCCTGCCTTAAACTCACAGACCATAGTAGTGCTGCAAGAGATTATTTGATCCTGTAGAGCAAATCCAATCCATCAAATATCTGAACTTCCTCCTAAAAAATACTGATTAATCAAATATCTCTCTAAAGATGAGCATGATGAATTTAACAGTCATTGTCAAGATGTAAGGAATTCTAATTTATGTCTGCATGTATGTCTGCATGTAGCCGGTATTTTTAAGAAATTAAAACTGTCTGTTAAATTTTAGCATGAAATACCATGTATTAGAGCTGCTCCTTTTCCGCTGGTACGTCCTTTACTCTAAGCAGAATAATTATCAGAGTGGAAAAACAGATACTACAATGAAGTAATGAAAAGTTATGCTTCTGTAAATCACCATCTTTCTGATTCTTTTTTTTTTTTTTTCCTATCTTGTTCTGATGCCTCACAGAACATAGTCATATCAGGAAATGCAAGCTAGGGAGGTGTTTGGAGACTGAAAACTCTTCTAAGTGTGGACAGTACTATTCAGGAATTCCAACCCCTGAGAACAGGATAGCTTGTTCCAAGATTTTCCCTTAGAGGGAAAGTCTGAGCATCTTGGTTTCAGATTCAGAGGCTGTTGTTCTGGAACAGTCTATCCAAGACAAGTGGGATAAAATACTTGCTTCTACAGGGCTGTAAAGTCAAGAGCATTTGGAACAGAGTCAGAAATATATCAGCTTTCAAGAAAGGTTTGTATTTTGAAAAGAAGGGGGAGAAAAGGCTTTGTGAAGCACTGTTACCTTGTTGAAAAGCTTCTTTGGAGCAATGGTCTGCGTTAAAGGCATGGATTAAATGTCTTAAGAAATGTAAAGCCACATATATGCGCATCTCTTCTTTCACAGTTCTCTTTTGCCTTACATTGCATTTATCTCTTTCAGCAATTGAAAATGCAGGTTGGAAATTGTAAATCTGTATGTGATGTTCTAGTAAGGAAAGACAAAATTGTATAAACATAGTACCATAAATGCACTGACTTGCCCCCAGTGTCCCATTTTCAACAGCAAAATGAAATAACTCTTAAAACAAAACGTACGTAAAGTTCTCCTGCCATATTTTGCTATTATACATGATTCATTAAATGCTTCTTTGCTGTAATCAAGCCTGTGGGAAAATGGCCATAGAAAAAACAATGAAAAATCACATTTGCTTGTGCATTATTATTACTATTAATCAGTATTGTGGGAGTTGTGTGGTAGAATGGAGTTTCCATGGTATATCTTACTTATTCGTAAGTGTAAGTTCTTCTGTGTAAGGTACTAGAAGCAGGATAGCAATGAGAGAAACCAGAAAAGCAGCAATTGCATATGGGCAGATATTTCAAGTAGGTCTCAATTTAGTGCAAATGCATATTCATTATCGACAGGAACAAAACCCCCATTGTGCCAACAAACAGGTAAGTATTTGGGAGATCACCCAGAAAATATCTGTGTTGTAATTGGGCAAAAGGCCAGAATCTTTGATAGTAAAACAACACTATTCTGAGCCAGAATCACTAGGGTACTGCCAAACCCCTGCAATACTGAGCTTAGGAGTACCTAAACCTAATACTATTTAAGTATAATGGCAGAAGTGGTAGAGCCAGATAGTGAGTAGATTTCTGTTATCTTGTCTCAGATTCTTATGAACAGCAGAGAGATGAACTCAAATATTTTAAGTACTTCTGTCCCATCTAGCTTTGGAAATTGCACTTTGGAATTTGAAGACTGTAAGTCTGCTGAAATTTTGGAAACAACTCAGGTAAAATGGTACTGTTGAGTAACCATCCATTCTGTCTGTGCTAGGGCTTTCCATACACCTCTGAAGGAGATATAGCCAAATTGTATTAATCAGCAGCTGGAAGCAGAAGCAATTCAGGATTGGTTAGGAGCAAAAATCTTTCTTTTTTTTTTTCCCCCTAGAAGTTATAGTTGCTGTAGTATAAGGAGATTAAGGCTCCAGAGACATTTTTGTTTGAGTCAGTAAGTGCTTAAATATAAATTGAAAGTTGTGGCTCTTCACTTTGTATTGCAGGAAAGACACCTTATTAGCACAGGTGATAAAAGTAAGGGACTAGAAAGCTTTTCTTTTACTTTAATTTAGGATTAGTTTTCCATGATTAGTTTTGGTGTGTCCACTCCATGTTAGCATAGGCGATTGGTAGAAGAAGATGAAAGTGTTAAATGACCTTTGTTCAGTGCTATCAAAGGCTTTAATAGAGTTACTGCATTGCAGCTGTGTGGTACATGCACTGTTTGTAGGGTATTGAGTCTCTCCAAATTGTAGTAATGCTAGCTCTTTCTCTTGAGCTTGGGAAGGAAGTATTGTGAAGAGGTAGGAAAGCACTGCTGGTAGTTCTGTGATTTAGTTTCATCCTCACAGAAACTAGCCTATAAGCCACCTGAGTGGAAGCAGTGCCTAAAGGCTGTTCCATGTTTCTGGGTGGCACAGCCAAAAGTTCCAGCAAACTCAGGTGAGTTTTCCTGTAAGAATAATGAGGGTGACATTCTTTACTTGTGTATGGCTATCTTTGCAATAAAGTTATTTTATTTTAAGAGATGTCTCAGTGGCAGAAGATTTAAAATTTGGTGTTTATGCACTTCTGGTAAGGTTGAGTGGTTTGTGTAGGTGGATGAATTAAATTAAATTATATTATGAGTTATTCTTCTATCTTCCTGCAGCTTTCTCTTATCTCAGGTCTGTTACTCAAACTGTGAGGGAAAATGGCTGGAGTAAGATACTTTTTTTTTTCTCTCTGGATGTGGGAGGTACACCACTGAATGTGGTTATCTGAGACTTCTTTTATGATGGAAAGTTGATGTGGGGGGACAACCAGAAGCTTGTTGTATTGGGGGTCAGTAAAGGATTACGGTGCTGTTTTTCTGTGTCGTTGAGACCTAGTAGTCCGTAGCCTTTCCTGCACTGGGAAATCCTGAATTAGACAATGAAGTGATTATCAGAGTTTCAATTACAAGAAAACCTCAGTTTTACGATAGGAAGCAGATGTAGATATGGAAAGAAGTTTCTATTAGACATGACGTTCTGATATTAAATACTAAATCTCTATGCTATTAGACAGTACATAACTTTCTGTCAATATCTAGTATTAAAGATCTGTTTATCTTGGAAAATTGTTTGTTTATTTCTGTCTCTCTATATCTGTGTATACCTAGCGTAAGTGCATCTTGGTTGCTTACATAGCCTTGAAACTTTTCTCCCCTGAAGCGAAATGAAGTTTTCATAGTAGAATGAAAATGTTGTGTTGTACAATCTCTGAAAGTTCAAACACTAAAATCTAACCTCTTTTACATGGGGGATTCTGTGTGTGAATTTTTAAAATAGAGCTGGCCTATTTTAAAGGAAATGTTTGCCCTCAAATAATTTGCTGCATATTTAAAGTGATACTTCATTGGCAAACTAAGTAGTTGACTGGTTTTTGCAAACATCATGACTATTATGGTCACTGTTTAACCATTGCGAGGACTCAGAATAGATTTTGGATGTATTCAGTGACTCAAACTCAAATTTCTGCCTATAGAAATACTTAACAAATTAAAAGTTTCTTAAAATAATTGTTAAATTAAAAATTTGTGAAATATTTAAAACTTTTTTTTTTTTTTTTTTTTTTTTAACATCTGTTAATTTTGGTGAGCTTTAACAGGAAAGTATATTTTACTGGAGCTAAACCCTTTCTTGCTTTCTTTGTGATGTTGTGAATATAATTTTTCTGATCACACAAAACCTTGGTTTCATTAGAATAAATTTTGTTCTGGGTTATTGGTTATTATTTGGTTATATCTTTAAGGCTGAGAGAATCATGGATCAGGTTTAAGTGGCAAGGAAGAGGAAAACATATATAGTTGGGTATATGATTTCACTTGGGAACAAAAAGAGATCAATATAGAATTCCAGCTAGGGAATGCTAGTCTGTGAAAGATATGACCATGATGTCAGTTATTTGATGGAAGGTGATAAGATTTTTCATTTTTAGGAAATTGCCCATGGGCTATCGTAATAAAAGCTCTTCTTCTAATAAGGAATCACTTGGCCAATGTTCTGCAGTAGGTAACTGTAGTTAATCACACTTAAATCCTGCAGAGCCAAAGCCTTTCTTTCTTCCTCACATTCAAGTTAGGAAAAATATCCTTCCTGAGGATTTAGAAAGCAAGCACTCGCATACAGATTTGTTGAAGCTATGATAGTTTTTACATTGAGCAAAGAAATAGGAGTACTTTATTTTGCATTATTTAATTCTACTGACCTAATAGCTGCATAGCTGGTGGTCCAGATGATGATCTAAAGCCTTCAGATGGAAAGTTAGATAAGTTTTGTCATGAAGCTGGAAATCTTTACTTGATTATTATTTTTTTTTCCCCTCGGGGATGGGTGTTGGTGACGGTAGGAGAGTAGGGATAAATGCTTCCTGTCAGTTTTCAAAACAATGCTTTTTTCTTTCTTTTGGAAGTACAGAGGAACAACAGAAAATACTCATCTTATAGTCCCAGTATTGATGCTTGCTATCAAGGAAACAGGCTAAATTGTTCTCTAAATCATCTTATCAATAAAGGAAGTATGATGACTTTCTGAAGTGCATGGTAGTCCTAAGGAAAAAAAAGAATTCCCAGACACTGAGGAGAGGCAGTGGAATTGTGGGCAAGTATGAGTGGAAAAATGATCTTGATGAAGAACTTTGCTTTTTTGTACTTGCATATATTTGAGTTTGAAACAGTTATGCTAAGCAGATAAATTTAGAATGTGGTCTGTGTTAAAATACAGAGTGCCATGCTTTGAGAGCTTATTTAAGCTAGAATAGAAAATTAAAATGCTAAGCCTTCAATATAAAGTGGCTCATTTGCTAGTCACTCACTCTAGTTGATTTCAGTTGATCTACATTATTGTTAATCTTTTATGTTTACTTGTCAGATTGGGAAATTTCTGCTCTATGTATAATTGAAATGTTGCATTTTCTTGAGGACGTTTTGGTTGCAGCTTCATATCGCTTTCTGTGGATGTGAAATCAGCGTTCAACTTAAAAGATGTATTACACCTAAACATTTAATAATAGAAGGCTATATTTTGAGGAAGTAAATGTCTATAGAGCCATTTAATGCTCCAGTGGTGTTTACAATGGAGAATAAAAATTTGTGTGTTTTCTCATGCTACTGGAGACGGGGGATTTTATAACAGTGTATGTAGCTAAGTACACAAGGTGGGAGATACCTAACTTTCCAAATTAATACTTTATTCTTCCTGTCTCTTATAGATCACCAACTAAAATGCTTGGAAAATAATGATTAAAAACTGTGTTTTTGTGTGTGTGTATAGTCTCTGATCAGGCTTAGGATATATACACTCTACAGTATTTTTGATCCCATAATCATATACTTTAGTATTTATAATCTGACAATAATGAAAGATTAGCTGTAACTGAGAACCATTCATCTTAGTGGTGATTCCATTCAAATGAAATGAAAAGCATCTACTCCTTTGTATTAGACCAAACTTAATAACAGTGCAGCCCCTTTCCCTAATGCTGTACTTGTAGCTTTGTTTTCCACCTAATTGATCTTTTTTTGTTCTTTACTACAATTATTATATTTTCTCATATTGTTAAATTGATTACATACACAGAGGAAAGCAGGTACTGTGTTCTTACTAATGTTTATCCTTTACTTTCTGAGTAAGAACAGTTGGAGGCTTAACTGTCAGTGTTTTCAGTGTGGGGTGGACTGATGGGTATGTTCTAGAGGCTAAAATTAGGCAACACTTGTGCTTCTTAAGGCTGTTCAGTGGTGCTCAGTTGTTAGGAATCCAAATCCTAGTTAATACATTGACTATTTAAGCCCTTCTTGAAAATCTAGAGGTTGTGATTTGAGATGTGTTTGTTTTGTTTTTTCTCTTCCTCTCTCAAACACTCTGTGTGGTGGAAGGAGAGGGCAAAGAGATCCTCATCCTCAAAGAGATGGGTGGGAAAATCAGTAGAAGGGAGGGAGTCTCAGCTAAATGTAGTGAATCAAGGAGGCAGGCCGCTTTTCAAAAGATGGACATAGCATTAAGAAGATGGTAGCAAGCAGTCAGCAAGAGGAAAGAGCAGGAACACAGTGCCATGTGCTCTGATGCTTGATGTGAATTCTTTGCATTGTCTTGCTTCCACTTCCTCTTCTGTTAAGGAGCCAAGGCTGAGGGGCAAAGGAAAATCAGATCTCAGGACGAAAATGTGGATTGGTGTAGAAGTTTTCATTCAAGTCAATTGAAGTACAAAATGAAACAGAAGATGCTGAAGCTTTTGATGTTGAATTTTTTAAGTCATCTAAACCTCCATCCTGTCTCTGTGGTTCCAGTCTCACCTGTCTTTTGTGAGCATTGAGATGACCAGGTAGTCAAGAGGATAAACAGGAAATATCAGAATTTGTATGAAAATGGTTTGGGGGAACTAGAAATACATACAGTTGTTTGCATATGGATGGATTATTTTATTTATGAAACAATTCTGTGCTGTTCTTGCTGTTTCTTCTTGGAGGCATGCTTGCAGATGACTACCTGAATCAGATCTCTTGCAATTTACCTCTATCTACCACACACTCTGTAATCAGGACAAGGATTGCCTATTGGAGGAACCTAGTACTGTGAAATTCTAGAGGTCTGGTCCACTCATCATTTTGGACTTGGATTAGGTGGACACTGAGTCAGTGTATTTGCTCACCATAAGTGTAGTCAGAGCCTTGAAGTACTGTTGGAAGGATACACAGAAGACTACCATGAAACCAAACATAAAATTTAACCCTAATTTGAGTTATGTGGTCTTCGTTTTTTTTGTTTGTTTGTTTTTGTTGTTTTTTTTTGTTTGGTTGGTTGGTTTGTGGTTGTTTTTTTGTTTTTTGTTTTTTTTTTTTGACAGTGTGCTCTAAATGCCAAATGCCTGCAGCTACTAGAAATGTGATTTGTTTAACACAAGAAAACCACAGTCAGCATCTGGATGATAATTGTCACATGGATGCTGGTAGGTACCTATAGATTTTCTGGGTTTTAGTAAATTATTTCAATAAATCCAACAGCAATTGATCACTTCCCAGTTATGTCAGCACTGGCCTAGATGATACTACTACCGCTGAGACAAAATGGAATTCAGTAGCAGGGCAATAACCAAGAAAACAACAAATGTGCTTTGTCTTGATTCAGTCTTACTGTATGAATTCTACTACTGTTTGAATTGAAGGTTGCCTTTGTCATAAACTGTTCTTTTATACATTTGATGCACTGCAGGATCTTTAGGAAACTTTTATCTTGGCACCTACTTGTCAGTTAAAAACACAGACTTCCTTTTATGACTTTTGCTGGTGTTAAAGTCAGGCTGCTACCTGGATGTGCAGGAATTGTTTTCCAGTTTAGAAGTTATTGCCAGTATTAGGCACCAGTTCCATCAGATAAAAAACATGGAGAAACTATGAAGTTTCCTCAGCAGTCCTAGCAGCTACTTTAATTTGTTGCCTATAAGTTATTTTGCTGACTGAGCGTATATTGTCTCTTGTCAACAGTAGGACTGTTTGCCAGCCCTTTGACTTCAGCGGGAGAATTTTGAGCTTTTGCAAAA
Organism: Excalfactoria chinensis; assembly: GCF_039878825.1. Taxonomy (NCBI): domain Eukaryota; kingdom Metazoa; phylum Chordata; class Aves; order Galliformes; family Phasianidae; genus Excalfactoria; species Excalfactoria chinensis. The sequence continues at coordinate 47,689,808 of NC_092827.1, forward strand.
TTTGAGGTTGAGCAGATGGACAACACACAGGAGGCCATAATGACTTAAAGGGAACCTTTAGCTTGTAGGCTGGTACAGAGAATAGAGTACAGAACTGAAAAGGAAGGCAAAAGCTCTGTGATAACTGACAGCAAAATGCACAAGACTTTTATACCTCCTTGCTAGTTCTTTATGCCAGATATGCACACTGTGTGCCCCCAGTGGCGCAGTGGTTTAAGCTGCTGCCTGCGGCACTGGAGGGCCCGGGTTCGAATCCCCCCTGTGGCGCAGGGGTAGAAGTGCCGCTTCGCTACACAGAGGGCTCGAAACCCGGGAGTTGGACTTGATGATCTCTAAGGTCCCTTCCAACTCGCACGATACTATGATACTATGATGATAAAGAATGTGAAAATTGAAAGACTGATACACAAGAAACTTTGCTGTCCTTCCTTACTTAACTTACACTTTACAGTTAGCTAACACAGAGACTTTCTGAATTGTTTTCAACAAAGATTTTGAGGCATGTCACTGTGACCCTGCAAAAGACATAGGGTTCCCTTCTGGTACAGTTGCACTTAGAATTTTCAAACCTCTGAGCAGAAAGTTCTTAATGCACTAGCAATGTAGAAACTATCTTAGACTTCACACAGTGACCCTACAAAAGTGATTAATGCAAGAGGATAGTCTTTCCTCTCCAGAAGTAGGAACAGAAAAGAAATTGAAGCCATAGAAAAGGGAAAGAAAAAAAATTAAGTAACACACTAAGGCTTAAGAACTCATCTGCTCGTCTCTCTCCTCAGAGGCTTCTTGCTTTGTTGGAGGCTGAGAGGCATTGGCATTTGACCCACAGGGTTTTAAAGAAAAAAAACTCAGGACAGATTGTTCCCAAAGGATTTCTTTGATACTGCGGTCAAACAGTCATAAAAATTTTAGAGCTGTAGCTGGCAAAGGGAAAAAATGTAAGCTGAAACAGGAGAAATTCTAATAGTAAAAAGGAATCTGATTCTTTCCCCTTAGGACAAGACTTGAAGATAAATTCAGAGGTCCTTGAAGAAAAGCACTGAAATGTCAACAGTGACATTATGGGAAAGAGAAGGGGGAAAATAAAATCCCAGTCATCCACTGATTTTACTCAAGCACGTTCTGCTGTTAAACTTATTAAACAGTAAATTATAAGAAGAAAAAGGGCATTACTGCCTTTTGTTAGATCTTTCCCTAGCAGTAACTTTTCCTTTGTTAATCTTCAGGAATTATGACGTTAGCTGTAGCCTTGGCAGTGGTTTGCTCTACGCTCAGTGTTGCAGTTCCTGTTACTCTAGAAAACAAAGTTCCATTGGAAAATGCATTTGTTAAAGAAAAAGAGAGACAAGTATTGCAAAACAATATGAGAATAGCTAGAAAATAATATTTTCTTTCAGCTTTGCCATGCAGTGAATGATTACAGGGATACCAGGCAGATACTAATTCCAAGGGGACAGAGACTGAAAAATTCAGCCACTTTACTTTTTCTCATTGTGTTATGGAAGGGTATCGCTGACATGAAACTCTGTTACTGTGGAGTGTTCTTTGTAGTAGCAAAAGGAAAACACACTTTATGTGGGTTGTGATGGTCTGTGCAGGGATTAATGAGCTTCCTTATAACCTGGAAGACGTGGAAGGGAAATTTCTATTACAGAAATAATTGCCTTCGTTAGGGCCAGTGCTGTACCTCATGTCTTTCAAAAACTTGTGCATTTATAGAAAATAAGGTGTTAGTCAAGACAAAATAGTTATGCTAAGAAAACACTGATAATACATTTCAGGAAGCTTTTTGAGATTCAGTTACTATTCTGGTCTCAGCCCCAATGTGGATGTTAATGAAGTGTTGGCATCTTGCAGTGTCTAAGAGCTCATTTGAGATGGATGCACTTGTGCAGGCAGAAACCTAGCAATTGTAATCAACTGACTTATCTTTTGAGTATAGCAGCTATGGAAACAATACTGATATTTTTCTGAAAGGAATGCCAAGTTAAATATTGAAAGACAGCTGGAAAATTAAATTCTCTTCTATAGACCTTCAACAGGGGTCAAAAAGGGTTAGAAAGGTAAGGAAAGTAGTGAGTTTCAGAAGAGGTCTTAAGGGATGCAATGTTTTAGAGTCTTATCTGTCTGATGTGTATATATACAGCTGGTATTTAGCTGGTACACTGGCCAAATTAAGGGCATGAGCATGATCTACTTCTCCCCGTCATGTTCTGATCAGTATTTATTTTTGGGAGACAGGCAGTGATTCCTTAATACTCTTGTGAAATCCGCCCTTTACTACTGCTAATCTTGATTGCATGCATTGACAAGGATTTGTGTATAGACAGTTACTATTTTCTGGATCCATCAGAACAGCACAAAAGGATTCTCCAGGGAAAAATCCATCTGGTAAGGGCACATTCAGTATGTAATGATTGATTGGATTTTTGCAACTTCATTTTTTGTGATTTCACTCATGTTTTCATATATGTGGTTTTATTTTTCTTCAGTTTTAGGATTGATTTTCTATGGATGCCTTTTGATAAAATCTCAAAGTTCAAGAGGCCTGCTGTTCTTCATGTATAATACACACTCTTTGATTCACAGAAACTGTTAGTTTCCATCTCTTTATTATCACTTTGTACAGTTTGATAAATGAAGTATTATCTATCTTCTTTTAATTGCCCATTCATGTGTCTTTCTGATTTGTCTTTTATAACTGTTTGACCATGCTGGAACAGAAGACAGAGAAAGTGTACAAGACTGTGCCAGAGAAATTGAATTTGAGATTACAATTTGGCACTGATCTGTGAGCTGGAGTGTATGTTTAGGCATTGGATTAAGAGGTAGTTATTCAATGACACAGCATGATTCCTGTTATTTTAGTGTAGTGCAAACTACAGTTAAATTATGCTAGCTGGGGGAGAAATAAGTTTTACTACCTCACCCATGCAGGCATAAACATACACTGAGAAATATTTACCAGTTATACTCTTCAGTGTTCATGTAAAAGCCAGAAAAGTGCTTGCAAGTAGCCTGACTTTGAGGATTTTTTATTTATTTATTTCTGAAGTTATAGAATAGCAAATACTGTTATTCTCATCAATCATAAGCTATTTGAGGTCACAGCTTCACACACATAGCTTTGGTTTGAAGTGGAGTTGTGCATTTTGAGCCTTCTGAAATTCTCAAGATGCAGTGATGGTACTTTTTAACAATATAAATGTGAATGTCCTCATTTTGGTTATTACTGCTGTTGAGAGTTCAGATAAAGAAAAAATCATTCTGCTTTGCATCAAAACCCTGAATTGTCATGTATGTTCATTTCAACTTATGAGCAAGGATAAGATGCCTGTAATTGGAATCTACAGAGGCAAATCACCTGCTTTCTACCTGTGATCTTTTTTTCATTCTCTATTGGAATTGGATAGGTCTGATTGCAACTAAGTGAAAAGCAAGGTTTTTGTCTGTGGGAGATTTAGGAGGATTTATTTAGGAGTTGTCAGTATTTTTAAAGCTGATCATTAGGCTTATCTGCAGAAATATTTCAGTTCAAGTGAACAGTGGTTTTTTGTTGTTGTTGTTTTTTTGTTTTTTTTTTTTTTTTTTTTTTTTTTTTTTTTTTTTTTTTTGTTTTGGTTGTTTTTAAGAGATTTGGAGGTTGTACCAAGAAGGATGCTTTTGTTAACATGGTGCAAACTGATTTTCCTTTTGCATAAAGCAGGTTTAGCAGATGTGTGCTGTTGCTATAACTAACGTACCCTGATGACTAATGAATGCCTACCTACTCCATGGGTCCACACTGTAGCTACTTTGAAATAAGAAACCTGCAGAACATCCTTCGGCATCAAATGTTTCATTATATAAATCTGCCTTTATTAGACTGCAGTATTTGCTAATGTTGTAGTGAATTGTGCTGTCACCAGAATTTGGGTCTCCATGACTGGAGGGGAAAAAAATTGGGTAGTGATAAATTCTAAATTCTAATATATAAAAATGTTTCGGGATGCATTTTGATCTATTTAGTAGATGCCTACTTTAGGATGTGATCAATCTCTAGAGGTCCCTTCCAACCCCTGCAATTCAGTGATTCTGTGACTGCTTTTTCTCTCCTCAAAACAAAACTCCAAGACCTAGTATGTGCAGCATGAACAAAGTTGGCTATGCCATGCAAAATTGATGCATTTCTAAGATTCAAGTCAGCTAAGCTGTTTATTAGTAGAGTAAAAGGTAGTTGGTCTGAAGTTTTGCTTTCGGTTTATAAACTCTCTATGTTGTTGCTGCAGAGATAAACAGTCATTATCTACCATGAGTCGAATTCAAAATGTAATTCAAAATTTAAACTTTTATAATATTTTGTCTTTCATGTTGTCTTCTTTCCATTATCTTTCCTGCCTAAAGGGGGTTCTGATGGTGTTTTATTGCATAACTCCAGCAACAGAAATTGTTTGACCAGTTTTTGAGCGTACAAAAACAGGAGAAGACTTTCCCTTCCAGTGGTTTATTTGTTCTGTTTTAAAAGCTTTACACTAGCCAGTAAGGTTGGAGATGAATACAGAAATAACCCCTACTTTGGAAGAGCTGTTTTCAGTGTTTTGGGTGTTGTGGTTTAACCTGTCAGTCAGCTCAACACCACGCAGCTGCTTGTTCCCCCTTCCCCTTGCCTTTGAGTTGAAGGAAGGAATAGAGGAAAAAAAAGTTAAAATTGTGGATTGAGATAAAATGATGGACAATTTAATTGCTCATCACCCACCAATGGATGCCCGGTCAGTCTTCAAGCAGAGGCAGCCACCCCACCTCAGCTAACTGCCTACAGTTTTATAGCTCAGGAAGGCACTGTATGGTGCAGGGTATTTCTCTGTCTAGTTAGAATCATCTGTACTGGTTCTGTCCTCTCCCATCAACTTGTGCATCCTCAGCTCCCACTGCTGGCAATACGGTACAAGAAGCTGAAATGTCCTTAGCTCTGTACAGCAGTGCTCAGCAACAATTACAATGTCGGTGTGCTACCAGCATTAAATCCAAAACACAGCACTATGCCAGTCACTCTGAAGAAAATCAACCCTATCCCAGCTGAAACTAGGATGTTAGTGAAAACTAATTTCAGTTGCAACAAATCAGGAGGAAACTGCAGAAATGTGCACATGAAGTTTCTTGTATTTTACATAACCATTTTAATGTGACTTTCATCACAAAACTCAAGTATTAAGTAAGAACTTTGCAATAGAATGACTATCAGTTCTGTAACCCAAAGCAGTGCACTCAAATAATGAGCAATAATTTTTTACACTGTGTTTCTGTGGTTCTTATTTTAGCAGTGTCTCATAACCATTTTTGGAGCGTTATTCAAGGGTAAAATATTATGTGTTACATCATACCTAATTTTTATGAGTAGCTCTCTGACCTAGAAAATAAGCTTTATTTAATTTTTGCAGTTTTTAAATCTAGCATTGCATTTTTTCACTGGGAAAATATTGCAGCCTTTTACTGGTAGTGCAGTATCTCTAAATCTTCTCAAATAGTATGGAGAACTAGTGGCAACAGGCTTTGGAAGTTTTTTCATGCTTTATGTGAAGAATGTGAGTTTGGTCTATGTCATACTGATCCTAAGCATAGCTCTTTCTTATCAAACAAACTGTAGTGGCAATGCTAGTTTTGAGGAGAAAATATAATAGAGGATAAGCACCAGTGTACCAAAAAAAAACAAAACTATTTTGTGCAATGAATCAATAGAAGATGCATTATCTAAGTATTTACAAATCCATGTCATGAACAAAAGGTAGGTATTCAAGGACAGTCTTGTACAGGCACAGTTAATGTGCTGTGTCTGGGGTTCTTGGTCTGTGACCAATGATCTGTTTTGGTGTTTTTGAAACAGACAAGAACTGAATTAGTAAAAGAAGCATTGTTAATCATCTCTGTCCTGGGGTTTCTGATGTCACCTGTAGTATGATACCTTTATGCAGTGTCTTTATGCATCACAGTTATATATGTTCAGTAAAAATAGTGATTTAAAAAAAAAATAAAAAATTAATGTAATTGTAATGCTATTGTTATGACGCTTTTTGTATTTGGTGGTAGTTTTGGGCTGAAGGGAGAGAGTGAAGTTTGGGGAATAGGACTAGAAGTGGACAAAAACATTTTGTAGTAATAGAAGGATGTGTTACTCATAAGGCAGCATCTATCGTTGCCTACCTACAACTGAATACCTGTTGTCTTTCATTAACTGCAAGAGTTTCCACATTTCCAGATAGTGCCAGAAATAAAGAATATGAATTGGCTGGTACAGGAGCTTTTGAAGAATAGAATGCAAAGCTGTTAATGAGCTGTAGTAGCTGCCTTCTATAAGAAAGACAAGTTGCTTTCATCAGAAAGGTCGTACATGTCAGATAGCATTATTGTTTCCTATGTTAGTTTGGCTCTACCCCAGTCTGGAGGAATTAAGATTTCAATGGACATTACTAATAGTTAAGACACATGTCTGGAGAGGTGGATACCTCTGCATTCAGCTCAGCTGAAAATTCACTTTTTATTGGCATTACTGTTAAATACTGCTTAAATACAACTGGCTTATCCACGCACTGAAGCCACTAAAGTCAGGCAAGTATTTAATTTATGACACAAAAAATAGCTCAGGGATTAGTGAGGAACACCCTGTTCCAGCTTGGACTTGAAGATGTTCTTAGAATTCATCATCCCAAAGGTTCAAGTGCAGTAGCTGTATTTCTTAAGCAGGTAGGAAAGAAAATGAAAGGCTTGTGGGGAATTTATCTGGGAATTTTCAGTAGATAATGGTTTTCTGCAAGTGGGTAGACAGGCTCTTTTACTCTGAATGCAGGAGGCTAGAGAAGCACTTGTTTGGAGGTATTTGGAGAACAGATGCCTTCTTGGACCGGCTAAGTGTCTCAGAGAGAGCGTAGATACAGGCTTTATTCTCCTTTCTGATTGTGATCATTGATGTTATGTACTAATACCTGTTAGTCACTGAATAGAAAAATCAATGCAAATATAAAGCAAATAAATTCAGATATATCTTTATTTGGTTAAAAAAAAAAATAAAGTCAGATTCTCCAAATACACTGAGCTACTGACCAGTGACTGTGGGACACTAGGCCTATGAACGAGGTACACTATCTAGAAAGGAGAAAGAGATCCTTTCACAATATGAGTTTTCAAATAACAGATGTATGCATGCAGAATAAATCCAGGATAATCTCATCTTCATTTTCTCATGGCTTTTGGTGAGCTTTCTATCCTGTGTTCATCATTTTATTATTTAAATGCAAAAAAGGATAGATGTGGTCATCCATAAGGGATGAGAAAACTGTTCTTGTCTGTGTGGCATCTGAAATTGGTGAGGGAGAGGAGTAGTAAGTGTGTGTGCAAAGAAAATAAAATCCATTCATCAAACCTGAGTGTTTGGGGAAATGTATGAAGTATCTTGATGAGCATTTCACCAGTGCTGGCCAGACTATTTTCCTACTAACTCCTCTAGCTAAAGCAGCAAGAGATTTATGAAGTTCAACAGGAATCCCCATCCCACCAGAAAGAGAAGTGTTGCTCTCTCTGTTCTGTTGACCTGCAGCAGTGCTAAACTGTTCAGAAAGTCCTTTATCACAGCTTGAGTAGGAAGGCAGGTGGTTGTCTTGTATAGAGCTATAACAGACAAATACAATTCACCAGGAGGAAAAAAGGCATGAAAATGAATTTAGTTCATTATTACTATTATAAATCTTTTTCAAATAGCTAGACTGGGGTCAAGAGTCTTCTCTGCATCTACAGGAATGGCTGATAAAGGGCAACATGGGAAAGGATTACTTTCAGAAGTTGCATGATAAACCTGCAATGTTGACTCTTTTCACTGACTAGGAGAGACTGTGTACTTCTGTGGGGTTTTTTTTATCCTTACATTGCTGATATTTTTTATTCTCTGATTCACCTCAGTGAGAACCACCAGGTTTTAATCATAGGCTTTTTCTCCCTACCCTGACTAAATTGTTTCCAAGTGAAATAGATAGTGGGTATTTTTAACCAAAGTTAAAGAATACAGTTTAGTGATACAAGAACTGAGAGAAATGCCCAGAAACCTGGGGGAAAAAAAAAATAAATATATCAAGAGTAAAATAAGGCAGTGCAATAGCATGGAAGGAGTATATGTATGTACACCAAGTGCTTATTAGAAATCATACGAATTGATACCACCTTTAGCTATGGGAGCTATCGTGCGTCAGTGCGCTGTGCATCTAGAAATTACCAGACAAGTATTCAGCATTACTCTAAACAGAAAATGATCAGTCATCACTTCTTGCTGCACTTTCTATTTATGCAAACACAATGGAGAATACTTTACAGAGAAGAGGATGGTACACAGCAAGGTAAGTGTCAACTGAACAGGAGTGCAGCGGGGCCCAAGCATCTTTTCTCCTGAGATCTACGATACCATACAGGAAGGCTAGTACGCTTTCCCTGTTTGTAGTCTTCATCTTCTACTTGTATTTAAATATATTCTCATACATGGATACACAACCAGAATTATTTTCTTCAATTTAAGAAAGTCCCTTCATTTTCTTACCTGAGCAGTTTTCCTTAATCTAACAGAGCTCTGTATCCTCTACCCAAACCGTCTTCCATTTTTCATCTTCACCATGTAAGATAGGAAAGTATGTGTAGTGCCACTAAACTAGTGATTGAAATAAACTTCTTAATAAAAAATGAAACTCAGTAGTACATTCTAAAGCCAAAGCAGATAAAGAAGTTGACAATATGTTAGGAATTGCAATAGGGACAGCACAAAACAAAAGTTCTCCTTTAAGATGGCCTAGAAGTGACCACCACCTAGAGGCGACCACCATCTTTGAAAGTACTACTATATTAACATAGGGGTGGCTGTAGGCTGTGACAATTCTGATTTCATGGAAGCAGCAGCAACAGTGTTCATTCCTGTTTGTGATCTTACAGACCTCCCCACCAAAGGAAAGCTAGAAAATAACTGTATTAACATTATGTGAGTCAAGCACTCCCTAATTCATTTTTTGTTAGTAAGGAGAAAACAAGAGAAACTATCCCAGCAAGCATGGTTTTAGATGTATTTTTGGAGGCGTAACATTTCTCTCTGACAAGATTCTATGTTGTATGTTTCTCTAGATAACAAAGAGGTAAAAAAAAAGAAAGTGTTAACCCCTTTCCCATGATGTCCTGTGCAAGAGTGGCCTGGTTTAAATCCTTTTTCAAGGATAAGGAGAAAAAATTGCAGAAGTATAACTTTCCTGGCTTCCTTTTTACTTTTTTTTGGGTGCCTTATTCTGGCATTGTATTATTATAAAATCCTGGTGATTAATTGAAGGCAGGCTATTCAGTAAAATTCTAGGCTTATTCTGATTTTCATCTGTGGAATGGAGATTCAAAAATGTGATTGAATTTCTGTAGCCGCACTTGGTGAGGCCAAGAGGAGCAAAAGGAGCATTTTACAGGCTGCCCAAGAACTTCACTCAGGACGCTTGAGATGCTACTAGTCAGATTAGAAGTGTCCCAGAAATCAAATCCCTGAACTTGATGCTTGTGATAACACCTACTCAATCTTGCATCTGTGTAACAGAAGTGATTAGGAGTGAGGTGTAAAAGTAGTCGTACCCTCGGGTGCTCTGTATTCAGTACAGATATTATCAGTAATATATAGGTACTTATTTCACTGGATCATGAGCTGTTATTTTCAAAACTGATAGTTGCTTTTTTAGATTTCCTCTTATGTCTGTAAGTGTCTACACTGTAGGAGCTGTACTTTATTACAGTTAAAAAAAATAAAAAATCATTCCACAAGCGAAAGCCCTACTTATCAATTTTCAAGTAGTATTTAAGTATGGTAAACTCCACTTGCATCCCTCTTGTTGCTCCTTCTATCCCAAATGAAGTGCCAAGGCTGCCGCTGCAAGCAGGACTATGTTGAGCTCTTAGTGCTTCGGTTGCCCCCTAGTGACGCAGTAATGCTTGGGGATGCAGATGGGGCTGCACTGATGCCATTCCTCACCGCGGGTGTGTCTAAACAATAAAGATGAAAAATCAAGGAGTATTGTTAGCAGCACATCTTCATCCCACCTTGTTTGAAGTTGAAATCCCTACAGTAAAGGATATGTTACAAATACTAAGAACTCCCTGGTGATCTTCTTGTCCAATAAAAATGCTTTGGCTGCTTGGAAGCTGCCCTTCCAAATAAAGGAAGTTCCTTTGTTTACAGAGACACTCAACAAACTAGTCAGAAAACTGCAGTTGTAAGTGGTATGAACGTTGACTTATGCTTCTGTTGCTAGAAGACCTCTTTATTCCCATAGAAGCAACAGAATTTTTTTACTGATATTTTCACTTCAGGGATTTCTGTAGAATAACATTAATTACATTTCATTATCTGTTTTTAAATTAAAGACATAATGAAATGCTATTTTACTTGCATCTCAGAGAATTTCCTTTCCTGAGTCACAAATATATTTCATATTGATTTGCCTTAACATTGTGTTGTTTTCTTTTTTTTTTTTTTTTTTTTTTTTTTTTTTCCTCACTTTTGTTTTGGTATGCCTGATAGCTAAAAGCTTCTGCCACCTATGCTTAAAACCCTGTCTGCAGTGAGATGGTTACACCAACTTAGAACAATGATCATAATGCTGTTTCAGATTTTGATCATGAGGCTGAATATTGTACTTTGCTCTTGTGCAGGAAAAAGTCAGCTGCAGAATAGTGCATTCCATTCACTGCTCTTTGGCACTACAAAAAAATGCCTTTTGCCACTGCTGGATATACTGTTAACTATTGTTATCCTTCACTTACTATTTTATGCTTTTATTATTATTATTATTTATTTATCTATCTATTTATTTACTGTCAGTTAGATTTACCAAACTTCACTGTAAAATGAGTTCTTAAAATGTTTTTATTCTTCTTGTGGTCTTACTGCTAGTTCTTTTACTTTTATAATCACATGTTGGGGCTTTTGGAACCATTCTCATAACAAAACTCAGTGTATTGTGTTTTAGATGTTTTAATGGACATGGAAGTGTTGTCAAGTTGATAGAGCATCATTATGAACCATTATTCATCTCAACACTTGTTGACTCTGAATCTATCAAGATTAGCGTAAAATAAAAAGTGGTTTCTTTTGTACTAGTTAATTGTATACAGAACATCAAATAGAAAAAGACAGCCTTCAAACATTTGCATGCTGAATTAATTATCTTTTAATGTATATATATAGAGAAAGAGATAGATAGATAAATAATGATAATTAATATATCTTTATTAGATGTTTGCTGGAATCACACATGAAAGGTAAACATGCATAACAGAAAATCTGTAAAACATGATGATGAGTGAAATTGTAGGTGTCTGTCTCCTAGCTGCATTAAGGAGTTCATACCTTCCCAGCAGACCCATGTGCTGTACTATTAGAAAGGCTTTTTTCTCTGCCTGGTAGAATCTTTTAGCCAAGGATGGTGGTACACAGAAATGCTGATGGATTTGTGATGTAGTGCAACTCATTGCTTCGTTGATGGAAAATACAGTAACTTGGCAAGAACCTTGAAAATGAACTAAATTTGTTTGTACTGAATCTATTTTGTTGAGATTGGGTACTGTGATTGTGTCCATGCTCAAAATCATGTCCCAGGTTTTGAAATGAGAATACATATATCAATAAAATGCTTACATGTGTTCTGGTGCTCCTTTTGTCTGTAGCAATTAGAGTACTCAAGTATTTTCTTTGTGTTCATGCAGAGAATTCAGGACATGGAGTGCTTGGCATTACATTCCTAATGTGTAGTTTGCATACAGTCACCTTGTCCATGTAGGCACAGAGTTCATTGGTGGATTGCTCTGTGTACGGGAACAAGCATCATGCTGTATTTACTAGCATAGCTATAACGAATAAGAATCTACTAATATTTTCTGTGATACATGTTAGCAACTCATTTCTTAGAGATTAGTAACAAGAAAAACACAACTTGGTGATCTTGATCTTTCATCTTTAGGGGCTTGAGAGAAAAATTGCAACTGAAGTGTTAGATTCAAATGTCTGCACTAGAGAAGTGAGTGGAATTTGCACATTATTTTAGAAGTAGTAAGCATTTTCTTTTGGAAACAATAGGGAAAACAGCAGAACAGAAATCAGCTCTTTCAATGCTAATGTATTTTAATTCATTTCCTTGGAACACAGACCTTAATATCAATTCCAAAATTTTGAATAGTGTCAGATGGATAACATAATAAGCACTACTTATACTTGACTAACAAAGTGAGCACTTCAAATTAGCTCAAAATGTCTTGTTTATTTATAACCAGTATGAAAGACAACAACAGACTGTTTATATGTTTAAAGATGCTGTATCTTTGTTAGCCCCTAGAAACATGCTACCTAACTGCCTTGAACCTTAAAATCTTCAGTCAACTTCTATGTTACGATATGGCAATAGAATGAACTTCCTAATTGACATGTAGAAGTGAACTAGATAACCTCTTATAATGAGAACATGGTGTTTATCCTGTCTAAATTCTGAATTGTTCAGAGTGAATCTGTGCATAAGACTATGTTCAAATCTTTCTCTTGTTTTTGGTCAAATCTCCTCTTCTTCTGAATGGTGAGTGAATTAAGTGTTTCCACAAATCTAGACTTTTGTAGTTTGATAAATTAATATGGAAACTCTGTGGACTTGTATTTTTGCAAATTTACATTGTTTTGTAAGGCTGTTATGCACTTGATTCAAATGCTGTACTGTAGTCTTTGAAACAAAGAGAAAGATAAATGAAGAATATACTTTTGAAAGATAGTTTTGGGGTATTGGTTTAAAAAGTGTTCTCCCACATGCATATATTGTCATATATTGTGCCACCTTGTGAAGTATATCAATTTCAGTATTTGTAGCTATAGCTAGGACAGCAGTAACAGCAACAAGTAGATACTATCAACTTTGCTGAACACCTGATTAAACCTGGCCAGCCCAAGACATTCTTCTTAATTGCTGTATTGTCTGGGTAAGAATTAGCATATCTGTGTGATTTATAGCTGTGTTTTAGTTACTGTTTTTAAGTATTCTCAAATAGTCAAATCACTTGTGAAACATCTGGACTACTTATTTTCAAAGCTTTCGCTACAGGGATGTCTTGTCAATAGACTAGTTTATGGCATGCACTTACTAATAATGGAAAGTGTATAGCATAACTCAGAACATTAATTACAGTGTAGTGGGTTAGCACATACAGTTTCAAGCAAATATTTTCAATCAAATGTAGTACATAAGCTTATTTTATGAAGGGCTTTGAAGTGGTCATGTGACTCATTCATAACCACATATAACTGTTTGGATTTCTTTATATGGTAGAAGAGTGGATCTGCTAGGTTCTTTTGCTCAGGATGATCTGTTTAACCTCAATAGTAGACAGATGAACAGAATCATTTGCTTCTAGAGTAAATATTTCTTCTTGTAGCACATCAGTTCCAATCAGGAAGCAACAGAATCTCATATTATAATGACAAGAGAAAGTTGAAGCTGTGTTGATGTTACCAGAAGTCTGCCTGGAATAAAGACCACAGGCATAAAAATATGCACAGGATTCCAGAGCCTAAGAACAATCATTCAAAGACAAGCACTGAAAAGAGGGAGAGGTGAAGGTGGAGAGACTGCTTGGAATTGTGCAATGACTTATGAAAAGTTAACTTGTGCTTAGCTGTTGAAGCTCATCTTGCCATATGAAGTGCTAATAGAGTTTGCACGTGCAGGAATAACCATTTCACTATTTATCTTGAAATGTGGAAAACATTAGATCCAGTGAAGGTGAGCCTGACATTGTTTATGTGATTGTTAACCTAATTATAATGAAAATACAAGAAGAAGAAGAGTGCTGAAGTTTGAGGGATCATCACAAAGATTAAGGTTACCCTACTGAGTTACATCTGCCTAGCTTGCCTGTTTAATGATGCACATAAGGGAAATAAAAGGCTTAGAAATATTTATTTCAATAGGCCAAAGTCATTATATTGTAATGACTACCTTTCTCCGCTCTGAGAAGTCTCTAATATGTAATTCAGTGAAACCAAGGAAGGGAAATGATTAGTACACTATATTAACACGGGCGGCCTCCAATACCACTACTCAGATTGACAAAAACCAAAATGTTTGGCAAGGCCTCTGGCAGATAACTATTTCTGAAGCAACGGTGTCTTTTTCATCTTGATGCCCTGGATATAGCTTCTTTATCTTGTTAGCATTAATGTCATACATTGCCACTACATAACAACAGCTTTGATGGTAAATGGGCAAGAGGTCCAGTCAAGTCAAAAAGAAAGGAAGGCAGTTATTTGTAATACACATCAAATAGTCTGGTTTGAAAGATATGTGGTACTTTCTCCCTTTGTACCCAGTGGTAAAGGTACAGAAGCAATCTCTGATGTATAAAGAACACTTGACTGTAATTCATGAGAATGTATGTATTGAAAATTAGACTGTTTTCTGAGATGAAACTAATTTTCTAAAATATTTCAAGCAAACCACAAAATGAAATACAGCATTTGGCCCATCCTTGTTGGGATTTCTTTTGAACCTTTAGGTAAAACCCAGAGTATTCATTATTCCTATTCTGAATTGTACTGCATTGGACCTGATTGCAGTATAAGGTTAAAATATTTTAAACATTTTTCTGAATAGGTTCTTTTATAGCTTTTTAGTGTGTGTTCAAATTATGGTGAGGTAAAGATACGCAATTACAGAGATCTATTTTCATGATTGGTCTGTACAAATAATTATTGGAAAATAATACTGCTGCTTTTGATCTTTTTTCTTCTTTAAAGGAGGAAAAACAGGCATATTTTGAAGTCTTATGCTTCAGCTCTTAACATTATTCTTACTACACATATTTTTGTGTGCATTTTACTTCTGAGGATTGAGAATTTAGTTACTTTTAAGACTTGAAAGCATTTTGGCTTGTAAGATGTAAATAATGTTTGTGTTTTCGCACCCACTATTTAAATAGATTTAACAACTGTGCCATCAAAACTGCAGCTACTATAGTATTTAATATTGAGGCTTTATGTGAGATGAGTTTTTTATTTTCATTTCTCTCATAGATTAGCTTTTATCTATCATCTGACTCTGCTTCTCCAGGGAAATCTCTATAGAGTTTGATTCCCTCAAGAGAAAATATTGGCTTGAGTTTTCTTATGTGCTAAAACAAGATTCACTCAACACCTGAGACAAAATAAAATAATAATAAAATAATAGGAGAGATTTTACATAAAGGAAAGGAGACATGTGAAGATAATTATGGGTTTTAGTTCTATCTTTATTTTTTAATTATCACGAATGAAGCAAGACTTTTAAAGAAATGAAAAAACAGCCTTTAAGTAATGATGCTGAAACGTACATTGTATCTGCCAGGTTTTAGTCTGGTCATCAACATTTAAGCAAACCTAAAGTCTGCATTACATAGAAAGATGATGTGAAATACATAAAAAATAATCTGGACTACTCATGATGTTTGAAGGAGCAGAAACAAAAACAATATATTTACACTAATTGTATTGTAATTCATTAGCAAAATGCTGTCTGCACTTCCTTTATGCTTATTTAAGATGTGTCGTCTACCTGTTTTGTTTTGTTTTTTTTTTTCTATGACTACGTAGAACTTGAAGTATGATTCAGTATGCTTTAAAAAGCAAAACAATTGTTCATTGCTGCATCAAATCAACAAAGAAACTTACTAGAAAACAGTAGAATTATGGTTGGCACTTGTTTGCGTCCCCAAATGTCATGAAGCTTAATAATGAGCACCCTAAGTAATGAAAAAGGAGTGTGTACTGGGGAAAAATAAAGTTTATTCTGCTATGAGTCATTAAAGACAGACCCACAAAAATGCCTAATCGAGGTGGCAGCGTAAGTGTCCTTTGAACAAGATAGCTGCAGCAGCTTTTGAGAGCCAGCTAATATGTCTAAACTGTAGTAAGCCATTAGCTGAAAGGACACGCACATGCATTTTTAATATACTTCATTTGGACTGTTCACCAGCATTTCTGCCTCCCTGAAAATAGTTTATGAAGCTATTATGGCATTTTGTTTAGATATGTAAGTTCTGCTTGGAGGGAAGCCTCTGAATGGCTCAAGAACATCCTTCAGGCTTTTTGAAGAGGTTTCAGGTAATAGAGCCTGAAGTGGGAACTTAAAAAGATATGCAGAAAACTACGTAAGTTTTGCCTGGGAAAGAAGAATTTTTCAGGGCTTGTTTTGGAGTTGCATATGTACATCATGCTAATTTTGTGGAATACATTTGTAATTGATGTGATTTTTGGTATATTTTGCAAATGAATGGGTGGGGTGCAACCCTCTTTGTACTGACTTTACAAACAGGAACACAGCGGTCTCAGAATGCATTTGTTATAGTATGACAAAATCCTGACCATTCTGAAATAAATAGAAACTTACAAAGATTACAATAGAATTAGAATTTGACTTTTAATTATCAGTACTTACTGTATGTTCACACAATGCTCTACTGTTATAGACTGGTAATTGCTTGTTGCCTCAGAAGTCTTTGCTCAATTATATCTATGAGAGAAGAGGTCCCTAGAGTAGCTGATATGCAATGGTCTCTATTATAGATGCTAACTAGTGTTGCCAGGGATTTCATTTATGCTGTCAGGTCAGCTTTTTAAAAGGATCAAAACCTGATGTGATAACTGTGTTAATATTTGGTATTGAAATGTAGCTGAACTCATCTGAGAATGTTGGTCTATGTTTGAGTTACAAACTATCTTGTGAATTGCATAGATGTAAGAACTGCTAAGTGAGACAGGTGACTTTTACGGAATTGTCACTAAATTAAGTTACAAGGATGTGGTTTGACCCAGCAGGTGGGATGGGGGAGAAAATAGGAAAAAAACTAACAAAGTAGAACTCAAGGATTGGGATAAAATTATTTACTAAGAGAAATGAGAAAGGTCAATAATAATGACAAATATATATATATATATATATATATATATACACACACACACACACATATCGAGTGATACTCAAGCAATTACTTACCATCCTGTGACTGATGTCCAGCTAGCCCCCAAGCTACTAAAGGAAGTCCAGTAAACTCCCACCCCTTTCAAAACTTTACTTCTGCATGATGTAATGTGATGTGGAAAATCCCTTTGACTCGTTTAAGTCAGCTGTCCTAATTCTGTTCCCTCCCAGCTCCTTGGGCTATTCATCACTGAGAAGGGCCTTGGCTCTTTACAACATTGCTTAGCAGCAGCTATAAACATCAGTGTATTCTCAACATTGTTTTTCTCCTGGAACAAAAAAATTGCATCATACCAGACATTCTAAGGAAAATAATTCAATTACAGCTGAAATTAAGATAAAGAAGTAAACGCTGTTGTGTGGTTTCTTTGTTGCTGTTGTTTGTTAAACTTAAAAGCAATCTTTTGAAACTGAAGTTTATCTTAAGAGGCTGAAAGATTCTTCACAAGTGAAAATATTTTTCTATGCAATACTTTGTTTAATAGTCTTTTGTGAAGGCAAGATAAATGAAATCCTACCCTGGGAAAGTAAAATGAATCTTGTAAGTGTTAGGAATTTTTACTTTATTTCTCTTCCTGGGTATCTGAAAAACAAAAGAACAGTGTGTTTTTTTTTTTTGTTGTTTGTTTGTTTGTTTGTTTTTTTCCTTTTTAAAATGTTTTTATTTACTGGAAAGTAAGAGAAATTAATCTATTAAACCTTTCTGAAACACTAAATATAAAATTGCTTTTGATGTATTCAAATAGCAATTTTCTTTTCCAGGAAATTGAATGCAGGTTTAAAAAACTTGGAATCAGTGAAGCTTGGGCTTATATGGATACCTGTATGTTCATGTAAATGACTTGAGTGGTTACTCGAGTGCTAAATGAAAAGAGAACATAAAAAATTCCAGGCTTGAAGGTTAAAATATTAATGAATGATGAGCTCTAAAAATAGCTGGATGTTTTATTCAGGCTATATTAAGAGGATTTTAGGTGGAAAGTCACTTTCTTGCCTTTTGTGCCTTCAGTATAACTATGGATGTGTGTGTAATCTTATACCAGCTTCACAACATACGTATTTCAAATCAGTAGAGTTTCTGCTTCAATTTGCTATTCCAAACTGGGACCCATTTTGGAGGCTTGACTAACTGTGGAGACTTCATCAGTATAGAGTATCTTGGGATAAAATGAGCTGCACATCTACTGTTGAAACTTCTTTATTATTATTTTTTTCTTTAGGAAGTACAGTAGTTGTGAGGAAACAGAAGAATTATGTTAAGAATCTGCTGACAGCCCCTGCAGGCTTATGCTGAACGTGAATTCACAAGCCTGCTACGGATGAGAAGGTGCATTCAGCTGGTTTATAAATAGATTGTAGTTTGCTTTGAAATTCATCCATTTTATTCTGAGCTTCCAGTGAAGTCCTGCAGATATGCATCTCCAGCGGAGAGCTCTAAAGTTAGTAATAAAGTGACGGGAGTTTTATTTGGAGTCTTCTGACAGCTATGGAAGAAAAATAAATCCATTTCTGTTCTTTTTTCAATGAAAACTGAAGTAGATAGAAAAGTTTTTGTTCTCAGAAACAAGCCCTTGTGATACAAATATATAAGCAATGTGTGAATGGAAATAAGCCTCAAAAAGCCTTCCCTTCAGTGTTCTCTCTCTCATGCTTGGATGTAATAATTCCATGCATGTTCCAGAAGAAGTTAGGTAATATTGTTTTCTTGCAGTAGAGAGGAAATAGGAAGACAAATGATTTTTATTTGGCTCAGGTCAGCACTTGCCTGAACATGCAATTCAGTACAATCCTTCTCATGATACCAGCAGTAAAAGCAGTACTGTGTGTTGCTCAGTCTCGGTAAGTTTTGTCTTGTAGAAAGTGAGTAGCTAGGCTGGGATCTGAGGACTAGCACAGTTCCTGTTTGACAAGGATTTCTGTAGACTAGACTATTGTACAGAGTTGCCTTGATCCTTAGGTGGAGTAGACAGTGTAACATCCTAAGGGGTATATGACAACAAGCATGTTACTCTTTGCATGATAAGGAATAATTCTTTGTTGATCTCCTTTGGTTGTAATTTGAGGCAAGATTAGATTTTTTCTGTTTCTTTTTAAAATATACGTTTTAGTGACTAACTGCACAGCATGTTCTTCTAATGCTCTTCTGTATGTTGGAAAGCTCTGACTGTGGATTGTAGTTTTTAGCTTTTTAGAATCTGACTGAAAGAATCTCAGTCCTATAACTGAACATAAGAAAGAGTAATGAGTATTTTGCTGCTCAACAAAATCTTAGCATAGCTTGTTATTACTGTACAAGTAATTTGATGTTTTATTGAGAGCAGTAATGAAAACAAACCAACAAAGTTGTGAATCTTTAGCTTGCTGCAGGAATGTGATGCCCTCTTAGTTGTTAGCAGTCTTTAAATTTATCTGACCATAAGCTATTCATACAGGGCAGATGAGGGTGAAAGACAGTGCAATTATATACTGCATTTACACGGAGAACATACCCCTTTGCATGATTGCATGCTCTGGAAGCTGTCTTTGCACAAGTAAGAAACAAAATGAAGATAGTTTGATAAATATAATTTATGAATGGAACAAAGTGGTTCAGTTTGTGTCAATTTAATGACTAACAGGGAAGGACTTACAACAGTAGGAGAGCTGTTGTTGCTTGGTTAATGCTGCCTGACAAACTCTAGTTCTGCGGTCTTTCTGCTATACTGATGTAATCACTCAGATGTGAAGCAAAAACATTTTAATCCATAAAATGGAGAGAGCAATATTGTTTCTTCTCTGAATTTGTTGCATACTGCATAACTGAGGCCAGAATTGGTGTTCTCCCCTTGATAAGATCCTTCATATTCTCTTCTGTGCTGCCAGTGGTTTTCCACTGCAAAATAGTTAGATACTATTTAATTTGCTTTATAAATTTTGCAGTTGTCCAAATTCTTCTTGATGAAATTCTCAATCGTGGTGCTGAGTTGGTTTTAGCTTCAGGGTTTAAATGAGCGTTTATTATTTTCAGTTCCTAAGAGTCTAATTAAGAGCTTGTCAGCTTTTACTTACAAGTGAGTAAGGCATTACAGAACGGAGCCTGCCAGTCTCTGGATGACTGAAATTTTTCATGGCAAGTGACTGCCTTCTCTTGAGTTGAATGTATACACCTCTTTACTGGACAATGTACCAACCTCTCCAAAGCCAGTACAGCCCATACAAGTAAAGAGACCCATTAGGTCAACGGGCACTGCCTAGATTAAAATATTTAGGAAGAGCCATGATGTAGCGGGACAGGAAGAATTCTTATGCTCCCTCTTATTTGTCACTAATGAGCAGCAATGATCTATATGTTCTACTATCATATACATGGCTGTGATTCCTGCAGAAATGTTTTGGCTGGTTCCACAGTTTAATCTATATACAATATATTTTATTATTTTTGTTTCTAGTAACTTTTGCAGAAGGTGTCTGAAAGATGTGATAGTATTTAAATGGAATTAATATTTTAATTGGAAAGGAAATTTTAAGCATGGAATTTCTTCTGGTACAATTATAAATTATTTGTGCTCTTGGATTCTTTTTTTTGGGGGGGGTCATTAAAATATAACTGTGCTGTGAATCAATTTCTTTAGGTGTCTCAGTTCCTGCATTGGTGCTTCTTTCTGCAATTCTCAGTCATGACAGACATCAGTGTTGTGAGTTTTTAAGGTAACTGTAATCCTTGTAGTTAAGGACAGGTTCTGAGGCAATATCAACTCTTCCATGCTAAAATAAGACTACTGAGTTCAGTTTTCTTATTTCAAAGCATTGAGAACAAAAACATACTATTGCTGCAAAATATTCTGTCAGTATATACACGAGGTCATATTATCCAGGGAGAATGTTTCTTGTGATTATTTTCTGAAATTAATAACCATGCTCTTTTAAGTACTTTTTTGTCTTTTCCAGTGCGGCTATTATAATGCCATTGATTGTACCCTCTGCTGAGGGTAGTGCAGATTTGCACAACAGCCTCCCTTTATTGAGTTTATGTTGCTGGAAGTTAGACCGAATTTTTTATTTTTTTTTTCTATGTAAATTGAGCACATTTGGCCATTGAGATACAATAAGCATACTGCATAATGATACCACTTTTATAGTCACATTTCAAAGAACAAGTACACTTCATTTTGAACCCTTTGTTCTAGTCCTGAAAATAAATGTTAGCTGCTGAATAAGCTTCCATAGTGTCACAAGAAAAGTTTTTTATTCAGGAATCTAAGAAAGTTACTCTATTGAACAGAACCAGTAATAATTCTGAAGATTTCACAGTTTTGTTTTTTTTTTGTTGTGTTTTTTTTGAGCTTTTGCAACAATCAATTTCAGTGGGCATGAAAGTGCTTCTTTCTGCCTTGATGTTTGCAAGGTGCTCTTAGCTATCACTCAAGACAAGAACTGAACCTATGCAGCTAATATGTAATGACAAATATTTTCTTTTCGAAGTATTTGCTTAGCTTTAGGAAAAACTCCAAATTCATCTCTTCCCCAGGGGAAAAAAAAATGTTTATGGGAAACTTACTTTCATAGTGCACATATCATGAGGCTCAAAAGGACCCTCATGTTCAGGGTGGGATGATGGGACAGTTAACGATTTTGGTAGTGAGTCTTCTTACTAGGATATTGATGCTTTCCATATCATACAGCTATTAGTTGGTGCAAAACTCAATTGCTCTGACAGTTTGCAGTATTTCTGTTCAGTGTGTAGCTTATGAACAATGTTTTGCCTGTCTCATAATTTACTCCCAAGCACATATTATTTATATTTATTTATACAAATGATGGCAATAGCTGACTTCTCTATTCCTACTTTCTAACAATCTCATGCAATATCAGAGGAACTTCAGACAGAGTATGGGAATAATCAAGGCAGAAGAAAAGTTAATGAACTTCAAGTGTGTAGACAGTCAAAATTTAAGTTTAAAGGTGATTTATTATCTCTAGTTCTACTTGGCCTCTGTAACACTGTATTTGTTTATTCTGTGTGCATATGGGTATGTATGAGGTACTTACTGTGCTGACTTTATTTCAGTGATGTTAATTCTCAAAATACCTGTACGTAAAACTGAAAGATGTTTGCTTGATGTTTTTCTCACTCCGCTCATGAGGAAATGTCTTCACACTGTCCAACCTGTACCAAAGTAAGTGACATATGCAAGGCTCAAGTGCATTTATCTCTTAAGATATAGATCCTTTTCTGTCTTTTCTTTTCTTTTAAAGGTGGCAAACTAAGATAAGAGGAAGCTTACACTACTGGTAAGCAAAGAAAAATATATAGACTCGCTGCACGGAATTTTGCATTATGTTGCACTATTTGTCTGAGTTGTCATCCTCTGAGGTGCCTAAGTATCATCAATGGCCTTTAATACAAAGATTTTAATCTTTGTTATTTTTTTTTCTACTTCATTCAGTGACTCAAAGATTTCCTCCCAGATGTTCCTTATACTTTATTTGATCTGAGCAAAATGTAACAGGTTCAGCAGAGAGCTGTTTTGAAGTACTTGATAGCAACTTTAAGTTCTCATGCATGTATATGAGCATGCTGTTTAAGTTGATTCTTCCCTTGATGGATATTTCTGTAATTCTGTTGATTTTATGCTGTTTCCTGTTTATTTTTTTCTCTGCCTTATTCCTATAACTTACTGTGATTCCTCTGATCACTATGACTATATTGGGAAGATACACTTTCTATGTTGTTTTCTTTGTTTGTTTTGGTTTGGTTATGGTATCATAAAGACTGAGGGTGTGGAAATGACAAGCAAGCAAGGGAAATTATCTGGTAGGATTAATGCATGAGGGGAAAGCTGTGTGGCCTAGTCAGTTTATTAGCTCTTGCTTGTACTCTGGTATCGGAGTATTATATTATTGCCCAATGTAAGGGCATATAATTAACCTGACTACACTGATTCAAAAAAATATTTTTATATTTTTTACCATTAACACTTGTATAGGAAACAGTATAATTAGCAAATGATTATCTTTGTACTCGGTACTGGTGAGCTTATACCTTGAGTACTCTGTTCAGTTTTGGGCCCCTCAGTGCAAGGGAGTTGCCCTGGAGCATGTCCAGAAAAGGACAGTGAAGCTGGTGAAAGATCTGGAGCATAAGTCTTACGGGTTCTGGCTTGAGGGAACTAGAATTATTTAGTCTGGAGAAGAAGATGCTAACAGGAGAACTTATTGCTTTCCATAACTACCTGAATGGAGGTTGTGGAAAGGTGGGGAGTGGTGTGCTTTCTCAGGTAATGGTGATAGAATGAGAGGTAATGGTCTTAAGTTATTCCAAGGGAGGTTCAGGTAGGATACTGGGGAAAAAATTATTCTTTAGAAGAGTGGTGAAGTGTTGGAACAGTCTACCCAGGGAAGTGGTGGAGTGTCTCTGGAGGTGTTCAGGAACCATGCAGATGTAGCTCTGAGGGACATGATTATGAACATAGCAGCAATGTCTGACTAAATGATGTTAGTCTCAAAGCAGAAAGGATGTGTTCAAGATTGTGCTTTCTAATTTTCTATAACAGATGCAGAAAAATATTAATATCTAGAAAGTATAATTATAAAACTTTGTAGCTATGCTATTATTCCACATTAGTTCTTAGAAAATGTACTTGGTTAGATGAACTTGGCTGTCAAATCATATTTTTTGTGAGTAGGACAAAGTAAAATATAGGACATATTTCACTTCAAGATGACTTTCTCAAGGTTTTTTGCTTTTTTGTCCATTTTAACAATACGTGGATTTTGCCCCAAGGGGATGGTAAGCAGCTCAGTCTAGAGAATCTGAAGTACATGCTACAAATGTAAGAAATCCTATGTAGATGTATGGGGAAAAAAAAAACCACAACAACACATCTGGAATGTATCTTCTGTGCCCCCTCAATAATTTCTGTTGAGTCTTCATTTCCACAATCTGTTCCTATCCCACTTGTGAAGTGGTCTTTGGAGCACTGATCTTTTGTGCTTTGTCACAGACTTGAACACTGTGCCCAGCTGTGGTCTAATAAGGGCACAAGCACTAAATCATGATACTTCTGTGTTAAAATCCAGGACTCAGACCTAGATCACTCTCCTCATCTGCATGTTATTGTAATTAGCCAAGAAATATGGATGTTCCATTCAGAAAGAGACTGGCTGGGCTTCTTTGCACATCTTGGCAAGGAAAAGGTAGTAGAGAATCTGATTTATGTTGGGAACTGAATTTTGTGTGAAGTCACTAAAGAAGAGTAATGAAAAACCTTCCCTCTCTCCACCCCCTGTGGTGCTTTCTCTAAGTTAAGAGCAATAAAACATTTTAAAGCTGTCCTCAGACAACCTTATTTGCCTCACAAAGCTTTTATTGGTAAATATCTGCTGGCTGATACTGTAGTTTTGCAGGCTAAGTTCAGTGTACTGTCATAGTCCAAACAGCATCTCACATATCTGATGTATCACCTTGATAGTAGTCAGCCTGACTTATAAACTCAAGTGTTTTTACTGGTTTATTTCATAGTTTATTAAAAGACTCACATTTTCCTCCAGCAGTTGTGTGGCAAATGAAAATACTACTGGGTTGCAGAGACTGTGCTGCTAAGTAAATCTAGCCTAACTGGTCATGCATCTAGTACACGGTGAAATCATTAACTGTAACAGCACTGCTATTAATAACATCCCATTCTTCCTTGTGATAGCCTGCTTGACTTCAGCAGGTTTTTTGTTGTTGTTGTTGTTGTTTTAAATGCATATTCCTTAACATTATTTTAAATTATTCCCTAAAAACAGAATAGAGGATAGATTTAATTCATCCTTTTTATAAAAAGCCCTGATGCTCTGTCTTCATTTATGTCCTCAAAATTTAGACAGGAAATAGCGCTGAATTATTGACTTATTTCCAAAAGGCATTCTTATGCAAGGCTTGATTTACCTTGATTAATGTAGCAATTTAACATACATTTAAAAAAATATTGGTAGTATTTTTAGCTCTAAATATGTTTGAATACCTTAGCATTTCCTACCGTATTCTATCAATGCTGTTTAGACTTCAAACACTATTTAATTTTAGCAGATACAGTGAGATTTTATTTAAAACTTATTTAAAACTTTTTTTTCTTATCACTTCCTGGGCCAGCCCTTTTAAATACACTATATAGATGAAAGTATGATTCTTATACCAGGTAAATCCTGCCCTCAAACACTGTAGGTAGAACGTTGACTTCATGATATTGAGTAAAAACAGCCAATTCAATAGACCGAAAAGATGGGTGAAAATCTGAAGTGGGCCAGAATTCATTCTTTGCGTAAGCTGTTCCAGTTTTTCCATTGTGTTATTAAATAAATAAATAAATAAATAAAATGGTGTCAGGAAGCTAGTACATAAAGCAGCATTGATTCCTAAATCTGTCCACTACCAAAAACCAACTTGCAACAACTAGAATGTAGATTAGTCCATTGTTCATTATGAGATTTAAAACACACAAACAAAAAGAATGTACACCTGAAGTCTTAATTACCAGTATTTTCTTTTTCTGTGTGTGTGTGAGTGAGGGAATATAGAAAAATGTCTGTATTACAAATGCCCAAACAAGCTTGGCTTTTTGTTCTTGTCTTGGCTGTTTATTTTCAGAGGCACCAGTCTTTTCAATTTACACATGAATGTTGTTACACAAATGAATTACTGTTCATTTGATGTAGTAAGAACTAGATGTTTTAGATTTTTATTAGGATAAAGTAGCGTTTCACTTATATCTGTATGAGCATGTGCAGCAGTACTGATATGGAAGAAAGATGAGCTGCTTGATACCTTTGCTTGTTCTTCTGGCTTTTTTTGCTTAAGTAATTGCTACTGTGAAAACTTTCATTAGGACAAAAAGGTGAAATTGGCACAGCTGGCTATTTCCAGATCCTGAGTGTTGAAACTGAGCCCAGTTGAAAGCTGGAAGTAGGAAAGGAAATGTAGATATTATTTATCATGGTAATTTATCTACTTATAGTAAAGTATTTAACTATGTTATACAGCAGTCTAATGTCTATAGAATAGATTAGGTTTTCTGAGGAAAATAAAGTCAGAGTGCATGCAGTGAATGAAGAAAATTTTGCAGAGGTTAAAATTGCCTTAACATAGGAGTCTAGGTGCATCCACTAAATAGTTAGCTCTAAAAGATAGAGATAAGGCATTGAAATGTTAAGATTGCCATACGAGATCTATTGTATTAGCAGGAGGGTAGTTTCAAATATATAGTTTGTTGCTGTTTACAGTTTTATGAACTGAAACAGAGCTATAAATATGTTAAGGCTGGATACTGAAGAGTGTTTGGATCCGGTGACGCTTCAAAGATTAAAAAGTCATTGAAAGACTAGGTTTGCACAACCCAGCCTGGTTGGAATGGACACAAAATGTTTGTGGCAGTAGCCTCCTGGTGAGATTTGAAGCTGGGGACAGCCAGCATCCAGTTAGGACATCAGAGGAATGAAATAAAATACTAAAGTGCCATAACTCTTATTGCTTAGGAATATAAATGAGACAAATGTGTTTCTCACAGAGATAGGAATTGTTTTATAAGTAACATAGGCACATAGGTACACTGGCAATGATGGCTGAATAGTTGAAAATTGTAGGCAATGCACTATTGTTTAGATACTCTTGAACCATTTCTAGTTTATTTGGGCTTTGTATATAACTGCTTTTTTTTTTTTTTTTTTTTTTTTTAATATTAGGTATAAAAACACTCTACAAAAATATTGTCAGTGATTCGCGTATTCAAAAATTTAAGTAATATTAGAGAATTTTCTTTCATGCTTATCTTTGAATTGCCTGTACTAAAACGTTAGGATTTTGTTATGGAGTATGCAACATTTTCTCATGGCACCTTTTCGTAGACTGCAGGCGTCATACGCAGTTCCCAGTGGCTTCTGTTTATGCTAGGTAAGGTGTACAGTGAATAAACTCAGAAATTGATCGATAAAAGTAATCAAACACATCTTTGGATTCTACTGAGCTACTGGAAAGATAACTTTTTCAATATATTTCAGATTCATTTTTTCTTGTATAAGCCTCTCTCAGCCTTTTGCTGCATTTTATTTTATTTTGTATTTTACTATTAAGTGGATTTTAACATACCTTTTAGCAAATAGGGGAAAAAAAATCCCTCCAAGAATTGCTCCTTTGTCCTACTTCTATTACATAGAGGGCTTCTTCTGCTTTAATTCATCTGATTTTATTACTTAATTGAATGTTAAAAAAAAAAGTAGGCTTTATGTTTTCATCCTAATTCATTAAGCTACATCCAGTAGTTCACTGTCAATACAAGGAAACCTACAGCTGTTCCTAGGGTTATTCTTTTTTTTTTTTTTTTTTCCCCACGTGCCCTTAAAAACACTCTCTGTGCTTAAGAGGTTTTCTTCTGAAGCTCAGTCTCAGAACTATATGCCAGAGATATAAAACACATTTCCCCAGGCTCAAATTCAGTTTCTGGTAGACCGTCGTCAGACCTCATTTCTTATAATTTTTTCAACTTAATTTTTCCTAATGTTTCTCCATATCACAATTTTTTCTCATTAACTCTTCTCTTAATGGTACCACATCACCTGAGGTGCTTCAGCACTTCAATTCTACTCAGGCTTTGTATTCGGCTTCAGTGATGCAGGTTGATTCCCATTCATCACTAGCACAGTATTATGCCTTCTTGAATAAATCCCCTACTTTCCTAATGTACCAAATTACTGAAAGCAATTTCAGACGCCTCTTCACATTTCTGAGACTGATCAGTGGCTCTTGTGAACTCTACTTAGCTTTCCAGAGTTGCAGACCTAGATGCCTAGCCTTTTTTCTTTCTTTCTTTTTCTTTTTTTTTCTTTCTTTTTTTTTTTTTTTTTTTTTTTCCTTTTTATCAGAGAAATATGCCATACAATATCTAAGACACCAACAGAGGCTGGGCAGATGGGATATGTGATTAACTGAAGACTTCTGGAGTAGCAGACTACTTACACATGATACTTTAAAAAAGCAGATGTCTGTTTTTCAGGTTTCTACATAATTCTCCGGAAGTGCATCTCAGTTCTTTTATTTTTATTTTTTTAAAGTACTGTCCAAAGTTTTCACTTGACTTTTATTCAGATTTTAGTGGTTGTAATTGCAGTGTTTTTACTGGATAGAGTGTATAAAATTGCTGAAATATTTATCTACATCACCAGGTCTCCTGAAAAATCATGGAGAATAGCCCTTGAATAAATATTGTCAAAGTAAAGAAATTAAAGAAAGTTGTCTGTAAAAAGAATATTTGTTCTAGTAGACATGGAAGAAAAAGCCTTTAGTGCTGGCAAGCATTTCTGAATGTGCTTTGGTCTGGCACTGGAGGAAAAAATAATTTACTGAAATATATGTACATATACATTCTTTTTCAAGTCTGTCTTACATTTGTTTTCCCTCTATAATTCCTTTAGTCTGAGCAGTAAAATAGGACTTTTCATTCTTGCAGATCATAATTTTCTGATTCTTGTACTGTAAAACTATTTTAATTTCCTGTTAGTACCAGATTGCATCCACTTTGAAAATTCAGATTTTATTTTATTGAAATTGAGAAAGCACTTTCTGAGGATTTTGTTCTTTCCTTACAGAAGATTCTCTTCTTAAAGAGGGTGAGTGGGAGAATGAATATCCACTTGTATTAATGCCGGAAATAAAGTAAGGCTGAAGTGTAATTTTCTTTCACTGAAGCAAAGAAAATGAGAATGGTTGCTTAAAAACTGCTAATGAAGGACTCAATTATTAAAAAAAAAGTCTGCGGAACTCAGAGCACCCAGGAAATTGCTCCGTATTCATGTTGTGGTGAAATACACTTGGTCCTATTGGGTAATTTTTATTTTTTTATTTTTATGATACAAAGACATAATTACTTCAACTGTTGCATAGCCTTGACTCCCACACACAGCTGCACTGGTATTTGGGATTAGGCATTCAGAAGTAAGCATTGCTGCGTCCAGATTTCTCCTTATCCACAATGTGTAGATGTGGTAGAGGAGAAGCTGATATATGTCAGTGAAAAATAAGTAGGAGATTCCTTGAAGAGAGTGTGATCATGTTGACTTATTCAAGGTTTTAAAAGGAATATCTATACTTATGTGTTTAATCTGTTCTTTTCAATTGAGAGATTATACAAATATGTGAAGTAATATCCTTCTTTAGTAAGTTCTTTGTTAGTGAAGTGTCATTTCTGTGTTGGAAAAACCCTGTAACAGTGGCAAATAGCGAATACCTCTATGCAAAACATTTTCACATCCTAGTTTGAAACAAAACAGCAGTTCAAAAAGGTAGAACAACTAATGATGACTTTAGGTATGTTCAAGGCATTTTCTTGATGAAAGTGTAGCTCTTGTCCTTTGTTTTTATTGCAGTTTCACCCAAAGACATTTTAAGGGATTTGACTAATTTAACAATTGTGACATTGCCTCACATTGTCACATTTGGTTGTTCTATCATTAATGACAAACACCAGCTCATAAAAAGAAAGAAGCATCTAAATTATTAACCACATTATCAGCAACTGAATTGGGAATTTTGTTGGGTCATGAATGCTGGGAGGTTGTCAGTGGAACAGGAATGACAAACTACTTAGGTTTATTGAAAGATGAAATCTTTTAACATGTTTTTGTGTTTAGTAGCTGACGTTGGAGGTGTTCAAAGAATGTTTGGATGTTGTGTTGAAGGTCATGCTCTAGTGAGAACTATTGGTGATTGGTGGGTGGTTGGACTGGAAGATCTTGTAGGTCTTTTTCAACATTGGTGATTCTGTGATTCTTGTGTTCCTCATGTCTCTCACCTTTTCCATGCACTAAACCATTGATTTGTACCATGTGCTCTTTAACATCTTTATTAATGACATCGATGAGGGAATGGAGTGCACCCTCAGCAAGTTTGCTGATGACACCAAGCTGAGTGGTGCAGTCGATACGGTGGAGGGAACGGATGCCATTCAGAGGGACCTTGACAGGCTGGAAAGCTGGGCTCGGGTGAACCTAATGAGGTTCAACACAGCAAAGTGCAAGGTTTTGCACTTGGGCCGGAAGAACCCCAGGCACTTGTACAGACTGGGAGGAGTTGTCCTTGAGAGCAGCTCGGCAGAGAAAGACCTAGGGGTCCTAATAGATGAGAAACTTAACATGAGCCAGCAGTGCGCTCTGGCAGCCCGGAAGGCAAATGGGATCCTGGGCTCCATCAGGAGAGGGGTGGTCAGCAGGGATAGGGAGGTGATTGTCCCTCTCTACTCTGCTCTTGTGAGGCCCCATCTGGAGTACTGTGTCCAGGTGTGGAGCCCTCAGTACAAAAAAGATATGGAGATTTTGGAAAGGGTCCAGAGGAGGGCCACGAAGATGATCAGGGGCCTGGAGCATCTCCCCTATGAGGACAGGCTGAGGGAGTTGGGTTTGTTCAGCCTGGAGAAGAGAAGGTTGCGGGGTGACCTCATTGCAGCCTTTCAATACCTGAAGGGAACTTACTCCCAGGAGGGGAGCAAACTCTTCGAAAGGGCTGATAACAGCAGGACTAGGGGAAATGGTTTTAAGTTAAAAGAGGGAAGATTTAGGTTGGATGTTAGGGGGAAGTTCTTTACTAGGAGAGCGGTTAGGTCCTGGAACAGGCTGCCCAGGGAGGTTGTGGATGCCCCGTCCTTGGAGGTGTTCAAGACCAGGTTGGACGGGGCCCTGGGCAACCTGATCTAGTATAGGCGTATGTTTGGTGGCCCTGCTAGGCAGGGGGGTTGGAACTACATGATCCTTGAGGTCCCTTCCAACCCGGGTCATTCTGTGATTCTGTGTTTGAAGACTTTGTGATATCTTGGCGATTTTCAGGCAATTAAATAGTGCTCTGAAGCTCTCTACAGATTGGTTTCCTGTATATGATAAACTAAAGCCCAAGTTGTTCAGGAAGCACCATTTCAAAATAACATTTTACTTAAGGCAGTCTGTCCTTTGCTCTTCATACACTTTCCAGGACTAGCAACGGGTATTTGCAATGGCTCAGACCTTCTCCTTTCATTCTGTTTGATAAAACAACTATGTGCAAAGGCAAATTGAGTCATAGGCAGGAGAAAGTCTATGTTCATCTTAAAGAAAAGTCTAGTCTGTGATTTGGGGGGCTGGAGAGGGTGAAGAACTTGCTATTCTGCCTGCATTGCCTGCAGTTAGGCTATAATAATTTGTGAAATTGAGTCTTTTACTATGAAATATTTCAGAATTCGGTGACAAGGTTATTAAAATTGATTGGTTGTCTATAGAGCTTGCTTGATTTCCCAAACATTTAGCTGTCTGGAATGAATCCTGCTGAAAGGAGGTAAAAACAATTGTTAAAAGAATATCTTCATTTCAAGACTGTCTGCCAAAAGTGGTTCTTCTTCACCTGTTATAAATTCTCTGGTCGAGAAAAGTAGATAAAGAGTTACTGAACACTGAACAGAAGAAGTAAGTGTGCTTGAATACCATAGATAGCATCAAATTAATTTGACTTCTGCTTAGACACTTAGGTAATGGACAGTATGAATCTTCCACTGACTATAACCTATATTTACCAAACATTAAAGGATTCAGCAAATAATCTTCTGAAGTTTTGTGCTAAATAGTAGCAATCTCAAGCAATGATGCTACTGAAAGTTTACTGAAAACATGTAATTTCAGGTCCCAGATTTAGATGTCATGGGATGAAAGAAATAATTAATAGGAAGCTTTGGATCTAATAGCATGTAGAGACAATAAAAATATTTAAGATAGATCTTTAAAATGTTAGTGGTTTTGGGATTTCTGATTAAATTATGCTACTGTTCCCATAGCTCTCCTGTGATCCCTCAAGTCAGATTTTTCTAAGTTTTGTCAATGCAGTATAGTAGCTTTTAATTTTAGTTCTTGTTCTCTTATAAAGTGTTCTACTGATCTGATATCCATGCATCTGATATCCTATCTCCATGCAGATAGGTTAAAAGAAAGTGAGGAGACTATGTCTTGGTTGTTATCATTCAAATGTGCAATACTGACAATGAGTTATTACTACTTTGACTATTCTAAGTCACCGCTTCTTTTATTCCTCGCCTCTCTAAAAGATCTCCTCCTTTTGTAGTGCTTGAAATGGCGTAGTTTGTCATCAGCATAATTTGGCTGGTCTGCATGGTGCCTTAACAGAGAAAAACTTATTTAGCTCAGCTACTTGTCTATACTCACTCTATACTTGGTGAAAGGAAACAAGCACTTTGAGAAAGCAGTTTACTCCATACATAATTAACACCTTTCAGTGCAATTTCACTGACTTAGTGAACATGTGCATGTATGTTGGGCTTGGACAATCAGCTGAAACATCTGAAGTGTTTAAATGAGTATCTGGTGGATGAAATACACTTAAATTGACAAAAGCTGGTAAAATTATAGCTTGTATTTGGGTATGAAAATAAACCATTTTCAATCAGACTCTCACCAAGCTTCTACCTGTTGGTTAGGAGATCTCAATAAAAATTATTCTCCAGGTAGTAATTTAACACTTTTGATGATAGAAGTTTCCTTTAATATGTAAGGTGATATATATAACACTAGATGTTACAACTATTCTTCTGTTTCTGGTACAAATGTAGTTGTACTCTGTGTGTTCACAAGGTAAATGTTGCTTTCTTGACCAATTATCAGAATTTCCTTCTAGGAAGAAAATATATTTATTATTTTCTTGCTTAATATATGAACTATTTAACTCTTAACTGGAATAGCAAAATATTTTTTAGCTCCTCTTGTAGTTTTGTTTGATTCTTTTACAAGCAAACATTTTACAAGTGTAACAGTAAAATTCACGTTGCCTGTTAGGAGGCAAAACTGTGCCACAATTGTATTCAGTATCAATAAATCAACTTCTTCTCTTTTTCAAAATAGTGTATATTTGATTGTTGGGTTTTTTGTTTGTTTTTGTTTGTTTGTTTATTTGTTTGTTTTAACTCCTCATGAAAGCATTATAAAGATTGACTTCTGAAGGGGGGAAGAACTTTCATTTATTTTCCCTCTCATATGTTCTTTGCTATTAAGTTATGGTTCAGAAAAACAACCCTTTTGCTATTCAGGACTAAATTCATTTGATGAACTGTCAAAGTGCACTCAAATTATTAAAGTCTCATACTTGCTGTATGCATTGGGGTGAGAACACTGATCTGACGTTTCATGGATAACTTGAAAATATTGAGCTAAGAAACTAGAGATGAAATTAGTCATGATTCCTGCTTGTAGGTGATTGTTTTCATCTCCTACCATGTATCAAAATATCATTTTCTTTTAGGTTGTTGATTTTTTTTTCCCTCTAACCATTTAGTCTAAAGCCTCAATTTATTATTATCTATAGCGATCATTTAAACTGGGGTCACTCAAGTTTTCATAGCTGAAGAGCTGCTTTAATATCAAACAGTTATAGAAAACCGCAAAAGCCTTCCATGCAGCAGGGACTCAGACAATGCAAATATTATATTTGTTAGTGAATTTTAATTAGATCTCTTGTGATAAATGGAGATCAGATTGTCAAAAGATAACTAATTTGTTTTCTAAGTTGCACAGTCACTGGAATATATTACATACCTCTTGCGTACCTGCCCATAACACTGGTGGTCCTCTGTGACAAAGTCTGGATTAAAGAGAGAAGGAACCTGACTCTATCCAGTTACCTGGGATTCATGGTTGTTTCTCTGGTGGCATTTTCCATCTCTTCTTGACAAAGTGGGTTAATATTTATCAAAGGTCAGTTGTATCTTAAAAAAAGGTAATTATCATGTTATTATCATGTCATGTTACTAGCTACTCAGGAGGAAACTGTTAATAAGTTCTTTAAAGAAAAATATATGCTTTATTAGGCTTGCTTAGATGGCGTTTTCAAATTTCAGCCTGTCTACATGCTTCTCAGAAAACAAAGAATAGATACAAAATTCAAACTGAAGGTGTCAGGTCTTGAAAAGTCATTGTGGAAAGATCGAGATGTGAGAAACGAAACAATGTTTTGTGTGAGGCATGAGGATAAAATCCTAAGTTTTAATTTTGAGTGACAATGATCATGATGTTGCACAAAGAGGGATAAAAATAAAAGGAAATATTTTCTTTTTCAGAATTTAATGTGTAATTGTTGGTGCTTAGAACATGCCAAACTTACTTGGAATAGGTAATATTACACTTCCAGTCCTGAATGGACTTTGATTCATAACTTAAAAACTGAGGTATCAACAGCTGGAAGATTTAAGAAGAAAGCAGCACTATCTGGCAGATATTTAGGTTTGAGGAACCACTGATGCCTTCACATGTCTTCATATGCGCTTACTGCAAATAAGGATCCAAAGAGCTTTTCTTGTGCATGTAGAGCCAAAGAAAATACTTTTATTTCTACTTTGTACTGTCTGGACAAAATGGAGAAATAGGAGCTTTATCAGTTTTATGGGTTGTAATTTCCATATTTATAGATTAAACTCAATAATTAGATATTTATATCTTCCACAGTAATTAATTTTGTCTGCCTAGTGTTGTAAAATATTCACACTTGACATGTTTAACATCTTTTTCTGATGACTAATTAGCAGAGAGACAATATTCACTTCTTTCGGTTCTACGCAGGGAAGTGGCATTATGGTAAAATGATCATTTATCATTAATATGTGTAGTTGAGGAGGCTGATTCTTCATTTTATAATACTTCCAAATTACATATTACATTATATTAATAATATGTTATATTGGTATTTTTGCAGCTCTTTTCATGCAGTTAATAGATATCCCAGTTTGCAGTCCATACTCCACTTGATTCTTGGCTCTCACTCAATGACTGATGGTCTTATTTGAGCTAATGTGAAGGGCTGAAGGGATCATGACCTCTGCCATCATTTAGTTGATGATTTTCAAGGATAAACAGATGAGTCATAGTTTTTCTCTGATGGTTTTTAATATGAACCCCGTTGAAAGTGACTTGCTCCTCTCTTGATTCTGTCAAGCTTTTCAAGTTTTTTTCTGAATCTATTGGAGTTGATTAGCTTCCCTATCTAGGCCAAATGTAGGAAAATCATTTGACATCCAGTGAGAAGAAAAGATTTCTATTTCAGACTTAAGTCAGACTTAAATGTCTTTCAGTTCTCCACGTGCTCTGTGGAGAACTCCCATGCTCCCTGAAGGGAGGTTGTGATGATGAGGGGCTTAGTCTCTTCTCCCAGGAAACAAACAGGACACAAGGAAGTGGCCACAAGTTGTATCAGATGAGGTTTAGACTGCACGTAAGAAGGAACTTTTTCTCTCAGAGCGTGGTTGGGCACTGGAATGGCCTGCCCAGGAAGGTGGCAGAGTTGCCATTCTTGGCAGTGTTCAAGAGGCATCTGGATAAGGAGCTAGGAGATATGGTTTAGTGGTTTTCTGTAGGTATGGCAAAGGGAGGACAGTTGGATTAGATGATCTTATAGGTCCTTTCCAACCTTATGATTCTATGCTTCTTTTTCTTTCTTTCTTTCCTTCTTTCCTTCTTTTCCTTTTTATTTCCTATCTAGAGCTCAGCAACCTTCAGAAACTAGAAACATATCTTACTGAGTAGTTACATTTGCTTTCACATTCAAATAATTTATTTTTTTTTCTCCCCAAGGATACAATATTCATATTTACCCTCTGCCCTCTTTTGAAAGGTTTGGTTGGATTTCAGTTTAGGCCCTTGCACATAGAGAAAACCTCTTCAGACCTCTGCCTGAAAACAACTTCTTTAGTACCAGAGGAGTATTCTTCCACGTTTGCCTCATATTCTATAGGTGTCTCTTCTAGTTGATTGTTATCATAGCATCATAGTATCATAGTATCGTGTGAGTTGGAAGGGACCTTAGAGATCATCAAGTCCAACTCCCGGGATTCGAGCCTTTCTGTGTAGCAGAGCAGCATTTCTGCCATTTGCGCCACAGGGGGGATTCGAACCCCGGGCCTCTGGTGTTGCAAGCAGCAATTCTACCACTGCTCCACCGTAGGCACACAATTATATTTGGTCATAATTAACCAAAGACCAAATACTGTGTAAAACAAACAGCTTATTTTCCCCTTGCCATGCAAAATAAAAACAAAAAACAAGAAACAAAAAACAAAACAAAAACACAAAAAACTAGTTTTGAGCCAGATGTCATGACCACAAATTTTAGAAGTGAAGGCACTGACCTGTCTACTTTCTCTATTCAGCTGGAAGCCTGGGTCAGTTTGTGATTGTGGTGGATAGCAGTGCGATACAGACTCATGGGAAATATACTGTTGTGCTGACAGTTTATTGCAAGTGTGTTAGAGAAGATTAAATAATTTTGGCAACAAAACTCATTCTTTGGATTGTGTCTGCTTGAGCACTTATGAAGTGAATCCATTTCTACTTTTTCTTATCCTACGTGTTTGCCCTTGTCTGAGCAATTGCTGCAAACACAGGCAAAGAGCTTAATTCTTTCTGATCGAAAACAAGGATGGTAACCTAGTAACCTTTGTTTCCTTCAGAGGCTTAAAAATAAGGCTAAGTGGTTCTTTCATGGTTGTGGTGATTACAGTGTTTCAGCATATTTTATTTCAAGTCATACTTAACACAGGTAGGAAAAAAAAAAAACACAACACAACAAAACACAAAACAAAAAAACAAAACAAGCGACCCACAGAACTGATACAATGCATGCTAAGCCAAGATTCTTCCTCTTACTGTCTGTTCCCCATCTCCCACTTCTCCTTGAATGTTCTAATTTACAGTAAACCTCATGTCTACAGTTATGTACATATGGTCAGGGAACATGACTGCTACTTCCTCAGTTGGTTAATTCTTTCACTTGCACAAGTAATTAATGGCTTTCATGGAACTCTTTTAGTGATCTGGGAGTCTTACCCAAATCTCATTCAAGTCAGTGGGATAACTTCAGTGGATTTCTATAGATTTCAGTCAATACCCAATCATTCATCTGTATCACATCTTGAAAGCAGTCCATCAGATTTTATTGCTAACAAAATTTTCCATGATAAAAATCAAACTGCAACTTTTGGTTGTTTCTTGCCTAACAAAACTAGTTCTGTCCTAAAGATGGAGTTCTACAATAGGGCAATACTTATTAGAAGCATGATTAAAAATATATATATATCTTAAATAGAGAAAACATCTGATTTTAGGGGAAAGAAGTTAAAATCGCCTGCCCTGGCCCACAGTTATTTTGTTTTGTCATGTTGGATGAATTGTTGAGATTTAAAGGGGGTTTGAGAACAAAATCATATCTGAAAATTTGGATTTTTTTTTTCTTGGATTTTGGGATTTGTTCTTGTTTTATTTTGTACATTACTTGTCAGGTATTGCATTTTCTTTTTGAGGATAAAATATTTTTCTTATTTGTGTTACTTTTAAAACTAAATGAGCATCATCTGGTGATGAAATATTGCTGGAAATAAAAGGATTAATCTGTTCAGGAATAGCAACCCATTGTTTTCCCTTTGATGTCGGCGCCTGTTTTATTTATGAGTGAAGGTAAAGATCATGATTTATTTCCAAACAGATAAACAAAAATATCAGTTCATAAACTGAAGAAAATCATGTTTACTTTAATGCATATTCTGACTACTCATGCATTATCCATCTTATTTAGAAGTGATGAAAGTTCTTTTCATCCACCTCCCCCCTTTACATTTGTTGCAGTGGAAATGCTACTTTTCTTACTTCACTGGAAAGCCCAGTAAGATTAATAGTTTCACTGTTTCATTACAGTATAATTCTAAAAGTGATTAGAGAATTCTAAGGAAACTTTATAGCAGAATCAATATAATAATTCTAATTTATATGCATACTTACAAACTTACTGGGAAAAGTCTCTGCTCATAGGTAAATAACTTGCTTTTTTAGGCTTGAATGAGTAATAGAAGCTGCTGCAAGAGTGAATAAAATTAAACAAAGACATTCACTAATGCACAGAAGATGGGGAACAAAAGTAATTCATCTACTGTAGGTCATAAAGAGGATAACCATATGTAGAGAGCAGTAAGAATGCTAAAACCTGTAACTTGATGTTACTTGTGAGACAAATAGTGCTGTAAAGCCCAGCAGAGCATAAGTGCATGGACAGAAGAAATACTCAGTTTAAGGTAACATGGCATTTCATTTATGGCAAGTACTAAACTTTTAGGAAAATAAAAAATACCAATGTTGAGCTGTGGTAATAGGAATTACTATGAAGTGGACTTAAGACTTAACTGCAGTTCTATAAGATACTCAAATTTATCTTCTACATATTATAGAAGACTAGTAGTTCTTCCAGTAAATTTGGGTTTTAGTTACCTTATTCTCGTTATGCTTATTTGGTTGATGATGGCTCGGTCAATAGTAAGTTAAAATAGCTGATAGATATTAAGATGTCTATGTCCTAGAGAAATTGTGGTTTTATTTTTTTACTAGAAATAATTGCATTGTGATTCTTCAATGCAAATTAGAAATCCAAGTGCACAGTAGTTTTTATAGCACTCAGCCATTAAAAGCACATTCAAAATGAAATGAGACTAACTATAACATTTGGAAAAAGTGAACCAGCTGCCTTAATTTCCAGGTCCTGCAGAGCTGTGGGTCTAAAATAAACTGAGAAATAGCTGGGAGAAACACTCACTTCGAATGTGTTTTCATGGAAGCTGACCTTTTGATTTGAGTTTATTTTGTTGTATTCTTTTTTGTTGTTGCTGTTGTTAATATATGCTTACTGATTCTGAATTTAGGATTTCTTAGGAAGATGGAGTAATAACAGTGATTAATATGCTTAGAACAATTGTACATTCATTTAGGTTAAGGAAAAGAGAAGATGTATTACTTTATGGCAGGTGTCTCTTGTAAGTATATGAAATATAAACATTTATTAACTAATCAGAGGTGATTGAAGGAAATCTATGTGAATATATGGAACAGCTGCTGGGATGGGCTTCTCAAACAATGACACAGATAATAAATTTAAAGTAAGAGTTATGTAGGAAGGTAAAATACCCTGGCTGTGTGCAGGTCTGTCTCCTGCATGAGCAGTAATGATGCTGCTGTGATCATTAAGGATTTTACAGGTCATTTCAGAGTCTTAAAAATCTAAAATAGGGAGTGATTATTTCCTCTTGCAAATTTTTGTAAAATTCTCTGTTGCAAGAATATTTGTAAGGGCTAGACATCAATAATAAAAGTAGTAGCAGCAACATGGGTGTAACTGTGCCTTTATGGCAACTCCCTATGAAATGATGAGCTAATATTTGATTATGTTTTAATCATTCACGATATTTCCATTGGCTTCTGTGGTTTTTGAACATAGCCCTTTTTCATGTATCTTGCACTCCATATTGGAGTAACTTCCATTTTTTTTTTTTTCTAATTAACATTCTTCTTTTTAGCAGGGTGTTTTACCTTGGAGCTCAAGGTTTAACGATTGTGTTATCGAGCAAATTAATGTTTCTTGTCACTATGTCTTGCTCACTGTCAGAGGGAAAAATCTTTTAAGATGAATGAGGACATATCTGACATATTTTATGGACAGAAATCACCTGTCCTCATGAACATGCAGCTCTTATATCTGGACTTCAATTATTTTCTATTGTGCAAGTATGGTATTTTAAGGCAAAGTGGATTTAGGATTTCTCAGAAAATAGATGTAGATACCATACACAAATTTATATTTAAATATGGAAAATCTTTCATAGCGTTTCTCATCTGAAATTAACTATTTAGTCAACAGATCATTGTGAAGTCTTGTAAAGAGCACTGATAGTACTTTATGTACAATAAATTCTATTTGGTATGTATTTAGAAAGTGGATTGGGGTCAAAAGGCAGAGGGACTGTGAATGTATAATAATTTATTTATAAATGTTAGCAGCTCATACACAAAACTTTTTTCAGGCAGCTGCTGTTCTCAAGACCCCTTATGTTATTGTTTTATGTGGAACTTGTTCCGCCCCATGGTCAGGCCTGGATGATGGTGCTGCTGTTTTCCAGCCTGTGAAACTGGCACCCTGGCAAAGCATAAGTAGTCCCCGTGCTTTCTCTTGAGGGAATCCAGATATTGTACTGTATTGTTACAGTTAGGGTTTGTCTCTGCATGTGTCATGAAAGATCAAAAATATACCTCATCTGTCACATGTTCATATATTAAGGGAGAAATATGTTGTTCAGAGTTGGATTTCTTTTGGGGCAGAATGTGCTATATCTAAAATAGGCAAGTAATAACTTTGTATCATTAATCATTTATAGGCTAGTAGGAGAATACAGGATCAACTTAATCCTTTTGGACATTGACGAGTGCATGCTGCCACTTTAAATAATGGCATAAAAGGCATCATTGCTACCTAGTATGGATTTACCATAGTAAATGAGTTTGAGTTACTGTACACATTTTGCTTTCCATACCCTGTTATCAATAACAGTCCTCAGGCTTCACAAAGGGCAGTACAAGCAGGAAAAGAATAATTGCCATTCTGCATGGAGCCAGTTTATTGATGAGGTGGACAGAAGTAATATTTTTAGCCTGCTGGGTGTCCATCTGTAAGCAGTTTCCTGGAGCTGCCACTTCTCCTTTCTCTGGAAACAGTTATGGCTTTGTCTGCCCAACTGAAATAATGAGATCCATCTATCAAACAGAGAACAAACAATAAACTCTATACCTTCCAATTAATTTGTTTTTCACCTCTGTTTACCAATGTGCATGCAGTTAACTATCCATCATATAATATGCATGTAAAGAAGTACATTTTTCAAAAGGTTGAATCTATTAACCCTTTTGCTAGTAAAATATATCTGCATGCCCTCCAGCTAAACAGACTTGGAAAAAAATCAATCCTTTTGAAGTGCCACTACCTAACAACACAGAGTGTGATGTAAAATCATGCCACCCTATCTTAGATCTGTATCCTCTGTTATGTTAATGAGACATAGTGAATACGAACATACTTAAAAATAATAATAATAATAATTAAAAAAAATTAACATAATTCAGTCCAGCTCAACCAATTATAGTGTGTAATTTCAGGACTTAATATATTTGCATTAAGTATGAGGATCCCTCAGAAAGTGTGTTGAGCACTACTTGAAGCTGTAGTGCTTTCTTGTCCTAGCTGTATTTCCATCTTTGAGGTTTTTTGTTATTCTTGCATGGGGATTTTCAATGAATGAGGAAACAGTTGTGCCAGATGCTGCCTGAGCTATGTAGTCCTCTTTACCATTCATATGGTAATACAAGAATTTGCTTTTATTTTTTTTTTTTTTTTCCTTCTCAGAATACTGGTATGCTATGGCATTTTGTTTTTGTGTACAATCTTACCATTTGTATAATTAAGTGGCACTGTAATCCAGATATTATTCATCTACTTAAACAGGTTTGTGTGCTATTTCCATGAGCAAAACATGTGAGTTCATTTTTTCAGGGCACAGATGGCATATGAAAATAAATCTGAAGAGCCAACTAGATAGAAACATTAAAAAACCTGGCTTTGTACCACATACACACAGGCATACACACACAATTGGCTCCTAGAAATCATCCAGTTCCTAATATTTCATTAGCTTTTAGTGCATTAAAGGTTTGAACTACTGGGGATGATCCAAAACAGTGTAGTCAGCCTTCTCAGAAAATGTCTGGGAAATGCCTAGTGATAGAAAAATAAGGGGTGCCTTAGATCTTGGGAATCTGTCTGTCTGGTGATGAATAATGCTGTAGGAATGGCTCAAGCACAGGATCATTGCCATCTACCCCTCTGAAATGCAGTCGAATTCCTTTGGGGAGAATCTCATTTGCTATTTAAAAAGAAGAATCTGTTGTGAAGGAAAAGGTTAAGAGGCTTCAGAACTGAAGTGTGAAGAAAGGAAAACAAGATGAGGAAGAGATAAAGCCAAGAAGAAAACATCTTCCTGTGTATTTCTCTCCAAATCAAATCAATTTCTATCTGCCCTAAGTTAAACAATTGTTAGATGACATTTTATGCAGATGAATCAACATGTTCTCTGTTATATTTGTATATACAGTATCTAACATGCAGTCAGCATTTTAACTAGAATTTTTTTAGCAAGCTTCTCTGAGCTCACCCACAAATATGTCATAGAGATAAGTCTGTATGTTTTGAGTAAGTGTGAATTAAAGAGGCAGATGTATAACTTGGGAAGATTTCCAGATTCATCTTTCTTAAAAGTAGATGTGTTTAGTTCTGGCTACGCTTTAACAGGATTATTCTTTGAGCCACAAGCCTTTAGAACATCATTACCATGATCATAATTCAGAAGTAAGGCCAGACTCACCAACAGAAATATTTGAGTTCTGGCCGCAGCTTCAGGAATTGGTAAGTCTTCAAGAAAATAATGTTTTTGCTACTCTCTGATTTTTTCTGTCTTAATTTGGGAAACCAAATACTCAGCTAGTAAGAACTGGCACAACTCCATTCAATTTAATGCTTAGCTAACTGTCTACATAGAAAATAGCACACTTATTAGTCACAAATTTCTTAAGTATCTGAAATTATGAAAAGCTCCCCTTATTTTCTGTCTTTTATTTTCCCATCTGCTTGCAAGTTTATGCCTTTAACCTCTATCCTTTATTACCTGTATACCATTAATTGCTGCCTCACTGCCTTTTTCTCTGAAGCAGCAACAACTTCGTATACAAAGCTGGTCCTCACTCCCGGATCTTAGTATAGTTCATTTAGTCTGAACTTCAATACAATTTCTTTTAAAGCTATCTCTGCGAAGTGTCTTTCCATAGGATCATACTCTTAATTCAGCAGAACCGGTACTAAATGATAACGTCAACATAAATGTACGATATCAAAGCAATCTCTCATGTATGTTGCAACATACCACAAAGGATTTCAATATTCACTTCTATAGTTTTAGTAATATCTCTGTGGGAAAAGGCTGCTCATTACTCAAAGTACACAATCACCCTAGATTGGCAAAAACTCAACAAAACTCCTAAAGATGGTTATGTTCTCAAGTTTCCAAAGCAAAGATATGTTTGGAGATTCTGAGCCCTCAAATTCTAAAGTTTGAGTATCAGATGGGGAACTATAACTTCCTGAATATGTGTAAATTTTATTCAAAGTGTGGATTCTCATAAAATGGTAGCTAGAATGTACAAGGGCTGCACTTAAACTAATGTTTCTAAATTCTTACCTTGGCTCACAACATCAGAAGTGGATGTTGGTGGTATGGCAGTAGAGGCTGAACCTTCCTTCCAATATTTTGTTACATTTTGTAAAGATGTGACAAATGGCAGCAGAGGGGCAGTCTGACAGAACAGCGTCAGGCATGGAAGTGCATATGAGACAAAGGCATGTAATTTAATTCTTCAGTGTAGAAAAAAATGCACCCATTGACATTTATTGACACTTGCTGAACATTTCTGGAGACTGAACAGTAGATGTGAGCACAGTGAGGCAGTGGGTGATGCATTTCAATGTTGGCAACAGTGACTTGAAAGCTGTAGCTTGGTTCCAGACACCCATGTACAGCTGTCACATCACGAAATAGAGTCTTGATCAGCTCATCATGCAAATTGGCTAATGGCAGTGACTATGTTGAAAACATGTTTTTTTAGCTGAAAATTTTCTCAATTAGATAGATAGTGTTATCATGCTCTTTATAAAGTCTGTTGTATTTTTCATGAAAATAATTAAGAGACATTACTTTCAGATTATCACAGAATCACAGAATCACAGAATTATAGGGGTTGGAAGGGACCTCTAGAGATCATCGAGTCCAACCCCCCGACCTAGTAAAGTAACCTACCTTTTGGGAAAGGCAGGGCAGCAATGTGAGGCAATTGAGTGAGTTGCTCTTCATGTAAGAGAACACCCAGAGAATGTATTGAGTTCTGGTGATGAATGATGGAAAAGAGAGCTCAAAGGTGAAAATTTGAGCCAGACTAATGTGGGTGATATGATTGTGAGTGTTTACTACAGGCTGCTTATTCAGGATACTGGGTGGATGAAACAGGGCTATAAGTAGGATTGCATCCCTGAACTTTGACGTTTTCAAAGACATACCTGGAGATATCCTGTAGGCATTGGAATATAAGAAGGCCCAAGCAAACTGTTTGGTGGTCAAGCACCACTTCTTCCAAGCTCAAGGTTGATGCAACCCTGAGAGTAAGAAGTTGAGTAAATGTGGCAAGAGACCTACATGGATGAGCAAGGAGCTCATGAAAATACTCAAATGGAAGATGAAAGTTTACAGAATGTGGAAAGGAGGTCTGGCCACTTGAGAGAAATATAGGAAT
Source organism: Excalfactoria chinensis (assembly GCF_039878825.1). Lineage (NCBI taxonomy): Eukaryota > Metazoa > Chordata > Aves > Galliformes > Phasianidae > Excalfactoria > Excalfactoria chinensis. Next base: position 47,734,060 of record NC_092827.1, read on the forward strand.
GTGCTCTGGGCAAGCAAGGATACAATGTGGAATGCTAAGGCCCACTTGAAATTAAATCTAGTGAGGAAGGCTAAGGATGACAAGAAGGGCTTCTTCAGGTATATCAGTAGGAAAAGGAAGACCAGGGAAAATGTGGGCCTGCCGCTGACTGAGGTTGGTGTCCTGGTTGCAAAGAACTTTGAGAAGGTGGAGTTACTGAACGCATTCTTTGCTTTACTCATTAGTGCTACGATTGGCTTTCAGGAATCTCAGACCCTGGAGATAAGAGAATCTGGAGAAAGTCTTCTCCTTGATATAGGATCTAGTCAGAGATCATCTAGAGTAACTCCATGCACACAAATCTGTGGACCTTGACAGAATACACCCCTGAATTCTTAGCAAGCTGACAGAAGTGATCACCAAGCCATTCTCTATCATTTTTGAAAGGTCATGGAGACTGTGAGAGGTGCTTGAGGACTGGAAGAAAGCCATTGTTACTTCAGTCTTTGAAAAGTTGGACTTGGGAAGCTACAGGCTGATTAGTCTCACCTCCATTCCTGGGGAAGTGACAGAACAGTATATTCTGGATGTTATGTCCAAGCAAGTGTGAGTTTATCAGGAGGATTCACCATGAATTCACCAAGGGGAATTTGTGCTTGACCAACCTGGTAGCCTTCTGTGATGTCATGACCGTCTGGTTAGATAGGGGGAGAGCAGTGAACATTGTGTACTTTGACTTCAGCAGGTTCCTATAAAAGACTCCTATTATATCCTCATAGATAAACCTGAGATGTGTGGGGTAGATGAGCATACAGTGAGGTGGACTGAGAACTGACTGACTGGTGGAGCTCAGAGGATTGTGATCGATGGTGCAGTCTTCTTGGAGGCCTGTAGCTAGTGGTGTTCCCCAGGGTTTGGTACAGAGTCTGATCTTGTTCAACATCATCAGTGATCCAGATGAAGGGATAGAATGCACTGTCAGCAAGTTTGCTGATGAGATGAACCTGGGAGAAGTGACTAACACACCAGAAGGCTGTGAGACCTAGATAGTATTACAACATCTGAGAGACCAAGCTATTCTACTCTATCATAGCAAGCCTTGTTTGGAATTAATATGATGCATATTAGAAATGTCTGCAAAACCTTTGCCATGATAATCTTGCAGAAACAGGTCTACATTACTCATACTAATGCATTTCTCCCAGCAGACAACCCTTACACAAGTGTTTAACATTCTACATGCTGTCTGTAGTTAGCAGCTCACCACTATTGCTCTGTTCACCATTAGCTTTTTAAATTACCTTGAGTAAATATTAAAAATGCTTTATTATTTATTTATTTATTTTTATTTTTTTTTTGTAGTTATAGTTTTCAGTCTTGCATGTCTACAACATGCAAGTTTAGTCAGCCTCTGACATGATGGATATAAAATGAGTAAAATAACACAGAATGCAAAAAAAAAAGAACCTTATTATCTCAGCAGCTGAAGTCAGTTTAGAGAAACTGAGGAAAAAATGCTGATCTTTACTCAATAACCTAAAGCCTAAAGTAAACTTTAAATAGTAAATGAAAAAATCAGATTGCTAAGCACTGTGGTTTTAAGGGATCTGGACACATGAAACATTTGTATCTTTTTTGTGTGTGTGTGTGTGGGGGGGGGTGCTGCAAATATTTTGTAGTTGACCAATGGCTGGTGAACTGCTACAAGGAAATGTAAAAAATGCAGTTTCCAAAACAGGTCTTTCAAGTTCTACAGTAGATAAGTGGCCTGGCAGCAGTTTACATAGTACTTGCATGTGCAGCTTTGAACACCTAAACAGGATCATTGTCACACACTTAAGATAATGTCACTTACATCATTAAGACAACTTGGGTACTTAAGTTTACTAACATGCTTAAGATGCTCAAGATTAGAAAAAGTTTAAGGAACTAAGACAAACAAGTGCATTTTTTTAGTGAGCAAGATTTTCACTGCCATGGCAGGGAGATGACACCATGTTTGTCTTCAGAATGAAACAAACTTTGTGAATGCTACAGCTAGAAGATTTGTCGTAAAAATAGAACTACTGAAAGTACTTTTCTTTCTTATTTTAATTTGATACTTGTGTGATCTTAATTGGTGGTTTTGAAGGATACTTTAAAAAGATGTTAGATTTAGTTACTGATGCATGATTAATATGTTTCTAAACCAGAAAATTTGATGTGGTGCCCAATGTGTGATGGACTGTGAATTGTAGAGGAAGGTAGATTTTGAGTACTAAAAGTAATAAATAAAAAAAATAAAAAAAAATAAAAATAAAAAAAATCAGCATTGTATGTGGAGCTATTTTAAATATGCTATCTTAAGAAAAGATAGAAGTGCTGCTGTCTTGAGTTACTGCCTGTTGTTTCTATTTATTTATTTAATGAAAATGGAAATTGTTGAAGTAATAACTTGATTGGGGAAAAAAAGTGAATAGATTGTTCTATGAAAATGGAATCTGATTTGTATTGCTTCACTTAAATTGGGATCTCTCAAAAGATCAGCCAAAGTTCACAGCAAATTAGAAGGAAAACTGGGGAAAATCAGTGAAGAACAAAATAATCAGGTAAAAAGTTCTGGTCAGAGAAGAAAAGCTCTCTTCATTTTTTGAAGAAAATGTAGATGAAGAGAAAATATGACTGTTAGGAGCTGGGAGCCAGGAGTTCATGAATCAGGGAAGAAAGTGCCTGGCAAGCATTGAAAGTGGGAGGAAAAAAATACATAGAAAGTGGTGCCTTGTCTTTACACTTTTATAGCATTTTTATCTTGTCTAGGCTGATGCAAATATTTCTAGGAAGTAAAATCCAAAGTAGGTATTGTGGGTAAATAAATCATTTAAGCTTATGAATGTAGCATAGTATGTATGACGATTCCATTAGTGGTCTGAGCTAAGTGTTGTTACCAGCCCATGTAGATATGCATATATGTTTATTACCTTTTTAAAATATCTTCTTCTCCTCTCCTCTCCTCTCCTCTCCTCTCCTCTCCTCTCCTCTCCTCTCCTCTCCTCTCCTCTCCTCTCCTCTCCTCTCCTCTCCTCTCCTCTCCTCTCCTCTCCTCTCCTCTCCTCTCCTCTCCTCTCCTCTCCTCTCCTCTCCTCTCCTCTCCTCTCCTCTCCTCTCCTCTCCTCTCCTCTCCTCTCCTCTCCTCTCCTCTCCTCTCCTCACCTCTCTTCTCCTCTCCTCTCCTCTCCTCTCCTCTCCTCTCCTCTCCTCTCCTCTCCTCTCCTCTCCTCTCCTCTCCTCTCCTCTCCTCTCCTCTCCTCTCCTCTCCTCTCCTCTCCTCTCCTCTCCTCTCCTCTCCTCTCCTCTCCTCTCCTCTCCTCTCCTCTCCTCTCCTCTCCTCTCCTCTCTCTTTCCTTTGACATCTGAAGATGCCACATCTTGCGCATTCTATAGGAAGATGCTAACAGTTAATCAAGCAGAGAATTTTAAACTTCAGCATTTCTAAAAGCATTAAGAGGAGAAGTACCATTATTTTAATAGGAAGAGGATTAAGTTGTTTGCTAATGAAACTGCATAGTACAAAGCTGCACTTAAAAAAAAGTTTTATGTGCATATGATCAATTCTTAGTGCAGTATTTCTGGCAGTGAGAGGATCACTTAAACAATTCTGTATTTTAAACCAGAAAACTATAAGCAGATGCATATCTAGAGGTCGGATGTACTTTCTGCAAGTGTTATACTTGGATGTTAAATGTTGCTTGGTTTACATGCTTGCATAATATTGTGTTCTTGAGAGACTTCAGAAATGAAATTTTTGCTTTGGAGATATTAAGCATGCTTATGTAGTTAACAGGAACCAGTGCCCTAGTTAGTCCCACCAGGACTCAGGCTCCTGCTATTTATCTCTTAAGGAAATTAAGGCTTCCCATGTTAACAGCTGAGACCTTGTACACAAGCAAATTTATCCTTGCAACATCCCCATTGAGATCTGGTGATCCAGACCTGAGCTTAACCCTAAATCACTGTACATGTTGATCTGCATGACCCCAGAGACTTATCTCTTCCCTCACAGAGAAACCACACTACTTCTCTTGCCTGTTTGGTTTTGTGTGTGAGAGATAGGCTGAGTTTAACCCAACAGAGTTTGACTTTCTTACTTTATTGGGGGCAAAAAAAACCCCAACAACAAAACCTTGTAACTGAACACGTTTTAAAGTCACATTTCTATCATTTTACTGAGTTACATTTTTCCTGTACAAAGCAATTGGTAATAAAAAGAAGTTAATTATGTAAGAATTGGTATGGAACAATGCCAATAATTTCAATGTGTGTTACAGGATTTTGAAAAATGGAATAAGATGCTTAAAGCAATTAAAAACCATCAGATTTCTATTCTAGATTCTAAATCTGATTACAAACTGTAAATGAATAATACTCTCCATTGTTCTGCAAGCAGGTTTTCATGCACCATAGCCATAATAAGAATAGTTGTATTTCCATTTATTTGCAGAGACCATCAAAGTACTATTTTGATTAATGAGCTCTAGTCTGCTAGAGAATTGCAGAGTTATAAACTATGGGTCTCTTTATTATAGCAGAGAAGACGGAATCTGATATATGAGAAAAATTGTAAAGATTGTTTGAATCAAAAGCTTTTGGATTAAATTCATATTCTGTTTAAGAATAATGATATGACATACATTTTGAGTTTTGTTTTTTTTTTCAAGGAACAGGGTTGTTTTTTTGTTTATTATATACACATATATTATATATATATATATTTGAGTATAGTCAGCATGAATAATTGTACAAAGAACTAAAACTTACTGCCTCCTTATTTTTAGCCATTTAAAAGATTTTCTTATATCAGTTCCAAACAAACAACAAATAAAACCAATGCTCTGGCAATTTTTTTGAAAGATTTCCTGACTTTGCTAACAGTACATTGAGGAAGCTTTTATTAGGCAGTTGAGGAAAGTAGCAGTCTTATAAAGACAATCATGGATGAGCAATTGGCATTGTCTGAGCCACCTCATATTTTAGTGTTAATCACTCTTCTCACCCTAGTGATAGAGTTTTTATAATTCTTGTTCTTCATGTTGTTTTCTTTGCTTTCGACTATGTGAAAGTAAAAATATAAAAAACAAAACCTATGCTTCTATTTAAAGTAGTGGTATTGGTTTGGAGATGGGAATTAAAGGTCTTACAGGGACTTCTTACCGATACACTTTTTATTCATGCTAATTGTGTAAAAGAGCCTTTGTAAGAATATGCTTCTAGTACTTTAATCATTCATGTACTTGCTAGGAAGCAGCAGCCTCTCACTTGATCATGTATTATCCTAGTGACATTTAGTAATTTCCATATTAATTTTTCCATTTGCTTGTAATAGTTTTATGAATGTCTGTTTTGTTGAATCTCCCCCTTCTTTTCCCTCCTGCTGTCTTTCTTTATGCACATGGGTTAGCTGAGAGCTAACACAGTCTCTGTGTTGCTCCAGAAATAAAGCGAGGTATTCCCCTGTCACCGAAGCTACCATTTTATTGTTAACCACTTCTGCTCGCAGATAAATGCAGGGAACAGAGAATTTCAAATAGACTGGGATATCTACATCCCTTTATCCTTTGTACTTGGTCTTGATTCTCCATTGCATAGCTCATTTCATTATCAGTTGCATCACTACAAATGGATGAACTACATCATTCTAAACAAATTTTTGATTTCCATAAAACTGTAGAAAAAGAGAAGGTTCATCTGGTCAATCCTCCTGTCCCTGGAAAGAAACATGTTTGCATGTCTTACTTGTAAGATCTTTATAGTCTCTTCTGATGGAGACCATGTAATATTTGCAGGCAGTCTGCTACAGTATTTCATTATGTTCATTCGTACAACCTATGCATGTATACATCCACCCATATATGTATCTGATCATTTGTCCACACCATCTGAAAGTTCCTCACTGAAGTTAAAGCCCCCCTTGCTATTTATCCTGTTCACTGTGGACTCAGCAAACAGTTCTGCTTGCAGAAGGCTGATTTCCCATTATGTCTCAGGTTGGTCCCTTGTGAAGTGGAACACCTCCCCACTTTGGGTCAATTCATCACAACAAAAGAAGCAGTTAAAGGTGGTGATTTTAATTTCAAATGGTTATTTTGTCTTTTAAAGGTGATATTGGTCACAAAAAGTGTGCTTATTTTTTCTTGTCTGCTTTGTTGTTGTTGTTACTCTGTATAGCTCTTGGAACTAATTTTAACTAACTACCACTTCAGGAAGGGCTGGCAGCCCAGTGCATTGTGCTTTTGTGGATGGACATAACAATGGAGATTTGTGTTTTATGTTTTCTGCAACAAGGTGGCTTTGCTAGGAAATAAAATAATCAGGTGTTGATTGTGTAGTCTTAAGAGCAGTGCCACATTATTACAATTTGATATAAAACACTGACAAGCTAATCACTAAATTTGACATTAGAAGCAACAAGATCATGTTAATCTGATTTATCAAAGCTTTTTTTTTTTTTCTTTTTTTTTTTTTTCTTTTTTTTTTTTCTTCTTAAGAGATTCTGCTTGACTTGGCTATTGCAATTATATTTGCAAAACTTAACAATTTTAGTGCACTTTTAGCATTTGATTTATGGCTTTTCTTTTTATGCACATGCACATACACACATCCAAACAGTATGGTGTATATTGCTTCATTTTCTCATTAAGCTGGATGTTTAGTGGGTTTGAAGTGAGGGAAGTGTAACCTATTTGTTCCTTTCTCAAAATGTATGTGTAATGAAGGCACAGATTCCCAGGTAAAGGCATCAGATGTTGCAGACAAGAGGTGTTTGAGCACAGCCAGTGTATAGTTTCCTGGTTCTGGGCTGTGTTGGTTGCCCTGTGCCTGGGATCAGAGTTGGGAGCCCCAGGTTGGAGGTGTCAGTGAGGCTGGGGAGCTACACTTGAGGAGGGCAAAGTGGAGCGCATGTGCATTGCTGCAGCATTCATGCATCTCAGCTCTCAGTTGACATCTTCTTCTTTAGAGACTTGCTTGTCTTCTGCTAATCAACAGCAATGATATTGTATTCTCCTTTGCTTGCTTTTGTCATTCTTAATGTTCTCCACTAGGTTTATTTTCCTCTAGCATCAAACTCTCAATTTAATTCATCTCTTGCACATATAAGTCAATAGCTACAATTATTTACTGTGTGTGAGGAGGAAGGTAGGGACTGAATTAATTTATAAATCACTTCAAATTTACTATTCATAAAAGGTAGCTTATGGAGTATGCTGGCCTCCAGTCACTCCACTAAGCCAGAAAACAACAGACCTGCTTAGTCACAAGTAACGATAACTATTGCTGTACCCTACAGCAGCCTTGAAAGAGGAGAGGTCTGCATTTCCCTGACCCTGCACTGTTCATGACTTTGTTGCTACAGAAATCAATATGCTTTCTAGTTCTAATGTTGGGACCTTTCCCCTGCTTGGGGTCTGAATTGGGATTGAGGGCTTGTTTTGCCTGGATCAGACAAGCAGACAGAGCAGCAGTCTGGGGAGAGACCTGGAGGGAGTCAACAGTGTTCTGTACGGAATGCTGTGGTTGCCAATGGCCTTTTCAGCTGGAGCTGTGAAGAGAGAAAAAGAAATTAGCTCATCATGTGTTCTTAGGCTATGAGCCATTAAATTACAAAAGACTTGGCAAGTAATTTTCTGAGAGAAGCAGTGTGTGAAGAACACATGGAAAGAAGAATATTTGAGTATTACCACGAGTATTTCTCATGATAAGAAATAAGAAGCACAGTGGATACCCGAAATATTTGGCATTGACCAGTGAAACCAATGCTTCAAAATTACAAGTGGGAAAATGTCATGTGACCTGAAAAAGAAAACTAAGTATATGCTACGAAGTATCCCACCAGTAAGGAGCACTGTAGGTTTATGGGGCTAGCTGTCTAACTGGGTTTCATGCAAACCCAAGCATTCCAAGAGCACTAAGAAGTGGAGGTTGTGAAACTCTGTGGAGGTGTGCCTCGAGTGCCTCTCCTCCTGGATCCTGGTGCTGGCAGGGTGGCCAGCAGGGACTTGTTGGCCATGCCCACATCTGTGTTTCTGCACAGGAACATACAATGAGCACACCTTCTTCAATCCAATCATAGACTTTAATTATGGTTTGCATGATGAAAGCTTTGGAATTTATGCTGGCAGCCAGTGACATCCTTGTTCCTCTCTCCCAACTTTAGGTTCCTGTTGACCCAAGTTTTGCAACCATTGTGTGTGTTTTTCTTTATGGCAGCCTCTTCAGTGGCACAATGACATAACATGGGCTTCAATTTCCTGACTAGTCAATTACAGTCTCCTTTAAAAATTAGTCTTTTTTTTTTTTTTCTTTAAATTCAACTTTATTTAAACTGTAATTTTCTGTCCCAGCCTTTCAAGCAAGTAATGATTAGAAACAGTGGTGAACTCTAACCACTGCCTGAATTTGCCACATCTCACTCCTAAAGATCTGTTAAAACAAATACAGGGCCAGATACCATAGTCCAAATAAACTAGCTTCACTGAAGGCAGTACTATTCAACTTCTGGTTTGTACCAAACATTGATATTTTACCATCTTCTTATATTTTAAATTATCTAAGCCAGTTCAGCTGCATCTGACTGTGAAGTAAACAAGCTGGGTTGGAGAAATCGCTCCCTGCTGAGCTAGGGGAACATCCTCAGAAAACAAGCATGCACAAACAACTTCAGCTTAAGTTCCTGTGTGCGTTTTGTTTCCACTTTAATGCTGCAACTCATATGCAGGGTTTTTTTCCTTGTGTTTATGTGAGGAATGGGTCCTGAGTGTACCACCTATGTTGTATGTCATTGGGAAAATCAGTATGAAATGGGGATCATGAGCAAGCAATGCTGAGATTCATGGGTACTGCTCTCCTTAAATCATTTCTATAAAAACTAATTTTCCATGGTGCATTCATTACAAGAACCTTCTTTGCAGATGCCCTTAACTCTTCTCTCTTTCTGTCAATGATTGTGAAATTTGTAAGGAATACTGCTCTGCAACACTGAGAAATGGATACTGGACAATTTTGAGATATCTGATAAAGAAAGGGAGCTTTCCAATATAAACAGCGCAGCATGTGTTAGTAAATGGGTCCCTACAGTGTTATAGTAGAAAATGAATGACCTGCAGCGGACAGTAGGGCTGTTGTATGAGGTTAAGTACTGTAGCCCACAACTGGCAGTATTTTTTGAATGTTTTAGCCACAGTGAGATTTTTTGCATGCTTTCATTGGAGCATAGTCTTAAGTATTTTGCTAGGCTGAGTGGATAGTATTCTCAGCATTTAGTAATTTCAAATATTGTGTTAGTATCATGATTATAGAAATCCTTTTCTTTAGCTTGACTATTTTGAATTCTAGGCTATTGCTGTGTGAGACTACACATCACAAGACGTTTAGACCCGTGCTTTGGGAATTGTGCTTTATTTTAATAATGGGAATACTGAGATGCAAAAGAAAGCATTTGGAAATGAGTAAATAAATGATGAGGGAGTGAGAATACTTTATTTTCTTAATTAAAGTGAGAGTTTATGGTGCAAATGTGTAGTTAGGAAACATTACTACAGAGACTTAAGTCTCAGCTGACAGAACTAGAATTTCCATAGACAAATGTGTATTAGGGTATTCTATTCAATTGTAGTGTTGCAGCATTTTATAAAATAAACTAAATTGATTGTATTGGTTATGTTATAACTGCTATTAAAGAATTGATGCCGTATTGATTATTTTTATTGCTTCTGTTAGGTGGTAGTCTTTGATTATAACTAAATATCAGTCATAATTGTAATGAGAGACAGTGGAAAAAGAGCAGTTTAGACCTTTAATGCACGCAGCAGTCTTTGATAGATACTATTTTCAATTTCAGCTAGTTCAGCTAGATCTGAAAGTTGTTTATGCCAATGCATCATCAGTCTTAGAAGTATAGAGTGCCATTCTCTGGCAGAGACCTCAGGAGAAAAGTTGGAATGATCCTTTACATTATGAAGGAACGGTGGAAGGAAGGGATGCCATTCAGAGGGACCTCGACAGGCTGGAAAGCTGGGCTCAGGTGAACCTAATGAGGTTCAACACAGCAAAGTGCAAGGTTTTGCACTTGGGTCGGAAGAACCCCAGGCACCTGTACAGGCTGGGAGGAGTGGTCCTAGATAGCAGCTCGACAGAGAAGGACCTGGGTGTCCTGATGGACGAGAGACTCAACACGAGCCAGTGGTGCGCTCTGGCAGCTCAGAAGGCAAATGGGATCCTGGGCTACATCAGGAGAGGGGTGGTCAGCAGGGATAGGGAGGTGACTGTCCCTCTCTACTCGGCTCTTGTGAGGCCCCATCTGGAGTACTGTGTCCAGGTGTGGAGCAAGAAGGACATAGAGATTTTGGAAAGGGTCCAGAGGAGGGCCACAAAGATGATCAGGGGCCTGGAGCATCTCCCCTATGAGGACAGGCTGAAGGAGTTAGGCTTGTTCAGTCTGGAGAAGAGAAGGCTGCGGGGTGACCTCATTGCAGCCTTTCAGTACCTGAAGGAAACCTACACCCAGGAGGGGAGTAAACTCTTTGAAAGGGCTGACAATAGCAGGACTAAGGGAAATGGATCCAAGTTGAAAGAGGGTAGATTTAGGTTGGATGTTAGGGGGAAGTTCTTTACTAGGAGAGTGGTTAGGCCCTGGAACAGGCTGCCCAGGGAGGTTGTGGATGCCCCGTCCTTGGAGGTGTTCAAGACCAGGTTGGATGGGGCTCTGGGCAACCTGATCTAGTAAATGTGTATGTTTGGTGGCCCTGCTAGGCAGGGGGGTTGGAACTGCATGATCCTTGAGGTCCCTTCCAACCCAGGTCATTCTGTGATTCTGTGATTCTGTGGTTTTATTTAATACTTCAAAAGAAATTAAAGTGAGACATAAATAGCAAGATAGTATTTCATAACTAACAACTACAGTTAAACTAACAACTGAAAAAATCAGTTGTGTGAAAGTGTAATGATGGGGATGCTTAACTGTTATGCTAATAGAAAACATTATAAAACGATGACTAACTAAATGCCAGCATTGGAAGGAGCTGTTTGACAAAACTGGACTATAAAATCCAAGAGGAAAAAAAAGGGTTGCAAACAGATGCAACATTTCTTACTATGTTCAAGTGCCCATTTATGCTAGCTTTTATCAACTTTCTCTTTAGTTTTGGCAATTAACCATTAGTTCAACTGGTAAGTTTTCATTATGAAAACCCACACAAGTTTTAAAATAAATTATTAGAAACTGGATTTAAAATGCCGTATTTTATTCACATGTGCAAGTTGAAAATCATAGAATCATAGAATTATCCAGGTTGGAAAAGATCTTAAAGATCATCAAGTCCAACTGCAGCCGGTTGGGTAAAAGCCTTTCAGCCTTTCAGTACCTGAAGGAAACCTGTAATCAGGAGGGGAGTAAACTCTTTGAAAGGGCCAATAATAGCAGGACAGGGGAAATGGTTTTAAGTTGAAAGAGGGAAGATTTACATTGGATGTTAGGGGGAAGCTCTTTACTAGGAGAGTGGTGAGGTCCTGGAACAGGCTGCCCAGGGAGGTTGTGGATGCTCTGTCTCTGGAGGTGTTCAAGGCCAGGTTGGATGGGGCCCTGGGCAACCTGATCTAGTAAACATGGAAGTTTGGTGGCCCTGCTTGGCAGGGGGTTGGAACTACATGATCCTTGAAGTCCCTTCCAACCCAGGTCATTCTGTGATTCTGTATCAGAGACCCTCGGAACTAAAGTGATATTCAAAAACAAAAATATTTTGCATTTTTTTATCTGTGCATATGTAATGCATGCACATATGCACATGTGTATAAATACAAAATTGCAAAAATGTGCCCATGAACATCATACATACACACCGGGATGCTAAACTGTAACACATAATGGTGTGTTACACAATGTGCTGACATGGTTAGCAATTCTAAATACATCCTCCAAATCACTGCTCCTTAGTTTGTGATCTTGATTTATAAGTAAAAGAATATTTTAAATAGAAGACTGCTGTTTTCACAGGGGATCTGAATGAACAGCACCTTTGAAGTTTTGAGAGTGGAGTAACTTATTCTCATCTGATGATAGATTGAATTAGTTTAGATATTTGAATAGGAATATTTGTCTTAGTCTTGCTCTGTCTCTCCAATATATGCTGCAGCTCATTTTTCAATTAAAAAGAAAGACTCTTGGGCTGAGTTGGTAAATTTCAGCATAAATTTTTGTTGTAAGTTATAAACCCCAGAAAATAAGAATGAGGAAGATTATAACTGTCTACACTACCTTATCTATATTGCTGAGAACAGCATAACTACAATAAAAGAAGATAGTAGTATCTTCCATTGATTGTTATTTGATGAATGTAAAGCAATTTTCTGGAATGCAATTAGCATTTGCAATTGCATTACTGTGGGGATTTTTTATGCTTCCTTTGAATTGAAAAATCTATACATTTTTCTGGTTATGAGTCACTTGTAAGGAAGCTTTTTTTTTTTTTTTTTTTTTTTTTTTTTTTTTTTTTTTTTTTTTTTCCTACAAGGTTTCAGAGCTATAATTTCTGGATTGCTGAAAGGAAGCAAAGCTAGAATTTTCATGTTTAAAATATGCTGAAGGACAAATTGTACGATAGATCTAGTGCAGTAGATGACTTGGATTTAAATTTGTAATTTATGCATTACTGGTGACTTAGTTTAGCTTTTTTAATACCATAAAGGAATGTATTTGAAAAGTAAGTGACTTTAGATATATATATACTAGCAACCTTGAAATAATTCCATAAGTATATGATTTAAGCATCTTGAAATACATGGATTAAACTAGTAAAGGAATACACTGAAACAATACAATCTCTTGGAATAACAGTACTGCAAGTAGTAACAGTGTAACATATTCACCAGAAGAACTATACATGAATACAATTCTGCATTTTAAAAGGATGTACATTTAGCTATGGTCCCAGTTGCATATCATTCAAATTATACAGTTTTTATAGTGAGTGCATACAGATATGGTGTTTCACAATTTGAGTTTTCTGCAGACACAGGTGATTCGGGGTGTTGCAGTACAGATCTCAGCTAACATGCAGAGGGTATCAATGAAAAGTGTTTGTATATTTTAGTGCACTGTCAGCATCCTCCTTTTGATGGCAAATGAATAGCAGAAGTAATCTGTATGGTGCTTTTTAATGACTTCTTTGTGTAATGGACTAAATCCTAACTCAAAGAAGGCACCAACAGAGAATTATTTCCATAGAGCACTGACTGTGAGTATTTGTTGTTTTCAAAACAGTTATTTTTAATATTATCAGTTTACATCTTACTGCTTTAATGATGTACACTGTACCTTAATTACTTCAGGGGAAGCTTCTTTTCATGTATTTGACCTTAGAGACATGTTGTCTATTGCACCTTGTGTACCTTAATCTTTGTGCTGTCTAGAAAGATCTGCTGCTGAATTCCTACTTACTATATTCATTTTCCCACCTGGATGTTATCTTCTGAGCTTTCATAGGATTTTCTGTATAATAAAAATCTTTAAAAAAAGCATAAACAGATAAGAACCAGAACAATGGTTTCCCAATTTATAATTATAACGTAATACCAGATGTTTTCATTTGTTTACACTGAAAAATTCCTTGCTTCAGTTATAATGCTAACAATACCACTGTAATAATCACATTTTTAGGAGCTGACATTAATATTTTAGTGGAGTTAGAGTTGTCTGTGTGCCTCATTACGGCATCACTTAAGAAAAAAAGACTGTCCCCATTTTCCCCCATTTAAAATGCCTGCCATTTTAACACGAGCCTGGAGGCTTTGGGACAGCTACACTGATAATGAGCAATTGTGGTTTAGAAAGAATGGGAAAGGTAGCATTGCAGTCCACACTTCCTTCAGAATTAACTAATTTCTGTATTTTCCATTACCACCAATTATCAGTTGATTACTTCTTTTTTTCTACTTTCTTTTCTCTCTTCTCTTCTCTTCTCTTCTCTTCTCTTCTCTTCTCTTCTCTTCTCTTCTCTTCTCTTCTCTTCTCTTCTCTTCTCTTCTCTTCTCTTCTCTTCTCTTCTCTTCTCTTCCTTTTCCTTTTCTTTTTTCTTTTCTTTCTTTTTTAATGAAAAAAAAGGCTAGAAACTTTGGCCCCACTGACAGAATCTCAATGCTTCTGTCAAATATGTTCTCTGAAGACCTAAATCGTCCAATACAAAATGAAAGGAACAAGAATGAGAATAAATCTGAGAATATATAGGCAGACATCTTAATCATTATCTATAAATAAAAAATTAGTATTTCTTCTTTAGAGAGCAATAGAAAATCTAAGACTATATTGTTGACTTTAAAGGCTGGATTTGTTCCAAACACAACTATTGCTAATAATTTTCATGTCAAAAAATTTGTGTCCTCTATATGTGATAAACTCTTGAAGCTAATCTCCTTATTTATCTTCTGTCTGTATTGCTGTCTTCCTCAGATCACATATTGCAATGTTGTGCCATCAGTTTCCTCACCAAACAGTTGAAGGCTAAAAGCAGATAACTTTATCATGTATGGGGCAAAATATTTTCTGTGCTGTGATTTTGTGTTTGCAAAGCTGGGATAGCACGTAGAATTTTAATGAATGCATTTCAGTCCTCACTCTTATTCTTCTGGAACATAAATATTTCCTGGGCTTCAGTGGAGTCCATCATTTCATCCAGATAAAATGTGTGACCACTGCTGAGACTAAGCTGTGCATGTAATACTTGTAATTGAGTGCTGGGTTGTATCTCCCCAGCGCTCATACTGGGGAATATACTTTGCTGCTGCTTTTTCTATTTTCTGAACAGCAACTTACAGTGAATGAGGGACAGGCTGGCTCAGAAACTGCACCTGACACAAAAGCAGGAGTGTGCCAGGCAGCTGCTTCAGTTACTTTACTCCTACATGATCAATGACTCCTGCTTCCTGGTAACTTCCACATAGCAGGAGCCAGTGCACAGCAGGTGACACGAGTCACTGTTTGTTGAATCACTGATTATCTGATCAGTGTTGTCTTGCCTCTATGAAGGCAACAGCTCCTACTGTGTACCTGAAGCGATCTCTGGCTCCACAGTGAGATGCTGCGTAGGCAGCACAAAACCAATCTCTTACCCTGCACTAGTTTGTAGTCATTGTTGGAGGCTTGGCCCACCCTGAAGAAAGATGGTGAGTGGTAGAAACTCAGAGCTATCATTCTACCTGGAAGAGAAACTATGGTTATCATATAGCAATATGAGGGGCAACATCTGTAATTACAGGAAATAAACAGGAAGCAGAATTTCCTTCATGGTAGTTTGGATGACTCCAGAAGATGATACCTTTCCACCTCCATGTGAGCCAAGGACCCTAACTTACTTTCCCTTCAGCCAAACTGTATACAAGAATCCTTTTGTGTTTTCTTTAATTTCTTATCACTTAAGGATCTGTAGAAGAGGTTAAGGGTGTTGACTATTCAGTAGAACCTTTGCACTGAAGGTTAGTCTGTGCTGAGCTTATGCAAGCTTTGCAAACTGTTTTGATTTCATTTTTATTCTGGTTTTAAAGTCATTGGAAATGATGAAGGGGAAAGAGTTGATTTCAGAGGCTTCTGCCCCTCTCTACAAAATATTGTAAGCTGACCAGCCCAGGGAAGGTCATTCAATTACTCAAAAAGAGAACAGAGATATTTCAGGTGGAACGTAGAGGACCTTCATAGAGGCTAAGAGGGTAGTGATAAAGATGTACCAGATTTGAGAACAGATTGCAAAAAACACAGTTAACTTTGGTCAAATATGAAAGCAATTCATTTGAATGTATGTTGACAAAACTGGATTATGAGTTGCTTACCGCTCTGGGGTTAAAATATCAAACTTACTTCTCTATCATATTGGTGGGAAAAAAAAAAAAAAAGAAAAAGAAAAAAAAAAAAAGAAAAAAAATAAAAGTTGTAATTGACAAGTTAGAGCTGCTTAGAAACAGTAAACTGACAGCATTTAAACTTATTTTTAATGCATCTTCTGGAGATGAAAAACAAAAGGAAGTCCAACCCCTCTAAAAACATCATTTCTACTATGTAAAGAAGGATACATATATAAAAGTAAGCTACTGGACAGATTGGCATTACCCATTTGAAGAACATGGTAAACATTGCCAGTTTAGCTCATGAAATCAAATGTGGAATTTGAAAATGACATACTGACAAAGAGCTCATGGTTCTTCACTGATTCCTGGGAATAACTTGGAACAAAAAGATGAACTCCATCTCCAACAGTGATATATATCTTTACGCCTCATTTGCATACTTTCTCTGATAATGAACTTTTCAGGCAGCTATCAAGAACAGGAAAAGTGACAAAAGGACCACCTCATCTTTTATTAGTTAGAGATACTGATTGGAAACAGAAAGCACAGGGTTTTGTTAAAGTACTTTCTTGCTTTATGCATGTTTCTCTGTTGTATCAAGTGTGTTTTGTTTGGTCCTGCTGAGATTACAAAAGTATATAATTGACATGTGAAAAATAGTTTTAGCAAATTGGTGTTAATAAGCTTGAAAGATACAAAGCAGGATAATAAGTTGGTGAACAAAGTGCTGGCAGGAGTGTGATGTTCTTTGAAACAACTGTTTGTTGAAGTCAAATTAGTAACTGAAGCAGCAGGAGTTTCTCTCAACAGAAGTGTCTCAAAAGATAATTTCTTTCATGAAGAACATATAAGTTTGGACAAGAAACTTTTATAAGCAATGCATATCCTGGTAGAAGACACTGTCCAAGGATCATCATAGTATATATTGTCTGTGGAACAAGTAGTCCAACAGTGAGATGCTTATGAAACCCTTTCAGAATGAGGAAAAAACATCCACATCTGTTTCTGTGGAACCAGGACTGCCAACTAAGTGCTCTAAAGGGGAATTTCAGTGCCTTTGAAAGTCAGGGTCTGTGCTTTTCAAAGAAAACTCTTAGGTAGAGGGACAAAACTGAAAGTTTATTTAACTATAGGCAGTAGAATGAACTTGGCCATTGAATAGGAAGTAAATTACAAATAGGCTAGGTCTCGGTTGTTAAGATTGAGGATATCCTTCAAAACGGAGATGTGCACTGAAAGACTGGACTGAAATCCTCTTTCTTTGTAAAACAGATATGAGTATTTCTGCTATAAACAGTACACATGAAAGGAAAGTAGATGGTTCAAAACTACTTGAAAGAATGTCCTGACAGTTAGGAGCATCTCAATGGGAAGGCTGGATTCTCCTATCTTCTTTTTGTTCCCTGTTGCACTGTTGTAGATGCCTTCCACAGATGCTACTGTGCTCTGAAAAAGAGCTAAACTAACTACTCACTAGAAGGCAGTGTTACAGGCTTCTCCTGTTCTGCTTTATCTTTTGTAGCACTCCAATGAGAATATGACTTGAAGAAGGTAAATTAAAAAAAATATCTGACATGTGTCAGAGTGCTAACTGCAGCTAAAAAGTATTAAGTTGATTCAGGAAGGCTGGAGTTTCTGCTTTCAAGTTAGGTGGTAGCTGACAAATGTCACCCCAACCTCTACAATTCGTCACGCTTTATAGCCATAACAACCTGCCAACCTATGTTTTCACTTCTGCAAGGCAGAATGTTACAGCACACCAGCGGGCAGAATTACCTGACTGCAACTTTGAAAGTGAAGGGAAATCTAATATGGAGCTTTATTCATTATTCTCCTTTTGAGAAGAGGGAAATTATATATGACAGAGGAATGAATAACGGATATTTTAATGTTGCACATCATTCTTAGGCATACCATAAAGTGCCAAGATATCTTGGCTAATAGATATTGCTACTAACCATCAGCAGTAAAAAGCTTCTCTGTGGACATTAAAGCTTCCATCAAGCTTATTACACAAGAAGATATCTGAATAATACCAGAAAGATCAACCTATTGTAAACGGTCTCACTGTAATTCAACATAAATCATAGACAACAATAGATAATTGTGAATGCTTCTCTAGATAATAAAGAAGAGACATAAGACTGGTAAAATCTCATGACATCAGAATGGGAAGAGGGCTGTTTGGGAAATGATCCACTTTTCTGTGATTTCATGTAACAGAATCAACTGTTATTAACTGTAAGGCACTAACAGAATTCAGTTCTTCAAAATAGGTTGCCTAATTCAAGAGTAAATAACGTGCAATTGTTTGTGATGTATCAGCCATAGAAAAGACACCAGAAGTTTGGACACATGGAAGGTAAAATGGTCATCTTTCCACAGCAAACAGAAGTGATGTTTTTCCAGTATGTTCATTATGCACTTGTCTTACTCATTCATTTAAAAAATCCTACAAATCTGGAGCCAGACACAAATAGAAGACCCTTTCTTGGGAAAAATAACACTTGCACAGTATTTGTATGCTTTTGTTTAAGAAAAGTGCCTTATTAAAATGGAAATAAGAAGTATACTTTTCTTCAATCTTCTCACTTTTTATTGAAATAGAGCCATTTTCCATAGATGTAAACAAAACAAAACAAAATTCAGACAAGGCTAAGGACTAACAAAAAGTAATCTAGACTACAGTAGGAATTTCAGCAATAGTGATTCCAGTAATTAAACTGTGATAATATGGAAACTTCACATAGCACAGCAACTCTGAATTCAGACACAAAACACCTGTTTCTGGTACATGAGGATGTTTTAACATTTGGAGTTTAATGGTCAGATGGAAGGCACACTTGAACAAGCTGTTAAAAGACATAGCTTTTAGAAGAATATTACTGAAACTGCAACAGGGAATTCATGAGGGAGAAGCTTGCAAAATGGGAAGTATGGGAGGGCTTCTGATCAAAAAGAACCACCAAGCTTTTGATGTTTTGTATATTTGGAAACATCAGCATTTTAGTGCTTTTGAGAACAGCAGGTCAGGGGATTGTCTTTGATATATCATAGCTCCTCCTTGTATCACTATGCATCTTATTCAAGACTGATTTTAAACTGATACATGACAGGACACAGAATTGTTATAAATGTTCTTCTAAATCAAATGACTAATAATTCTACTTTGTCAGAGTGATTTAGTCAATCTTCTAAAACGTAATTTCCTCTATTCCTACGGACATTTAGAAAATATACTTGAAACGTAGTATGATTTCATTATTTGTCTATGCGGAAATTAAACCATTTTGGAGGCTTAGATCTGGGAAGGAGGAGGAGAATGGGACAGTTAAATAATTGGCTGTGTGAAGGGTGATATGTTTAGGCCTTTGGGTTCTATTATCTTGGACACAGCTGTAAGAGACAGGACACATTGATGCTGGATAGGAAGCAACTGATCAGGTGGGGACAAGAATGTTCTGGGAAGCAAGCAGTTGAACTATTTAGTAGAACTTTTAGCGAGATTTGATGGTGGAAGGGAAAGGACGTTTAAGTGACAGAGAAGAACTGGGGAGTGTCGTCATTTCAGGAAGCATCAGGGAAAAACCTCTAATGTGTCCCAAATGAAATTGGCAGGGCTCCTCCAAGAAGATAACATGAACAGTCCTCCCAGTGAGGTATTCTAGCCACTTGGCTGTCTGCTGAGAAAGCAGCACAACAGGCTGCAAGCAATCCATTAGACTGCTGGAGTGCATTGAGGATTACTTACTTGTCCAGATACTAGACAAATCAGAGAAGAAATGTTACTGGACCTGGTGTTCAGCTGTGTATATATGTTTGTTGAAGAGTTTAGGATTGGAGACAGTCTGGGATAAAGAAACCATGTCCCAGCTGAGTTCATGATCTTGAGGAATCTGTGCCTGGTAAAAAGCCAAGTCAGGACTCTGAATTTCAGGAGAATTAAATTCCTACTGTTTAAGTGCTTATTGAATGACATTTCCTGGGAAGCTATCCTTAGGCACAAAGGAGTGGAGTGGAGCTGCCAGGTCTTTTAGGGATGTCTTTCCACCTTCTGGTATAAGAAAACCTGCAGAGGAGGCAGGAAACCAACGTGAATGAACAAGAACAAATTGAAAGATAAGAGGGACATGTGTTTTCAGTGGTATGGAGATGTGTGGTTTGGGAGGAATACAGTTATGCTATCCAGATGTGCAGAGACGACATCAGGTAATCCAAGGTGTACATGGAACTGAACTTGGCAAGCAATGTGAAAAAGAACAAGAAGGAATTCTAAAGGTGTATTGATCTGAAGAAAAGGGGTATGGAAAGCATTCATTCTCTGATATATGGGGAGTACTGGCTACAACAGACATGAAGACTGAAGTTTTCAACAAATTCTTGGTGTTAGTTTTCACTGGCATTTAAGCTTCTCACATCTCATGTTCCTGAACCTCTTACCTGGGATCAGGGGCACAAAATCCCTTCCATTGTAAGAGTGGACCAAATCTGAGAGCAACTCATGTAATTGAATGTGTATAAGTCTGTGGGGATGGATGACAGTCATGCTAATGTCCTGAAGGAATACTGAAGTACCCAGAGACTAAAGAAATGGAAAATTCACTTCCATTCTTACGAAAAAAAAGAAAAAACTACACAGGAAACTTCAGGCTGGTGAGCCTCACCTTTCTTCCTGGGAAGAACATGGACCAGATTGTCCTGGAAACCATGTAAAGGCAAGACAAGTATCCAAAGGGCAACTGATGTCATTCACCTAGAATTGTGCAAAGCCTTTGACATGGCTCCACACTATATCCTTATTTCTAAATCGGAGTTAAAGGCTGAACTGTTTGGTGGATGAAGAACTGGTTGGATGATCACAACCAGAGGACTGTTGTTAATGATTCTTTGTTCAGATGGAGGCTGGTAATGAGTGGTGTCACCCAGAGAGGTCCATCTTGGGACTGTTGCTCTTTTATATAAGCATCAATAACATAGTCATTGGAATTGTGTGCACCCTCAGCACATTTACAGACAGAACCAAAGTGAGTGGTGCAATTGATTCAGCAGAAGGAAAGAATGCCATCCAGAATGGTGGGCTGACATGAAACTAATAAGGTCCAATGAAGTCAAGTGCAAGGTTTTGCACTTGGATCAGAGCAATCCCAGACATTTGTATAGACTTGGAGAAGTCCTTGAGAACAGATCTGTGGAAAAAGACCTGAGAGTCCTTGTGGACAAAAAGCTGGACATGAATCAGCAGTACATGCTTGCTGCCTGGAAGGTCAACAGTACCCTGGGCAGTGTCAAAAGAGTGGTGTCCAGAAGATCAAGAGAGCTGATTGGCCCCCTCTGCTCTAACCTTGTGGAACCTCTTTTGGAGTACCATGTCAAGGTCTGGGGACCCCAGCATAAGAAAGAAGTGTAGCTGTTGGAGTCAAGAGGAGAGTCACAATGACAATTGTAGGCGCTAGAGCGCCTCTCCTGTGAAGAAAGGCTGAGGCATCTGGGCTTGTTCAGGCTTGGAGAAGACTCTAGGGAGACCTCACTGAGGTCGTTCAGTACTTAAAGAGAGCTTATTAATAGGGGAAAAACTGGCTGATAGCAATAAGACACTGGGGAATGACTTTAACTAAAAGAGAGAAGTTTTATATTAGATATTAGGAGGTAATTTTTTTTTATTTACTCCTTGGTTGGAGAGGTGTTAGAATACATTGTCAGTGCTCCATACCAGGACATGTTCAAGATCAGGTTGGATAGGGCCCTGACCTAGTGCAGGATTTAGTGGTTGTCTACCTTCTGACATCAGGGGGATTGGAACGAGGTGATCTTTAGGGTCCTTTCCAACACAAGCCATTCCTGTAATTGTTATTATATCCAACACAAGATTCCTGTTTTTTTGTAATCCAGTTAGAACTGTGCTTATATCTTAATGATTCAAAAAGCAGGTAGTTTAGTTGTTCTTGATCTGAGGAGTATGCAACATGAACATATATATATCAATACCCACAATTTAGCAATATTAGTCACTGCAATAAGAGGAGGAGGGAAAAAAAAAAAAAAAGAAAAAAAAAAAGAAAAAAAAAAAACAAGAAAAAAAGCAACAATGACTTCAGAGTCATCAAGGAAGCTGTGCTTCTGTAGGGCTAAAGGAGTAATTTCTATCTTGATTGAAAATTATAACATTCTGCTTCATTTGGGATACTATATTTCATTCTATGTAATTTAGCTCTAGAAGACTGTAAGATTATGATACTTAAATCTATATTTTTGTTTGTTTGTTTGTTTGTTTTATATATATACATCAGAATTTATTGCTGTGGTCTCAAGAGAAAACATGTTTTTTTGTTTTGTGTACTCTGCTGAAGAAAATGTTTAACATTTGAAACTTTCCAGATGAAAAAGGTGATATGAAGCTATTTAGTGATTTGAAATGATAAAATGTCTCTCGTGGGAATGCTGAATGAGCAGCTGGTTTGATCAGGCAGGTAGGAGATAAAAATTGCGCAGATGTGGTTAAATTGTTTTAAATGCACCCAGATCCTCAAGTATTTACCACCTAGTTAATACCTCTTCTGAATTGCATTATATTATGAGTATATCTACATATTTTACTGAAAAATCCTTCTTTGATAAGATTGTTTTAATAAGCGTTCAGTCTGTCAGTATACAGGAAACACCTCTCCAGTGGCTCCAATTTTGTATCATTCCTTTTGGAAAAGAAGTAGGAAATGATCATATTTCTCAGCAAGCTGCTTTGTAATAAACATCAAATTCAGTATTTCCCATGAGTGCTATTAACTGCACTGCCATAGTGGCTGTTGTAACATTTGAAATATCAGTTGGTGTTACTACAGCATATATGCAGTAATATGAATGTTTCTGTCTGTGTGAATTTGCGCACATTCATATCCATACATTAAAAATGTTCAAATCTCTGTTGATTCTCTGATCATATTTCTTTCATAGGGTAGTTCATGAAGGTCATTCATAGAAGATGGAAGGGCTTAGTTTGGAAAAATAAAAATAAAAAATAAAAAAAAGTCTGGGATGTAGGGAAAGTGTCTACTTATCTAGCAGAGTAAATAACTTTCTAAGGAAAAAAAAAATAAATTGTTCTATTTCTTACACTGATTGTCAGAAAAAATGACAGTGATATGCCAGAGTTGCAGCAATTCTCCTGCCTTGCATTCAACCATAAATCTTGCAGTTACTCTGATAACTTTGCAGTCTTTGCAAATAGTTACATGAATTTCTGTCATTGCTTAGTAAGACAAATTAAGACAAGGCCAACACTAAGCAATTGTGTGGCTCCAGCTACCTGCTTATTTGAAAAATAAAATTAAAAAAATTAAAAATAAAAATCCTGTAACTAGAAACTTATTATATATTCAGTGCTCACCTTATACTACTCATCTTGGTACAGAAGGGGTCAACCTAGTTGTTTGCGTGTGTATGCACCTAGTAGAACGTGAACCTTGCTTTATGAATTTTGTTGTGTTTTGCATGACATTTAGAAGTGGACCACTGAATTTGAAACAGTGTCCCACCAGTGATGGTTATGCTCAGCACGTCTTCTGAGTTTTTAAACTATAGCAAAAATAGTCCGTGACTGTGATTTGGGAAAACATTTTTCCCAAGCTCTGTGTTGATTCTTCCAAATGTGGAGAGACGATGCTTATTTTCAGGTGTTTCTTTGAAGAAGGGATGTAATTGAGAAGAGAATACAGGTGTAAACAACCCACAGGCTGAATGCAGCTTGAAACAGCTAGTAATACCTCCTGGTGGCTCTTTGCCCTAAGCAGACCAGTCTGGCACTGAGCACAGCTCGGCTGCCTCAGAAAAGAGGCACTTTCCCACCAGAGGAACCTTGCCTTACCAAGAGACATAAGAACGTGTTGGTAAAGAGATCGTCACTTTTACAATTGCTTCACTGCAGGACTTGTAACTTGTGAACTGTAAATGGAATATATTAACAGTATGTGTAATATTCATTAATGAAATCTACTTGTGCTTCTTGAAGTGATCTATGTAAGCTGTAGAAAAAATCCGCTGCATGGGCGTCTGAACTTTTGGGTTGTTTGGACCATATGGAGTGAAGAATTTTCTTGGGCTGCATGTGAAAACATTAAATATAATGAATGTATTTAAGTAATTAAACTTTTTAAATTAATATTTAAACATAAAAAAAGAAGGCAACAAAAACATAATATTAACAGTCTCTCAACAATCTATCCTCTTTGTTGTGTTGACTATGATATTGTCTCATATCACTTTATAGTTGTACTGTGTGGTGAGACGTACAGGCAAACCAACTGTCTATGCTGTTAACTCCAGGTCTAGTGTGTGTGTTCTGCACTGCATATCTTAATCTCTCATATTTCATCAGCAGTTGATTAGTGTAATTAGGGAGTTGAATTTGAAACAGTAAAAATGGTATCTTGTGGGAACTTCTTAATAGAAAGAAACAGAACTGGCTTTGAGGGTGTTTGTGATGGCTGCAGTGGCTGTAACCATCTCTGACAGCATGCCTCACGTGGTTCTTTCCCTGGAGCAGCAGCTATGTTGCTGATGTCATTCTTCATTCGAGGCATGTTTTTATGCTGCATGAAGGCATGTTTTGGCAAAAAAAAAAAAAACAACTACAAAACTGAAAACTGTTTGTCTCTCCTCTGCACCTGGTGTTTTAGATTTCCACTGAGTAAATTGCAACCTTTTTTTTGCTGTGCTTTTTCATTGTTTTCCTCCCAAAGGCTTAGTCTTTTGAATTTAAATAATAAAAATCACATAAGCAATTTGCCAGTGTCAGAAAAAAAAAATAAAATCGTAGAGTCTACAAAACATCTACGTTTTTTATAAAGCACTGTTAATTGTTTAAATTGAGCATTACCACTAGTAGTTATTCTAGTAAAACAATCATTTTACTAAAGTTAAAACATTTGAGAAATTTTTGTCTTTCAAGTTACTCTTTGGTAGATGATAATACTCTAATATTAAGCTATAGTTAAAAAGTAATATCTGTAATAACTAGGTTTGTATGTGGCTTCTGTAGGGCTTCAGATATGAGCTTGAAAGATGATGCTGTGCTGTAACAAGCTTCAGTGGAAAATCCATGCTCCTCCTGTTTTGACATGGATAAAGATTCCTTGGAATCTAAGGAATTCCATACCTATATTTAACCCTTTATGTTATCCTTGGACAGTACAGTTAAAGGCCAGCTTTCAACTGACTTGCACAGCTTTCCTTAGATATGCTGCATCCTTCTTATGTACTGTGCGTACACTCCCTAATGTCTGTGTAGAGTTGCACCGTTCCTGCAATAATTGCACTTTGGTTTTGTTTTCCAGTAGCACAAACCCATGAGCCTAATGAAGTAACTGAGATGCAGCAAAATCTTAAAAATGGCATTTTTGTGCTTTTCAGTAACTACTCATATTGCTTTTCTTGAACTTATTTAAATATTTCTGTATGTTACTTTGAGGAACTGCAGTGTTTTAGTGCTAAGAAGGCTTTTACACCTCATCCAGAAATGGCACTCCACTAATGTGACTTTGTGGAGCCTACAACTGGATGAAGAAAATGCAATTGTATAATAACAGCAACAGAATTTTAGCAGTGCTGATGTTTAGAGAGAAGGAAGAAAAAGTAGTTCTCCCTTAAAGCACCCAAATGGCCTAAAATGGTAGCATATATAACTGCCAGTGTATGAAAAACATGATATACTAGAGCCATCAAAGAATGGACATCTGAACAGATGGGGAGAAGGAGTAAATGTCACTGAAATAGAACAGATAATGGCTTTTTGCTGCTACGTAAGTGCTGAGGCCACAAGGTGATACAGAAGACATTTCAAAACAGGCAGCATTGATCCTGTGATAAGACCCATTATCATGATTTTATTTCTGTGAAACCGCTTGATTGATATAGATGTAATCAATTCATTTCCCAGTTGCTGGTGCAGTAGAAGAGTATTTCCTTAGCATCTGTACAATACCTCTTTCCTTGCACAGCTGCAAAGTCCACTCTTATTTCTGTACAAACATTAATGTGGAAGGATACAGCCTGATGACATGGTACATCTGTATTTTACTTTGAGGCAGTCATGAGTGTGATGGTTTTATTATGTGTTACATATTTTTCAGGATAATATAGATGCTTCTGGAAGTTTCATGATACATAAATTGCATTGTTAGTAAATTGTGGGTGTGCATCTGGTGTTATAATAAGTCATAGATACTGAAACTGCTAGCAAATATAAAGCAGTAATTTTATTAAAGGCAAAAGCAAACACAAACAAAGGAGCAGTTTTCAGGCATTGGAAGTTAGTTAACACTTACATTAAGCTACATGGCTTATGCTTACTTAAGATCTAACCATTAAATATATGTAGTTGTGGTATTTTAAAATATATTTTGTTTTAAGGGGTTTAAAAAAAGTTCTTTACTGAAAAATTGTTTTCAGCAAGTCTAGCTGTTACTTTCTTATCTGACAGAATTGTAATAAAGTTAACATGCGCTGGGACAGAAGATAAATCTCTTGATTTTTATTCTTATTTGCATCAGTGTGACTCAGAAAGAATTATAATTTCTCCACGTAATATTTCAGTTCCAACGAAGTCATCATGTGACTACCCAAATACAAAGTATTATGAACATATATTTTCACATTCAATTAGTACTCATTCGTTCTGGACAGAACAATCAATGAATAAAAGATTTGGCTGTTGGACAA
This sequence comes from Excalfactoria chinensis, assembly GCF_039878825.1. NCBI lineage: Eukaryota > Metazoa > Chordata > Aves > Galliformes > Phasianidae > Excalfactoria > Excalfactoria chinensis. The sequence continues at coordinate 47,760,610 of NC_092827.1, forward strand.
ATCAGAGATTTTTCTGACACTTTTACACAGAACTTATGTTGAAGTTAATTTCAGTCTGGGTTTTGATACTCATCTGTTCTGAATGTTTGGCATGTCGAGGTCTATCTGTATCTCAATTTACTACCAGAGCTCATATAATAGAGAAGGTAAGAAAAGATAAATAAAATACTTTCTGTTCAGGAAACTCTTATGACAAAGTAAATATTTCTATTTCATGTATGAACTGCCTTGCTGATGGCTTTTTGCACATCTCTGTTCATAACTACAGTTCAGTTCTTTTTTATGCCATTGCCAATCATGTCCATTCTTCCACCCCGCAAAAAAATAAAATTAAAAATAAAACCTTAAAAAATATACATGTATATGATATCTTCAAGATATTTGACATTACTTTGACCTGGACTGGTTGATCTCTATTTATTTATTATGTCCATGTGAATATAAAGTACCAACCAAGGATAAGTTGAAACATTGCTTATTCTTATCTATTTGTGCTGAAAATATGCCCCCTGTGCTTTATCAGCTGGCTTCCTCAACAGTTTTTTATGACATATTTGCCACTGCCTTTTTATAGATTATCTGAGAAAACAAATCTATGTATTTTACTTTCCAGTTCAAATATTTTTGTTCCTCTGGTAAGACTCCAACAGTTCACTTTGATATGGAGCATGTCTGCATACCCCAACCCAAGAGTGACAAGTCATGCCTTTTGTCTTTAATTTCATTCCCGCAGATATTTCTGACTGTACTCACTTCCTCTATCTCAAATCTTTTCCTATATCTTTGTCCAGTGTCATAATCCCACTCAGGTCTATGAATGGTTGGAGAAACATTGCTTCCGTTTAATTATCACCTCCCACATTCCAATTAGCGACAGCAGAAGTGAGGGAGGACAAATCTCCTGACAGCTGTTCCCAATGCTTATGATCAATGGAAGTGCCTTTTTTTTTGATTTGTGTTCCCTATTTTGATTACCACATATAAGATACCAATAAGAAAATGAAGTTAAAATGAAGTACTTACTTATTCCTCATCAAAAATCTTTTCTCATTCTAGTTGAGCAAAAGTTTATTATGGTCTCGGTAAGCATAACTACCAAGAAAAAACAAACAAACAAACAAACAAAAAAACTGATTTCTTAGTGAATTGGTATCATTTTGTCTTTAGAATTTGGCCCATATGAGTAATTTGGCTCTAATTCACTTGGTATTGTGCAATAGATACTTGGGCTGAGTTTGCCCCAAGAGATTGATTGAAAGGGCAAATGGCATCCTTTCTTCTCCAATGTACTTCTTTTTAAGATGCAGTCAAACAATAATTAAACTCAAATTCTTAACTTATGTTGTAGTGAAATTCTGAACTTATCTCATATGTAGTATAAATTTTAAACAGGTTCTGCAGCAGGTTTCCCAAGATCACCGTGTCCTAAAATGCTCTTTGCATCATTTTTGCTATTTTTCAAGTCTCTTGACTGAGCTAAGCAGAGAACATTTTATATAAGGAGTTTTATACAGTTAGTGCACAAAGTATTGAATGGCAGATGCATTTTCAAAATCATTTTTCGTGTTTCATACAACTAACAGCATTTATTTGTAGCTCTCTTTTAAGAGAACCAGTGAATTCCCAAACATGATTGTAGAGTGTTACTCCTCTTACTGTTTGCAAATAAACACAGAGATGACACACATGTTGTTTTAAGATTTACATAAAACCTATACTCGTTTTCAGTACTATTAATGAGAATTACAGAGATCAAACACCTAAATTAATTTGCGATCAATCTCTAAATGTGAAGCAAGACAGCATGCTTAGAATTAATTAAACATATAAATTAATAAATATGTTGCACTGCAGAACTTGAATAGGATGAAGTGACATACATAAGAATTTTTGAAAGTAGACTAAGCTTTTGCCTGGAGAAGAGGAGGCTCAGGGGAGACCACATTGCAGTTTACAACTTCCAGAAGGGAGGTTGTGATGAGGAGGGGCTTGGCCTCTTCTGCCAGGCAACAAACAGGACCTGAGGAAATAGCCACAAGTTGTATCAGATGAGGTTTAGACTGAACATAAAAAGGAACTTTTTTTCTCAGAGAGTGGTCAGGCACTGGAATAGCCTGTCTAGGGAGGTAGTGGAGTCGCCATCACTGGCATTGTTCAAGAAGCGTCTGGATAAAGAGCTAGAAGATATGGTTTAGGGGTTTTCTGTAGGTATGGTAAAGGGAGGACGGTTGGACTAGATTATCTTATAGGTCCTTTCCAACCTTGTGTCTATGATTCTATGATTCTATGTTCTGCTTTGTTTTATTAAAGATAATTAAGACACATGAAAAATGAGAGAAAACTTTTGAGCCATACCTTATTGAAAGTGTTTCTGGCTTTTATATCTTTCAGGATATTTTTTGCCTGAACTTTAAGATAGATTCTTTGTTTTCGAACACAACATGCAAAACAGAAATTCTCCAGAGCGTGTATGCTTATATAGCAAAGAATGAAAAACATTGCCAGTACTGCTATTGTTTGAGATAACTCTCCTATTATGAATTTTAAAATCCCTCCCAACCCTGTGTTGGTATTCTACTCAGATACACAATAAAAAGAATCAAAGAAAAATTGTCAACATTATGGTATCTTGCTAATAAAGTTTCTTCTAGTTCTTGGCCATTTTTATAGAGGAAAGAAAGCAGTCATTTTTAGAGCGCTGATAATGTTTAATTTATCTGCATACTTATGAAAAAATCTGAGGACAGAGAGGACACAGGCAAGCCAGTAGAGGAAATCAGTTGCAGTAATGGTGAGGCTGAATATGGATGGGTAGTGGGAAATTCATTGTACTAACACCTTTGTCTTCTTGAGCTCACCATGTTTTATTTTATTTGTAGAGTTCTCAGAGAGTTGTACGTAGTGCTATTTTTTAGTGTGTTAATAAATAAAATGAAAATATACTCTTCTAAGTAAAGGAGCACATTTTTTGATGGTACAAGACATTTTTCCAATTGGTGTTCACACTACGATGTTAACCAGGATATTTTAAACAATATTTATGCTGAATGTGTTTATACTTGTAGAGGACCTTGTGTATTATATTATAATCAAGGACCCTAGTCCTGTAGCTATTAAAGTGTGGCTTGTTGCACTGGTTTAATACTTTGGTAGACAGGTTCCTTCTTTTGATGATACTAGATTTCTAAGTTAGTACATGCATGGGCTGTGCAAAATGGGTGCAGATTTAAGGTCAAAAGCATTAAGCATACTTACATTCTTATTTGTAATCCATGTTAAAATCTCTTATACTCATGTAGGCAGGTTGGTGAATTTCTACTTATAGTGAGTTGAAACCCTGTGAATATTCATGACACTTAATATGTCTTATATCTGATTATCCTGAAAGAAATAGCATTCCCATAAATAAATACTTGAACAAGTAAATGAACTGCAATACAAATATAATGCGTATCAGTGTCATCCAACAAACTGTGAAGTGGAAACTTCTATTGAAAGACAAATCTCTAAAGACAAGAATTATTTGTTGTACTTCACTTGTACACATTTATTTTATTTATCATATGGATGTGGATTTATCTAATTAAAATGTGGACAAGCAGGCATAGTCTAGAATAACATAATTGGAAAAAATGCAAGTATTCCTTATAAAGTGTAAAACAACATGTTCTTCTTAATTGGTATGCATCATGAACTCTTATATGCTTCAAGATGTATTACAGTTTACATCATAAAGAAAAGCTGCATGAATTTTGTTTACCTTAATATGCCCCAAATTCAAATATTTCAAACCTGTGGGAGGTGATCTCGGGAATCATAAACTGGAGGCAGGTTAATATTTCTGTCTGGTTGTATTTAAGTCTGGTTGCATGTAGAATTAAAAAGAGTGCTAAATACAGGGCTGTCCAACTCAGAGGTAGAAAATAGTTTAGGAATAATGTGAAACACTGTAAAAGATTTCTCAAAACTTAAAATGTAAAAAAAATAAAAATTAAAAAAACAGCTGGGGAAAATCGTTAGTCTCATTGGATGTTCTAACTACCTAAGGTTCTGGTAGCGTTATGCAAATTCAACTCTAGATACATTTCCTATTAATGCTTTTAGATGAAACGAACTAATGGGACCTGCAAGTTAACTTTATAATCCTTCTAGCAATGACCATGCACAGCACACTTAAACGATAAAATTTCTCTCCTTCTTAGTACTTAAAATAGCTGTTTAGAAAAAACCCATGGTTCAACTTTTGCTTGCAGCAAATTAAATGGGTTGCTTTTTACTGTAATGACTACAGATAGAAACATTTGCACTGCCTTTGTACTGTTCCTGAGAGGGAGGAGGGGGAGAGGATTCTTGGCTTTGTTTTCATCATACCCTGTGGATGAAATTAGCACCAATGATATCCATGGCTGAAACCTCACCTTTCAAAATAGTTTTCGCAGGATAAGCATTGCTATTATTTGTATTGTTGGTAGGAGGCAGAAGTAGCTGTCTACTGAGCAATCAGCTCAGCAGCTCATGGCTGTGCTTTTCAGGCAGGTACTGAAGGTGAGGTGATTCCAGGGGTGCCCAATTCATCCTTCCAGCTAGAGTTCTTATATGAGATGAGGCTAGGAGTCTTCCTATCTCTGTCTAACTTGACCCAGTGCACTGTGAGGATCTAACAAGACAACAATTCTGGTGTGGTCTTTCCAGTATCACTGCTAGAGGTTGCAACTCCACAGCTGTGGCTAACCTATTGTGTACATCTGCAAACAGCTGGGTTGCTCCAGACCACAGCACTGCCAAGGAAACACTACAATTTAAGTCTGCTTGAGATGGGTTAAAGTGCATATAGATGAATAAAACACACAGAAAGCAGTGCAGCAAGACTCAGCATGGATTACTCATAATTAGGATGGGGAGAATGAGTGAACAGCATAATAATTACAGGAACTTGAATAACCAGCCCTAGGATCAATCTGCAGTGATTGGCAAGTAGTCATTCAGAATGTTTGGCCTGACCAGAAGACATAGATAAATACAAAAACAAAACTGATGAGTTAGTTTCTTGAAAATCTTTATTACTTCTGGCTGTGTTTTTTTGTTTGTTTGTTTGTTTTTTGTTTGTTTGTTTTTGCTACTGTCTAGTCCAAAGTCTACCTGAATCATCTTTTACTATTAGCTTAGGGCAATTTGCCAAGTATCAACTTAAGCATCTTTGCCAATAATCAGAAAATGAGACACTAATACAGTGGGATTTTAAAAATAAATTTTGAGAAAGCAATAATTTCTTCCTCTTCAAAGGATTAAAAGAACTTGTCTGTTAGAGTAGGAGAGAAATCACAGTTGAGAAGGAATAATTTTCCATTTAATTTTGGGGAAGATTTTATGACAAAGAATTCTGCAACAGAAATGACCACTGCTCTGAACCTCTAATGCCCACAAAATTATTGGTTTCTTAGTTTGTGTCTTCTGCCATATCAGTGCTCTTTTTGCATTACATCAGCTTCTTTTGTCTCTTCTCCTAGTTATAGGATTACAACAGTTCACAATGCCCATTATTAGCTATGCCTGCCGTATTTTCTCTTATTTGATAATGAAATATAATTGATACCTCTAATTTGACCCTATATCCATAGCCCACTGTTTTCCAGATTATTGTAAACTTACCATTACCATATATTTTCTGTATAGACTTCTGTATTTGTGCAAGATCTTTTATTTTAATATAGGTTACTTTAGTTTTATGATTCCTTTATATTTCTTTCAGTAAGGGAAGGAAGAAAGAGTACAAAGTTGGGAACTTATATGAAAAACCCTACCTTTTAACATTTATAACTGTTTCTGTTCTGTTTGTGTTTAATGCTTGGACTTTGTTTCCTTCAAAATAATCCATCAAATATACCCATACAGAGATGTGTTCACTGCCTGGAGTCTTGCCCAAGAGCCTTTCAGATGATATTCATTCAACTGACTTTTTCTTCCTTGGATAGAATGAATGCCTCTGTAGAGGTGCCTGTTGCTTTCTCTTGGCCACATAAGAGATGCCTCTCTTGTATTACTCTATAAATAAAAAAAAAAATCTTCTTGCATCGTCTTCAGTGCTCTCTCTTTCCTGATGAATCTGACTTTTAGCTTAAAGTACTGGCATAGGACTAAGAGCAGTTTATTTATATTACTCTTAGGAGTCAGCTTCTCCTGCTTTTGAACTCTCCTCATAAGGTCATTGTTCAACAAAGCTCAGCAAGTTGGATAGGGTGGCAGGGGCTGTACCAGTGCTGGTCCAGTGACCACAGGAACTTCAAAGAGAGGTTACGGCATCCCATCTTTTCTTATAGACTACAGGTGTGTTCTTCACACAAGCTATATTTTCCTAGTTAACAGCAGAAGTCTAACTGTTCTCCTACATGTTGTACCCAAGTATTACTACTACTGCCACCAAACTCCAATATCTTTTTAACATTTACCTGTTAATGACTCATCTCTTATTTGTGAAAAGAGTTTTTCTTCCATTCCCTGTTTGCTTCCATCTCAGTGTTCACATTGTTTCTGCTGCTGCTTTTTCGTTTAATGCATGTAATTATAATTCCCAGTGATATTAAAGGTTCTTAAGCATGAATATCTAAAAACAAGTTCTAATGTCTTCCTTCTCTTGTTTAGGCATTTTTTTGGTTGTTGTTGTTTGTTTGTTTTTTGGTTTTTGTTTTTGATATTGTTTTTCCATCCTTTTGGTTCTGTGATTCTTTTAAGGTAATATTTTCTTCTTGCTTTTTATAGCTGAAGACATGTGTATAATAGACTATGTTATCTTCTCTTAGTACTTTAACTAGTATTATACCTCCTTGACCTGGAAGAGCAAGGGCACTTTTTCTGAAGCAAGCAAATTATATACTTCAGGTTGTGTAGCAACATGGTGCTGATGAGCAACTCCTTTCAAGATGTTCTGTAGCAAAAGCTTTTGAATTACAATATACAGAACTAGGAACATCTTCATTTTTTTATTATGGTATTCTTGTGCTGCTGTTAACAACACAAAATGAATCCCATCATTAAAGGCAAGGTAGTACAATTTTCTAAAACCAAATTCAGATCTAAAGCATTTCTAATAATTTCCAAAATATCATATCAAGTATAATTATTAATAATCTATTATTTTCATTAGTTAAAATACAACTTTGTATGCAAGATTAAAAATAAAAAACAGATTTAATTAAATATGGGGACAAATATAAGTCAAACTACAAGGACTATTTCTAGAAATTATCTGGCAAAAGCTATATTGAGCAATTGGGATGGGAAGAGCATGTAAACCTATGTTAATTAATTAAACTCTTCTGCTGTGTGTGGGGAGCAAAAGCAGTGTTGGTTAATCACAAAGCTTTGATGTGGCTGAATGTCAGAAGTGTGCAGCACTGCTAAGAGTTAAACTCAGTGGGGATCGGGGTGGTAATTAAAGCCTTCTTCTACTCCCCTGAGATATATAATCATTAATTCCTTTCTCTCCAGTGAGGGCTAAGATTCTCCTTTATGCTGCTGATCGCCACAGATCTGCAGAGCCTATGGGGTCTGTAACCAGGGACTGGGTGTAAGAAAACAAGGGGCCCAGCAACTGCAATAAATTGGCTGCCAGCATGGGACTGTAATTGAAGCACAAAACTAGACAAAGCTCACCTTTTCTCTGCCCGGCAGAGAGTCATTTGCAATGCTCTGTGTCACTAGCACAGGCATGGAAGAAGATGTCAGCTTCACCTTTTTTAATTAGGTGCTGAAGGCTAAAAATATTCTTCTTGTATGTGATAAAAAGACAAGATATGTTACACATTCTGACTCCTATATGCTACAAACAAGTAAGGTTGCATTTGCTGAATGGCAATTGAGTTAAAACCAGGAAAATTTACCATCCATGCAAAGCTTCAGAGGGTAATGCCAGAAAGAACTGCACGTTTTACTTGCATAAAAAAAAAAAAAAAAAAAAAAAAAAAAACACCTCCCACACACTGAACTCTAATAGAGGCAGTGTGTCCCTCTCCAAACCTGCAGACGTGCACAGGGTATAGTAGTTCCCTTGAGCTCTCTCCAACTGCAAACCATTGAGAGAGGTGAATAATACCACGAAAGGACAGAGAGCTATAGTTCTGTTAGTAGAGATGTTTTCACCTTTTGAAACTGCATCTTCCCACAGCAATTCAGAGGCACTTTAAGCTGGAAAATGTTACATGTATTTTGGCAGGAATTAAATTTCCTGAAGAAGATGTAAAGCATTAGGTATCTGACAGAAAAGATTTTTCAATCTTAAATAAAAGGACCAAAATAAACGTGCCATTAAAAGTCACTTGGCAAGAAGCTGTTAGCACTTTCTATTCTTGTTGAGTTTTGTCTAGTTAAAACCATCCCAGCTACTCTGTATTGTGCTACCATGACTAAATTTGAATTTTGCTTTATTTGCATTCTGCTCAGAGGGTATTTAAAGCAAGAGCAGAGAACAAAATACTGGGTAGAGCACAATAGCTATGAAAACAGGCCCCCTTCTCCTCAGATATATTGAGTTCTGTGGAAGACTTAAGCAGAACTATAAAAAATTAATTGTGTTGATGGTGATCTTTTCCCTTTCTTGACACTAGCTGTCTAGTTACATCAGTCTGGCTGCTCTGTCAAAAGGGTGTTGAAGTATGTGATCTTTCAGGTCAGCTTTTCAGAGAAGTGATGACTTTAGCTACATAGGGATCTTCTCCTCAGTGTAACTTGTTTTGTTTGCACACAAACAGTGCTGCTTGACCAAAGACGGTCCATTTGTTTGCAAAGCAATAGTCTCCCCTAGGTATCTCATACCCGCATTATCTTGCAGGTCTAAAGTCTAAAGCTACACTCTGGCATTCAGAACACTGTAATAACTCAGCCAAAACAAACCAAAACAAAAAACATAACAACAGCAGAAATCACCATAAATGTCTTCCTCCAATGAATCAAGTCAGGCTGTCTAATTATTTTTGCTGGGTGCCACCTTCCAGAACAAATGTGATAGTTCAATATCTACAAGTTGCTTTTTTCACAAAAATGTCTGCTATTTCCAATCACTGATGTAGATTATACTTTTAATATTGGAAGAAGAATAGTCTCCTGAAAGGTACATGCTGTCCAATTATAAGAGGAAAAAATACATTAAAATTTTAGAACTATCACAAAACATGTGACATCTAGAACAGTTCAGAAATTGACTATTCCTGCACATGTTCTTGAATTCCAAATGTCCTACAATTTGTGATAACTTCAAGTACTTTGATAAGTGCCTTGGTATTGTGATCATCAAGTAAGAAAGGGTCAGCATTATTAGTTTTAGCAACCTGATTTTAATATTAAGAGAATAATTTTCGAAGTATTTCAGGGACATTGGCTATAAATACCAATCAAAGCATTCTAAATGTTCGCTTCTTCAATATAACAAACTAGACTATATTATACAAAATCGTGAGTGAGGCTTCTCAAACCATTTCTCGTAAGAGAATATGAGAAGTAAGGTAAAGTGTAGACTACAGATGAAGAACTGGTGCTTAGTTTGTGGTCTTGTTGTTCATGGGTTTTTATTGTTTTTTGTTTGTTTGTTTGTTTGTTTGTTTGTTTTTTGAGCTTTTCTCGCTAGCCAACCAAACTAAAGGTTTTGTTTATTTAGAATATCTAATATTCTCATGTAATCTGCAGCATTTAAATGCTAAAAATTATGAAAGTTGTGGTAAAGATATGGGTAATAAAGATAATTTCTTATTAGCGATTACAAGAGCAAAATATGAAATATTCTTTAGATTTTGAAATATTTGAGTTTATCGAGATAATATGTTGTTTAAAAATATAGTCTATAGGTATTCTTCTCCAGTAGTTGTCTTTTCAAAAAGAAAATGCTGAGAATATTTACTTATATAAAAGCACTCACTCTAGTAGTTAAGCTGCTTAACTTTTCTTTTTCCTTCTCTTAAAAGATGATTCAAAGTGAAATCAATCTGCATTTAGATGTTAATTCTAAAACCTGAATTCATTGTACCTGGGAGATTACAGTATAGTTTACTGGACAAAGTTTACTTCATATTTTTACTTTGAAGTCTCACTTTCTAATATCTGGAAAGCATGTAAGCCAATAAAAACTGAGCTACAATGGAGTGTGTTACTCTTGATCTTTCCTACAGTTAGATGGGAAGAGAGTGTATGGAACCAAAAAGGAAGTGGATAAAGAAAGGATTTATGCTGATGTTGATCCTGTTGTTTTTGTTATTGTTGTTGTTATTTATTGTTCAGCGCATTTTTATATATATATATATATATATATACACACACATGCATATATATATATATATATATACATATATATATCTTTTTGAATGGATAGTAGTGTTCTGCGATGGATGGATTGGCACAGGAAGGTCCAAACAACAAAGCTGGATAAATTTAACATTATTCACTGATATTCAGTCTGTAGGGTAGGGGATCTGAATTAAAGATGGCATTCAAAAACTTATTTTGTAAAGTCATGGATGCTCATCCATACAGGCAACACTAGCATTAAACCTTTCAATGTGATTGTAAGCCATTTTATTTTTTCTTAATTATGACTCTAAACATCCTTTAGTTACAAGTAGTTCCATAATCAATTTTTTTTTTCCTACATTGTTTAGTATGTCAGTATTTCATGGAGTCCTTCCATCTGCAATAATCAAATTATCATAGGAAAACAGTACAGATTTACAGTAATATCTGAGGCAAAGCTGTTAAAACCAAGAAGGGCAAGAGTGTCTTGGTGGAAAGGAAATGTTGTTTAGGTTGGAGGTTAAATATGTAAGCGTAGTCATTACCCAAGACAGTAAAGAAAGCCTAGTCAAGTTTGTCAGGGAGAGTTCAACTTTTATATTAAAGTCAAATTTTGGAGAGTATTTTAATGGGACAACTTTTGAAATGATTATTTATTTTTTAATAAAAGCATTTAAACTAAGTCTAACAGAGAAATGTTTAGACTTGTATGTCTAGCAAAGAAATCTGGGTTAGTTTTGCAAAGAGAATTGTGTGACACAAGATCTCAGCTAGAAATTGAATTGGCGAATTTGAATTTCAGATGAAAGAGACAATCAGTCAAGGATTCTTGGGTGAAGGTATAAACTCAAATGAAGAGGAGCGAATGAAATTGATCACCCATCACTTGGAAAGAATAGTGATAATTAAACCACTGTGGAGAAACCTGATTTATCACAGCACCAAATCTCAGAGCAGTTATGGTTGGTAGTGAAAATAATAGATAACATAATTAATGTTTGCATTTTTGAAATCATTGACATAAATTAATCCTGCCACTTCTGTAAGCTGACAGAGCCCTGTGTGTTCTGTTTCCCACTTGAACAGGTTGTGTCTACAGTACTGACTGGTGCAGCATGGAGAAAGAAAAGAATTTTGATTTGTCATGTCCTATTACTTTTCTATGAGTGTATATCTTTGTGTGTGTGTGTGTGTAGTGCCAGTGTGGTTGATACTGGTCTCTAGTCTTAGGCACATAGTATGAATCTGTACCAAACAGACAATATGAAGCATTTCTGCATGACAATTTCAGATGACTGTTCCTGTTGCTCATGCTGTTTCTAATAGAAATTCATGCATGTGCACTGAGTATGCTTCTGGAGAACCTCTGAGGTAATTTCTGTGGAAGACATTCTGTATACAAATAGCACATGGATAATTCTACCCTGATGTATTGTTTCAGCCTTTGTTCTACCTGTGGAGAAAACTTTTTGTGTGATCCGACTTTATTTCAAGTGCATTTCATGACTCAAATTCAGGTGCAGTGTAATGCATTTCTATCACAATTTGCAAGTAAAGAGTTCCAGGGTATCAAGTGGGTTACATAGATGCACCCAGTTCAACATACATTCCTTTTGTCGTAGCAACTTCTTTCTCTCTTTGCCTTTCCTACCAGACTGATAATTAGGAACACCTCTGTTTAATTACTAGCATTATTTAGCATTATTATCTTCTGATATGGCGTGTTTGTTTGTTTGTTTGTTTGTTTTCTTTTTTAAATCATTCTGGCAGTGTGATGTCTAGTTTCCTGTGGTATTTTTGTAATATGTTGTATTCCATTTTTTCTAAGTTCTACCATAAAAATCTGTTCCCATCTATGAATGACAGATTTGTTCTTGGTGCATTGAAACAGATAGTTTCTACAGAGAGAAGTAGTTAGGGGTTAGTTCTCTTCAGCATGTGCAATATTTTGATCAGTATATTTAAGAACAGTATATAAGCATCTTATCTGTAATTAATCTTTTTTTATGGAATGGCATATTTTTCCAATAAAGGAGTACAGTATTATCACAGATCTAAGCATCTAATTGCTCTCATTCATTTTGTAGGTGAAGTCTTCAAAATATATGTGTTTGACATCTGTTCCACATAAGCCTGTTTGAGGGTATAATTCATATTTTGAAAATGGCATTGGGTAGAATGAGAATCTTGTGGGCGTATACATATTTTATCTAGGGAGCAAGTCATTTGTAACAGACTTATTTTTCCCAAAGGTCTCTATCCACCATGAGTGATTTGTTTAATGAATGCATTTTAGCTATTACTTCAAATCTCTCAGCGTTAGAGTTCTTAAATATTTTAGTGTCATTAGCTACCGTTGGAAATCTCAGCGTAGTCTTGAATAAGATATCAAGTTGTTCCATGTTCTTTTCATTCAAATATATTTTTTTTCCAGAATACAAATTCTAGGTGTTGCTTTTCCTACCTGCTTTGGTATCATCACCCAGTTAATGTTCAGGAGAAGAGTATAGGCCTGGTACTGTTACCGTGACTGATTATGTTTAATTAATGTGTCCTTTCGGTCAAATATTTTGTTTTGTTTATCTGTGTGGATTTTTTAGATTTAATTGTTGATCTGTATGTGGTAGTTCATGTTTCTGGTTCTTTGGCAGCAGGTAGCATCACACAATGTTTTACTTAATTGAAGGATTCCAGTTTGTCACCAGTGAAGATATGAAAGCTCTGTTTTTGAGGAGAAACAGTTCTTAGACTGATAGATACATAGATTGAAATTGTTGATCAACTTTTTAGAGCTGGTATTTTCAAATTCTGCTGAAGATGTTAGTGGTATTTTTTCAGATAAGCTGAATACGCTGAAGACAGGTGTAGCTGTTAAAAAAAAAAAAAACAAAAAAAAAACCAAACAGGATTAACCTTCAGCCTGACGGACAACATTCTTTATCTTTGCTTCAGAGGCTGTACATGTTGTCAGGAGCTTCACTGACATCCTGATGAGAATTATTAGGTTGTCTTCTTTCTCACACTCCTTCCCCCTAGCCCCCCCTTTTTTAAAGTTATAAATATTTAACAAATATCACAGTAAACCTGTGGAGAACAAAAGACTGCTTTTCTTTATCTCTACATACCAGTTAAGTTTACGTGATAGGATGTGTTATTGTGACTCAGTACACTAAATCTCACATTGGAAGTATTCTTAATATTTGTCTCTGTATCATAATAGAGGCCCTTTAGAACTATAAAGACCAGATTCCACTTCTAACTTGGACTTAAAGCAGTATTGGGTGTATGATTAAATGAGTATACTGTAACACTGCTTTAATAGTTCCCTGTTAAAGATAGGCTTAAAATTACAGGAAATCAAACTTAAAGCAACTGTTTCATTTGTGGGAAGTATATTTCATATTGAAAATGAGCACTGAAAATCATTTAGTAGGTGTATAACTGAATACTTCCTTTTCTGCCTGATTCTGTTGGTGACAAAGCTCTTGAACTTTATGTGTCCCGTGTAATGTTCCAGTTCAGGAACATTTTATTCCACTGCTGTGCAGCTGTAATCTGGTTGTACTTAATTGGTCCTCCAATGGTATAAACCAGTTCTGTCTTCAGAGTATACCCATGCATTTCCTTTAGAACAGATCCACTTGATTGGGCAAACGTATTTCTTCTAATCAAAATTCTGTTCTTTTTATAATTTGAATCTGTGGCAGAAATACTGCTAGTTACCTGCATTAGTTAATCTTGTGGTGGTTGTTGTTTCTGTGACTTCTGCTTCTGTGTTCAGATTTTTTGGTCTGTTATGCACCACTGTTTATCTGAATGTTATTGTGTTTGAGAAGAAGATTCTTTTGTGTTGGAATTTTTCACCAAAATTGAGATTTTGGAAGGAGGAGGGCAAAATAAGTAAGTGATTTCAGAAAATTTCCATCAATTCGTTTTGACTTTGGTAACAGTATTTTGGTGAAGAGAGTGTTAGTGAAGGTAATCACCTTCTGGCAGCTGAAAAGCTGTTTTGGTAGTGCCTAAAGCTAATCAGGATATTTTCTTAAGGCAGTAAATGTTTTTTGCTGACATAAGATAAAAGCAAATTAAGAATTCAGATAAAAAAAATTCTTAGGTGTGAACTAATGTGAGATTTGAAACTGAGGTTGTAGATGATGAAAAATATTCAGCATCCACAAGTATGCATTTAATGTGTCATTTATGGATTCAGTTGTTTCATTTAATTAGCTCAACTGTTGTACTCATTCCTCTGAAACACCCTAGTGTAGTGTTTATGGAAGTACATGCGACCTTGGTGATACACTCCTAGCCATTCACTTATCTTCTGAGAATACAAAATCTATATGGTGCTCTCCAAAAAAGGAGAGCATTTATGCTGCCTTGATGCCAAATTAGTTGTCATTACATTTGAATGAAAGGTGAACAGTTTGAAGCAAAATCTAATTATCATCTATTGCTTACATTCTTTGTGCAAATTGAACATTTACATTTTTTAATAAAAATGCAGAAGATCAAAGTACATCTTTGTCAGTTTTGCTTGTTACTGCCATCTATGCTGGAGTCATAAACTTTGGTGTAGACACACAGACTGACAGAATAGCTGGAGAGCTAATTACTTGAAATAGGTTTCATGAAAGCTATTAATGAAGTGCTGTCACAATTATCACACGTGAAAGCATGAGGAGTGCTGTATTATTACCTGTGGAGCAGGTTAAAAAGTTTCTATTGAAGAATAAATGTGACTTGACTGAAACTATTTAAAAACTTGTAATGAATTTTTCATCTAAATTAAGAAAGGGGATATCCTGAATTTTATGAATAAAAACTTCGTTAACTTTTCAGCTTAAAACATTTCATTTCAAAATGCACCTTTAAAAAATGATCATTATTCATACACAAAGAAAAACCAACAAACCAATTCCAAAACTAAATGTGGCCCTAATTTAAAGGCTCTCGGTAGCCATTTGTAGGGCACAGCATTTTAAAAAGAAAAACTCCTATCTTCCGTGTCTCAAAGGGTTTTCCCATTGTGACATTGATGAACAGATTTTGCAGAGCTCAGCAGCTTACATGCTTGCTGATTTTCCATTGCAAATTTTTTCTTGACCATGGGAGTTTGAATATCCTGATGACAGTGCACTGCCCAAAGGAAGTACCTGCTGAAGCTTCCACACAGAATTTGTTTTATTCATTTTCTTAGAAGGAATTCTTTCACTTGTATGACTTTTTATCTGCATTGAAAGAAGAGATCCAGAGTGTGTTGTGCTCACAGATGGTTTCATCAACAGCTATATCAGCGATGAGTAGACTTGATACTCTGTTTGGGTGTGCTTTCACATTAGGACAACAAATCTCTTGAAAGGAATATGGCTGGTCCTCTCTATTCTCAAATAGCTAAGAGAATTTTCAAGCTGGGCATATTTCATACAGCTGTCAAGTAATCAGTTGCAAAGTAATAACACTTCTGAAATTCCTCATGCTTGTAATGCATTGCAGGTAAAAACAGATTTTTCGTGGTAAAATTAGATAAACACTATCTTGCTTGAGCTCCTGAAAGTCATATTAATGTTTTTTTCACATGTAAATTAAGTAGTTTAATTCATTCTTAGTATCTCAAAATCAACCTTGTAATTTAAATGGATTTTTTAATGTGTATTAATCTTAATAATTTACTGGGAGGTTTATTGGAAGAGGATAGGCAAAGTATTGTCACTGAAGCCTCGCTATCTAATCAAATAGCTATAAATAACCTTTGATACTGTAAGCCCCTACCTAGAGCTGATTCATCTCAACTATTTTCTGCAGTTGAGAGTGTTCATGAACACAAGCATACCGTCACAATTTTCTCCTTCCACCCCTCACCCCCCAAAATGTCCTTACTGTAATAGGTTTTAACTGCTGTGTAGCTTGCTAAACCTTTGCTCCATGTTCATTTGGCAATGAGAGGTCATTATATTTAACCTACCATAGATTTGCATTCATTCACGTGCTCAGATGTCAGTCATGGATGAGTCAGGTTGATGGTAAAAAGAGTTCATCCTTGATTTGTGGATGCTCCATCCAATCTACACAGCAAAGACAGAGAAACTTAAGCTCTGTACTCATGGAGGTTTCAAAGAGAATGTAATAAGAGATGGTGCACTGTAAATGTGAATCAAAGTTTTGTGGTTTAGGAGACTTCTTTCTGCAAGAAAATGTTACTGAGAATGGCTGTCAGTCCCTCTATAAGAAATTTTTCTTATTCTCTGTATTGGATCATTGTTATTGTTTCATGCTTCAGCAAGAGACTAGATAAACATTAACGCAAACCATTGTACTTGGAGTTTCTGTTTTTGAAAGCATAAGTTTCACACTAAAAAGTTAATTTTAAAAATTAAAATTAATAAATAAAAACAATAATAGATGGTGTGCCTGCAGTCAGTAGCAGGAAGCATTCAAGCCTTGCTCCTGGACATTTGCACTAAATAATTTTACCCCCACCCCCCCCGTTTTTTTTTTCTTAATTATTATTATTATTTTCCTTTGTGTTATTCTGACATATTGTTTTGTGGTCCCTTTTTGATTACTCTTTTGATCTTACTGTATTCATTGCAGTCTGTAGTTTGCATCTACTTTTTTAATGTTTATAGCTTCTTGAAAATGTAAATCACAATAAATATGTTCACGCTTATATATAGATTTATATGGGTGTGTTTACCATCATATCTCTTTGCAAATAAAAAGAAAATTTTGAAAAAACTGCAGCAGGTTCAAGAGAAGTCTAATTAAGGTGAATTTCTCATCTTAGTAAAGAAATCAAAGTGCTTGATTTTTAGAATTTTACTATCTTAAGTCTAGAGTCTCAAGTCTGACTCTTGTTTCTCAGTATTTTTGCTCATAGTCTCAGCTGAGAAACTGGGTATTGAGTGGGCTACAGAACAGGAAATCCCTGTGCTATTGATTTCAGATTAGAGATACATTGCACCAGTGAGCAAATGTGAGCTAATTGTCACCTCCAGCACTTGTAATGGCTGATCTGCAGTTTAGATACCATCTTGATATAAAATGAGGGCATAATAGTCCAGACCTAAATTTATAGAGTCTTTACATTTGCACACTTTGTCTATCTAGAAATGGAACATGGCATGCAGTTGTCTTTGTGAAAGCCTTAGGGATGAACACTTGAAATGTGCATTTCTGTCTCCTCAGCATGGACATTACATTTCCAAGGAAACGTTTCAAGCATAAGTTTTCCCTGGTGAACCTACTTAAATACCTTCCTTCTCATCTTGCTTTGTTGTGAGTTGGGCTGCACACCAAATTGGCTGTATTTCAGTGCTGCCAAATGTGTACAGCTTGATAAGCATGTAGCAAATCTTCAGGATGAAAGGCACTGTATAAACGTCAAGTTATTTACCCATTTTAAAGGATTTCATCCTCCAGAGCCATAAATTCAGTACCATTTGCTAACACAAAATTAACTTTTTAGTGTTGTAGAACCCTCTAATACTAACACATATATTATCATCCACATTCTTGCTGGTGGAGGGTGAAAGCTGGTTTGACTAGAAAGTGATGCTTCAGCAATTTATGTGTTTTATTCCCATCAGATTTGTAGTTACATTAGTTGGCCATACCAGATCTCAGAACTCAGCACCTTCCATTACTGTTGCCCTGCCTGCTCTTACAAGCAGTGCGGACCAAATATGCTCACATGCGTCCTGTTGACAGACAAAAATGAGCAGGAGAAATAAGAATATAACCAAAGACAGAGTAGGACTCCAAGTTTCTTATTGATAAAGTCAGGATGGGGATACTGCATCTCTTCTGTCTAATACCATATTTGCTTCATAGAAGATTGATTACTTCCTTTATGGCAATTAGTTGTGTCACCTGTAAACTTGAAAAAATGGCATTTGTTTGTTGTTTATTTCCAGGCTTGTCATTTATTACACACCTTGTGTTTTATCTTTGTTGGTGTTCCATTGTGAATTACTTTTTTCTGCCAGATCATTTTCTTTAGCATTCTACTGCCCCAGTTTTTCTTACTACTTTCATGTTCTTTTCTTAGAAGAAGCAATCAATAGAAAGTGCTCTTAGCAGTGGCATAGCACGGTGGTTTCCTATGGTGTAGGTTTTGGGTGGTGTCAACACTTCTGATCTTCTATATATTGGGATTTTGGTTAAGGAAAAGGTGGCATGTGGTGTTCCTTTTATATGTCTTCATTGTGCCTATACATGCCTAGAGCTGAGCTTTGTAAACATGCTTGTTTCAGATACTGAAAGAAAAATCAATGCAGAATTTTATTTACCAGTTTTTAGTGTTTTCTTAAAGAATATTATCATTAATAAAAATTCTTGATTATACTTAACAAAGGGAATGTAAAAATCTTGCATGAAAATATATCCTATTTTCACTAGGATTTTACTGTGAAATGGTGCAAGACTTTTATCATGTGTTCCTTATTTAAATATCACTTTGCATTTTTAAAGAAAGACAACAACAACAAAGTTTCTAGGAATGTAAAATGGGTGAGATTCTGGGCTATCTCCTGTAGATAGGCAGACAATTTCCACAGCATTTATTTTGAATGAAAAAGCAAAATACTTTCCATTACATCTTATTATTTGCTTCTCCACAGCAGAGATAAGCAGGTTTTTGGCTTTCTTAGGGTTATCCCGGAAGGCTTCAGAATTAGAAAAAAACAATCAACTTAGGTAACTCTTAAACCAGGTAAAAATATCATATATTATCTGAATAATTCTGATTTATTTCTCTTGTGTAGAAATGTTTTTTCATTATTTGCCTTGGGGAATATTTAGACATGTTTCTACTAACATTTATTAGATGGAAGGTGAGGGCAGTCTGTCATGGCATTTGCCTATTATACACCACATATTTTCCAGTATTTCTCCAGTGTTGAAAGTTGAGAAGTGAGGATGGGTTCTTGTTCTGTAACGCACTGACTCTTTCCTCTGCTCCATTCATCCACTGTTACAGGTTTGCGTTGTTTTTTTTTCTTCTGTATTAATATAGGAGCCAAATATCATTTGTCTTTCTTTAGAATTGTAACAGTTGACTGAAATTAAAAGGCTTCAGTCTCCAGATGGTCTGAGGCTTTCACAGGACTAAGATAGGTTGCAAAAGAGAAATTTTTGAAAATATTATCTTCACCAGCCAGGATGCAGTTATTGCTTAAACTGGATCTCTCACGTTCTCTATTATTACTATTGTTGATGTTGGGAGGAAGATATAGCATGTCACCAAGCTGTGAGATAAATCCTCACAAATTCCAGTGCCTTCCTGCTCAATTTTTTGTTGTTATTGCTGAAGTTAGCCCAGAATTGGTATCTGCAGAGCCAAACAGTAGAAAACAGGAACCTGTACTGTGACTGGGTGAGTTGGGGATATTTTGTAATGAATGCTAGTAGAAATGACTACCTGAAGCTGTCTTTTAAAAACCTTGAAAATTAGTTTAAAGTTATTTAGGTGAGTTTTAAAACAGTAATTAATTAACCTATCTTTTTATTCCCTTTCTAATGAAGATAGTTTAGCTTCAAAATACTTATTAAATGCATTCTGTACAGATCTGTGTGAATAAAAAAAAAAATTAAGAAGTAGAAGTTACAGAAACAAAATGCCTAGTATATGTGTAAACACAGTAAGTGCTGTTTTGTGTCTTACCTGCTTATTTATTATTCACAGAAGTAAGTAAAGGTCATCTTTTGGTAATGACATTATAACCTTGGACTCCTTGGTGTCAAAATGTTTAATATTGTAAAGAAGTTTTCCTGTAGGAAGAGAATTTTATTAACATAAAATAAATCTTTGTTTTCATTTTAGCACCAGTCCATTCACCTTCCATACTGAAGTTCTCAGTAATTTATTCATGACCTTTAACTACTTTTAAGAAAGGTATATTGGAAATTATTTTGCTCCTTGGCATTAAAAGTGCCGAGGCAGGAAGCCTTTGTGAAGCTTAAAGGGATTTTATTAATGATATCCACTTCCCACATTAGAATAAAGCAATTGAAGCTGCTGTTTTTCTCATATATGTATGGGGAGAATTGATGTTTAAATTGTGGAGATTTTTTATGTAAGATAAACTAAGATTCAGAGCACGTCATAATATTTCTTTCTTTATTTATTTATATTTATATTTATATATTTATTTATTTATTTCAGTAAGACTTTTGATACTGTCCCCCATGACATCCTTATAACAAAGCTGAGGAAGTATGGGATAAATGAGTGGACAGTGAAGTGAGTCGAGAATTGGCTGACTGGCAGAGTGCAGTGGGTTGACGTTGGTGGCGCGGTGTCTGGCTGGAGGCCTGTAACTAGCGGCATCCCCCAGGTGTCTGTGTTGTCCCCAGGTGTCCGGTCTTGTTCAACATCTTCATCAACAACCTTGATGAGGGGATAGCGACCACCCTCAGCAAGTCTGCTGATGACATGAAGCTGGGAGGATTGGCTGACACACCTGAAGGCTGTGCTGCCATTCAGCGAGACCTGGACAGGCTGGAGAGCTGGGCAGTAAGAAACCGGATGAGGTTTAACAAAAGCAAGTGTAGAGTCGTGCACCTAGGAAGAAATAATTGCATGCACCAGTATAGTCTGGGGGAAGATTTCTTAGAGGGGACCTCTGCTGAGAGGGACCTGGGCGTCCTGGTGGATGACAGATTGTCCTTGAGCGAGCAGTGTGCCCTTGTAGCCAAAAAGGCCAATGGCATACTGGGGTGCATTAAAAAGAGCGTAGCCAGCAGGTCGAGGGAGGTGATCCTCCCCCTCTACTCTGCCCTGGCAAGGCCTCATCTGGAATACTGTGTCCAGTTCTGGGCTCCCCAGTACAAAAAAAGACAGGGATCTCTTAGAAAGAGTCCAGCGGAGGGCCACAAAGATGGTGAAGGGCCTGGAGCATCTCCCCTATGAGGAGAGACTTAGGGAACTGGGTCTGTTTAGCCTTGAGAAAAGAAGGCTGAGAGGGGACTTGATCCAGGTTTATAAATACCTGAGGTGTGGGAGCCATAGTGGCGAGGCTGGTCTGTTTTCAGTAGTGCATGGGGCAGGACTAGGGGTAATGGGCTGAAACTTCAGCATAGGAAGTTCCGCACGAATGTGCGCAAGAACTTCTTTACAGTGAGGGTGACAGAGCACTGGAACAGGCTGCCCAGGGGGGTGGTGGAGTCTCCTTCTCTGGAGATATTCAAGACCCGCCTGGATGCCTACCTGTGTGACGTGGTGTAGGGAGCCTGCTTTGGCAGGGGGGTTGGACTCGATGATCTCTAGAGGTCCGTTTCAACCCCTACAATTCTATGATTCTGTGATTTATGCATCAATATATATGACGCATAGTCTGCTTTTTTAGTATTAATATTCAGCCTTTGCAATTCTGAATTTCCTCACCCTAAAAGTTGGGATAATATGAGAAAATATTTGGTGTTCATGGTTGAAAAAGAAAATAAAAACTTTTTCCATGTATGTGTAAGAGTATATAATGAATCTACCCATGTTTATGCAATTTATGTTCAGAAATAGAAGATATAAAGTGTAATTCTTCTCCAGATACGTTTGTTGCAATGAGCTAATGACCATTGTAGACAAAAACTTCAAAGGGAGATTTAGATAGTAGTCACCTGGGAACTGTTGACATTTCTATGAAGCCTTTCCTTTTTCTTTTTTATTTTAACCCTTAGCTGTGATTTCTTTACTGTTTAGTGAAGTTTAGCATCCTAGAAGACTAACAATGGATAGTCTTGGGAACGCTATCTACTGTATGAACTTTCACTTCCCATACCATGATCTATTTCAGCTAACTCCTCCATCCTCTGGTGGCTTAGGCTTGGAGACAAGTAGAAAAGGGGGCAGGGAGAAAGGCTGATACCAAGAGCTGTGAGTAGACAGAGGCCATAAGAGGAGGAAGGCTTAAAAAACATGTACTCAAGACTAGAATCAGTGAATTCTACTCTATCAGTTGTGAATAATTGTGAAATTTTGACAAAATGTGCATGTCAGAAGATGCTGTTTGTTTGTTTGTTTGTTTACTTGCTTTACTTGCTTCCAACAGGACATTCTTTTATGGATCTTTACAGTCTAGCTACTTTCATGACCAATTCTCCATATTGACTGTTAGAATTTGGGAATTTAATATTTTATTTTTCTGAGATGAAAGGAATTATTTTAATTATTGCAAAATACAAGTGCAGATCTCTAGCAATAACAGTGCAGATCTGGCAATCCTTTTTAGACTAATTATTTTATAATTAATGCCTTTTGACACAGTCTGTCCTGTGAATTGCATTTTGTTTAGACAAATGTAGTTAGCCTATCTTTTTAACTTTATTTACTCCTATTCTGTACCCACATAATCCTCTACAGCAAAGTAAAAAAAAATCTTTTCTTCAACTCACTTCAAAGTTTGTAGAAGGATGTACTATGGGCCAGATGTGAACAAATAATACACTTTTAAGAAGGATTAATTTAGACTCAACAAATGCAGTTGTAACCTTTGTAGTGGAATGAATGTTATCAATATGTTGTGTTGGAGGTCACGAAAATCTCATGTCCTGTTTCTTTTCTACTAACTAAGGGATCTGCTCCTTGCCAGTAGTAGGAATTTTTTTTTATTTTTATTTTTTTTCAAATGTAGTCTCTTGTGGCTAAAATGGAATTATTATTTTAACAGTCTAAGTTGTGATACAGTGGAGCTAAAGCATAAGGTTTTGTTCTTAGTTGTAAAATAAATAAATATACTACAAAGACATTTATTAAGATGTCCTTGATTAAGAGTTTTTGCTGGGTACTCTTTCAATTAATCTTTAAATATGTGTATGACTTCTCTTAATTTATGAATGCTTTGCAACAGGATTACCTGCACAGCCTTGCAGTTGACACAAGCTGTCCTATTCTGAGGAAGCCCTTGGTACTGTAACAAGTTATTGTAAAAAAATCAGGCCCATAAGATGCCTTACATCATATAGCTAAATTTTAGATCTAATTGCAAAGTTTTGTTTGAGTTTCTAAATGTTAATGTTTCCCAGGTGTTCTCAAATTCAGAATTATACTTGGAATAATTTTTACACAATCACTTTTTACTGTATTAAATGCATAGCAAATAAGATGAGTGACATTCAGCATGTGAAGACCTGATGACTAGTTATAATTTTGGCAAACGTGTCCTATATAGGTTTTGGTTTTAACATGTTTGGGCCTCCCTGTAAGAGATCCATAGAGTGAGCTGTGAGATAGAACAAGGGAGTCTATAGATTAGAAGGAAAAACTGGGATAGAGTAAAAATGCAATTAAAGACAGGGATTGAGTAATTTCTAGGAGACAAACAGGGAACAAACGTGGCAAGGAGGAGCACAGAAAAGTCAGGGCAGGGCTAGTTGTGGCAAGATATGGCATGAGGGTTGGAAATGGTGAATCAGTAAGAGCAGAGACTGGAAAACATTTTGGTCAGAAAGGAAAAATGATAAACAAAAGAATGGGTGAGCTGAGGTCAAAGACAGCTAAGAAAGCTTAATTAGTTTAGATATCAAAAATAACATCTCTGTGGCAAGAGGCTTCATACTAGGAATTTTTTTTCTTTTCAGAACATTCCACATATTTCCTCTGAGGTGCTGACTACTTCAACTTGCAGTATTTCTCAGTGGTTAAGAGATCACCTAAGATTCAGTGTCTGGAGGAGTGTAGTAAGTTTTGTTGAGAAAAGCAAGTTGAAAATGGGTTGGTAGGCTTATACACGTCCATTTTAATCAACAAGAAAAACTGAGAAAATGAATGAAGATTTCAAAGAAATAGTAGTGGGAGAAGATCTAATGGAGAGGGGAAAGGTCAAGCCTGTAAAGAACAGGAAGAAGAGTGACCCTAGGTGACCACTGCTTTAGGATATCCTCAAGGGTTTCTGAATGCAGTGGTTCTTCTGATAGCTATAAGTGATTCTAAAAACCATCTGCAGTTTCTGTACCAGTTACCGATGTTTCAATTATTTCAGCAGTCACCTGTCTGCTACCACTATTATTTACTCTGTTATCTCAAGTAGAAAAACTATGTGGTACATCTAAAAGCTCCCCAAGTATCTGATGCTGGAATACTAATATCAATGAAACATGGAAAAAATGAATTTTGGTTTTCTGCTCTGCTTTTAAACTCAATTTAGACAATTAAGATATAATTATCAAGAATAGCTCAAAAGATCACCATGAAAATTCTGAAAGCAGATCTTAATATTTACGCACATTACTATTACACATCTTTCTACAACTTCAGCTATTTCTTGTAACACAGTTGTAATGTTTTTTTCTTCTTTACTACTTCAAACAAAGGGCAGGATGAGCCTACTCTGGGAACCCACCAGTGCTAAGTAATGAACGGAAATCATTTTTTCATCAAAGTTTTGCCTCATTTTTTAACAAAAGTTGGAAAGCATGCTCTTTAAGTAAGCAGGGAGCAAATGGATTATTTCAGGATAGAAGTAGTTGCTCTGAGATTTATTCTAAGCCTGCTGCTGACATTGTTTCCTACCTTATGTCTGTCGGACAACTAAGCAGGCTTTCCACTGTGTGATTTTATGTTCCTTGTTTTTAATATTACCAGCCTCAGGTTCTGATTTGCAGATGTAGGGAGTGTTCTCAACTGTTTATAATTTCTTGAGAAATGAACTATGATGTAGAAATTCCTGCATGGGCTCAGAACCTATCTTCAGTTTCTCATCCTGATAGTCAAGAAATAATGATTGCCTTGACATTAACATCTCTCTACTGATGTAGTAGTAGCCACCAGTGGTAAAGAGTGTTGTTAACACAAGTTATCGAACTTTTGCAGTATCACATGTAAAACCTTTAAAGAAGAAGTAGCAATGTAGGTCTGAGAAAATTCATGATTCTAGGAGGATAGTAATAATTACTTCTTTGGAGCAAGTTGTAAATTGTGTACTGAAAATAATGTATGGAGCCACATGCCGAACATCTAAAAGAAAACGAAATATTGAATTTGTAGCTAGTTAAGAAGGTACTGTTCATCAGAATCCTTAAATAAGCTTGAGATTATACTGAAGTGGATTAAAAAGAATAGCATACAAAGACACATTCATACTGCATTTACAAAAAGGTCTGTGTGAAAGTTGAAGCCAGCCTCTGTAATTGCCTCACATTTGAGTATTCAACCTTGCAGCAATTGTAATGTTCTTCGATTAGAATTCTGCTTCATAAAAACTCATTTGTGCATAAATCTATGTATATTTCTGCACAAATGTTTATTACACTGATTCTAATTGGGTGATTACATTTGCTTTCAGTAGCACACTAGATTTCTCCTATTCAAGCTTTCCTTTTAGTAGACCCTAGAGGCCTAATCCAGGATTGAATATTCCTATTCAAGCATGAGTCTAAAAGCCTTTTTTCCTCAGGAGTGTTAATACTACTATATATTATTTGGAGTTACCACTCAGTATGCTTTGTACTAAGTTTATTTCTTTAAGAACTCATTTTTCATAGTGTTCTTACTGTTATGGATTTGTCCTGCAAATGCTAGTAATGCTGTATGTATATGTCAGATGATCTTTCCTGGAAATTTTGAAAATGTGTAGTTTATTGGCTATTAATACATATACATGCATGCGTACATGCCAATTTACACATTAAAACTTGAGCTATGAGTTGTCAATGTATACCTAAATTCAGTACTTTTTCTGCATTTGCATGTGTATTCTGGCAAAGAAATAGTTCATATGAAGTACATGACTTTAAAAGCCTCAATAAAAGCACACACTAGATTAGAATATAGATGGATTTTCAGAAGAATGACAGCTGTCTTCACTTTGAAATACTGTCAGGCAAAGGAAATAGAAAGTTATTTTTTGTATGTGTGTTTGAAGGCGTTTGTCTTTTACTTAGTTCTAAGTATGGTGGAAATAGGAAAAGTGTGATTTGTCCAGGTGATGCAGGAGAGAATGTGGACACCACTGTTATAGAAAGTAATTTAGAACTGTGGGGGAAAAAAAAAAAAAAAGCAACTACATTTACTGCTGCTGGAGGAGGACTTTGCCAGTTGAAGAAGCATCCTGTTCTTATTTTGAAAACATCTCAATCCCATCTTTTACCAAGTAGTCATGACTGCCAGTAATTGCACAGCCTGGCAGAAATGCATGTGGACTTTCTGAGTCAGAAAAGGTCCAGCAATCAGTGGTTTTATCCCTGTTATAAGAGGACTTCCAACTAGTACATTTTATGAAAATGTGGAATAGTAAAAATTTTGATTTTCTAGAAGCAAACCAAATCTTTTGCGATAACTGCCATCTTCTCTTGATATAGCTGAAGATATGTATCTATGTATCCAGATAGTTACTCTTTCTAGAATTGTAATATGCCAAAATTTTGATTTTGCAGAGAATTCTACAGTCTAAATTGTCAAGCTTCAAAATCAGTAAACTGAAAATGGTATTGCAGTAAAAATTAAAACATATTACTCCCTTTAAAAATTACACTGCTGTTTAACTGCAATGTAGAAATACAATATTTTTTACAAGAAGCTTATTCTGAACATAAAAAGCAAGTTTTCCACTTCCTTAATGAAGTGGAAAGGTGTATGTGGAAGGTGTATGTCACTGCAATAAGCTTCAGTATGGACAAAATGCCTTTCTATGTAGCTTTTCAAAAAGTGAAGATGCTTTCTGATGGAAAACTGTTCTATCAAAAATTTTCTAATCTGTTCAAATCATACCATCAGTCTATCTAAGCCATAAGAATAAATCAATTTCTTTGATATGGAAATTCATTTCTAACTAGGAAGAGGAACTCTATCTGAGCCTGTATTTTTTTCATTAAAAGTTATGCAAGTTTAGTGATTGCTCATGTTGATGTACTCAAATAGTTTTCTCAGTGCTATGAAGCTATCTTAACAAGATTATAAGATAAAAATATATCTGAAATCCTTTTTCAGTGGCAACTGTTCAGTTTTCTTTTAAAATGAGTGAACTACAATGAAATTAAATATATAGAAAAGGATTTATTTATTTTTTAAAGTTTTATTTATTTTTTTTTTTTGGGGGGGGGGGGGGGGGGGGGTGTAAGAGTAGGAATTCAGGATGCCTGAGAGCAGAAGCACTGTACCCCCATTTTGGATTCACAATATATGGAGAATCTGAATATGTTGGACTGTAGCCAGCCTAGAAAACTTGATTTTGTTGGAAAGAGTGTATTCCAGAGCTCCTACCATCTCTGAATCTAGTATTTTCCTTAGCTTTTTACATCAACTTTAGGATAAGCATAAGCTTTTGAGATGATTCTCAGCATCTCAGCTCTTGTATTTTCTGCCTATCACAACAGATGTGCAACTTGGCAGGTGCAGTTGGAAAACAAAGATTCTACTGTAAATTGGCAAATCCCAAGTAGGAAGGGACCTATAAGTATCACTGAGTCCATCTCCTGGCTTCTCTCAAGAATACCCAGAATTTAAATCCTATGTGGGAGAGCACTGTCCAAACAATCCTTGAACTCCAACACCTGGGGCTGTGACTGTTGCCCTAGAGAGCCTATTCCATGCCCACTACCTTCTGGTAAAGAATCTTTTCCTAATCCTCAATCTGACCCTCCCCTGTTGCAATTCCATACTGCTCCCTCAGGTCGTGATGCTACAACATCTAGTAAATAAAATAAAATAAAATATAGATATTGAAAATAGAGTAGGGATATGAAGGGAGGCTGATTGGAAGGCTTTTCATATAAAATCTCAACATATTTTGATTTAGAAAGGATTGAAGCAAAGAAATAATAGAAATGTAAGAGTAGATACACACAGGGTAGACAAAACAGTCTCTTGCTTTTTTCTTTTGTTCCTTAAAACAACAACGACAGCAACAAAATAATACCTGGAAATAATGAAGAATTATGTACTTCTGAAAAATGCAGATTTAGTATGTGTGAATGTCATTTTCGCTAGCTGGATAGAATTGAGTCCAAGATCTCAGTACAGTTTCTAAATGATTTAGAAGTCTGCATGCTTCTTTCAACCTTGTATTATATTGAATAAAGATTTTGTAAGCAATATGCCTTTCAGGCTTAAGAGTTAAGAAGGAACATCTCCAATGAGCAGATTATTCCTAACTGTTCATTACTTTCCCCAAGACATCTTGTCTCACTCTCTGTTTGAGACAGGCTTCTGGAATAAACCACTGTTACAACTTGTTAATAAAAGTGCACTAAGCTGTATTTTTAATGCAGTGTTTTGAATGACATTAGACTAGCTATGCTTAAGCACTTTTGAGACATTGTGACTTTAGCTTTGAGAAACATATAGGCATTCCTACAGATTCTTGCTGTGCCTCCTATCAAGTAAGACTTTCTGTTCTAGCTCATTCTGAGTCTCAGCATGATGCAGATAAGAGAGAATATAGGCTTGAAACTATACAGAAAATGAGAAAAAGACTTATCAGCTAAAGAAGTCTCAGCATATAGAGCATATAGTGAAATGGCTGGATTGACTTTGTAATCCATTCCATTTGTGAATCTTAACTCAGAATTTATTTTGTATTCTAACAAAGGTTGAAATATTTCCTAAATGTAAAAAAAAAAAAAAAAGATTGTTCTTTTTACATTTATTTTGCTTTAAAACTGGGCTGGGAAACTAAGATATTATTCACTGGAAACATTCAGAAACATGATAAAGCATTATGGGTACTTATGATTAATTAGCCAATCTATTAATGAGAGACTGAGAAGCAGACAGAAGTTGAGTATTTAATGTTTTCTAGGATCTCTTGGTTTTTGTTTTTTTCAGTGCTGTTTTCCATTTCTGGATGTAAAATCAAAGATTTACAAGCTTACTATACGTTATACACTGAACACTGCAGTTCCTCTTGTGTACTGCTACACAACAGTATAAACTGCTGTGAGCTGCAGGCCCTGCAGCAGTAACCTCTCCTGTTCGAAGTCTGTGCTCAGGAAAATAAGGCCTCTAACTTGTTCATGTTTCAGTAATGGAAAATTTCAGCAAAATATGGAATGAAATCCTGCCTTCCTGAAATAAGCTTGGTGACTGTATTGTTGCACAATTGACTGGGATCAGGATCAGAGCAAATTTACTCTAGCCTATTGAACTCTTGTCTCCAGCAGCAGCAAACTGTGCATGCGCATAAAATCAGAATAGGTCTGTCATAATGGCTCTCCAGAATACTATCAGCCATTAAGGTTATAGTGTTACCTTTCTATTATTTTAGCTCTAATAATCCTTTTTTCTTCGGCTTGTCCAGTCTCTCCTTGCATTCATCTACATTTCAGTTATCCACTTACTCCTAAAGAAGGATTTCTGCAGCTTAAGTACACATTACATCAACATTTCCCTCAGCTTCCCAACTTTTAGGTTTCATTTGATATTTCCCAGTTTTGATATTTGAAATGATGCATGTGACAGTGCTTTCTACAACTGTACGGCATAAAGCAAATGAAACATTATGTTGAAATTAAGTAAGAGTATTATGCCTGTTTATTGGGACCCCATGAATTCTGTTTTTTAAAAAGGTTTAGAACCTCCAGAGATCTTGTTTTAACTATAATGCAGAACTTTTCTTTAGGGAAGAATTGAATGTTTTTTCAACTGCATTGAACTTGAGTAGGACTTCTGCTGTGAATAGTTGCTTGGACAACTGGTTGCTTTCCTGGAGACTCGTAATTTTCCTTAAATTTTACAGAGGTTGAGAAGGCAGATAATCTCCTTAACACTCATTGTGAGTGAACAAGATAATAAATTTAAGTGTTAAAACACTCCAGATTATCACCTTTAGTATTAGGGCTGCAGTGTTCAGTTGATATTTTGCACTTGCTTAAGTAGATTGCCATCTGTGGACCATGGCAGAAGACAGGAAGACAGTAGAGAGGGGAAAGAATGGACTAGCAGCAAGGTTAAATGGCAACGTGGTTTCTCCAGCATTTCAGAAATAACTAAAGGCATCATGCCATAGTATTACAGCAGACCCATAGGACCTGGATGCAGATATCCACACGTGCAGAGTTAACATGATGTGGGTTTAAAGACTGAAAATTCAATGTGAGTCTTTCCACTGATTTCAATCAAAATTGAATAAACTGCAGTTCAGCATGATGGTTAAGAACATGCCTAGTTTTAGAAAAATAATTCTTTTCAGAGGGACCTGGAACAAGTGTAAGAACCTTAGTGAATTCAGACTACACTGATAAGCTGTCTGTTAGGAGTTACTTAGATGTGAAGACCATAAAATCTAATGGAAACAGAAATGTGAAGTTATTAGGCTTCATTCTCATTATTATTATTATTATTATTATTATTATTATTATTATTTTTCCAGATGTATAGCATTTGATTTCTCCATTTCCATTCAGGAAAATCTTCCTAAAAACTCAGTCTTCCAGCAATGAAATACATTGTGAAATGATTAATCCTATTTTGACAGAACTGGTTTTCCACATAAAGATTCAAAAGGAAAAGTGTTTCAAAAGAAAAGCACTTAAAAGCAATACAGAACCCAATCCTTACTATTATAATCAAGTGAATGCTAGGTCTTATGTTGGGTTATTTTGTATTTGTAAGAAACATCAGAGAACATAGGCTTTATATAATTAAGCAGTTTATATCTGTCAAAGAAATCGAGGATTATTCCTTTGATTTTACTGGTTATGTGTTTTAAAAGTTGCATGATCTGGAAGTAGTAGCCAATTAGTAGCAGCAGAGTTTAAGACTGTAAGGACAATTCTGTTATTCTTTTTTTTTTTTTTTTTTTTTTTTTACAAAGAATTTTTTCATCAGTTCTAGTTTATATGAAATGTTGAGACATGAAGACTTTCTCTGACTCTGTTCAACTGCTCCTGATCAGAGGTTTTCAGCATTTTGACATAGCTGGGAAGCTTCTAGCTAATAGAAAGCAACAATTTTTGTTCCATCTCTTTTTCTGTCACAGTATGCTGGTGTGTTGGATTGAACGTTCTGGTTATGCTTATATCTCATCCTGTATTAAAGCACTATGAAGCTGTGCTAAAAATGCATACCTTACTTTTTGTTGCAGAAATTCACATACTATAAACTCAGTGGTTTCTAGTTTTACAGTGGTGTAATTTCATGCAGTGACAGCAGCGTAAAACAGGAAGAACAACACACTAGTGAAGCAAGCCCTCATCATAAATAAGTTTGTAAGAAACAGATGCTGAGTGGAGGGGGGATTCATCTATTGTTTATGCAGTTTAAAAACAACAACAACAATTCTGTTGCCTTCAGCTTTCCATATATTGTCAGATTCCGACAGTTGTTTTAAAAAAGCTTGGAATTAACACGTTTATTGTTAGGTCCTGCTTAATAATAGTTTTATACTGTTTACTAACCATCTGGGTATTTGAATAGCCACTGTAACAATCATTTGGTTGAACTTCTTTACTTGTGATAACTGCTAGTTATAAAAGATAATGACTTGGAAATGAAAATATACAGCTCACATGGGTAGCATAAGAAATTCTTTTAGCTAGCTGTGTGATTCTTTCTAATCTGGCGATTCATGTTCACAAGAGGAACAAACCTTCTTACCCTCCTGTTCTCTACAAAGAACCTGATGTGCAGTGTGCATGAGCATTTGCTTTGCTTTATACTCTCTGCATGACCAGATATGCAAGAGCAAAACAAAGATAAAAGCTTTTTTCTCCTGAGCATTTTGTGTTCATAGAGACTAATAGCCAATTAAGAAAAAAGGAAATATTTGATGGCTAAAATCCAGTAATATTATCTGTCCCAGGTCAATTTGATATTTAATATGTTGTTTCCTCTTCAGCAATTTTATTACAAAGAGCAATTTCAGCATTTGAAGAGAGGGAGTAAACTAGTTCTGTCCTTCATTCTGTCTTGTTCTTGTTTTAATGGTGCTGTTTTATCATTACAGCAGTAATTTATTTTTTTTTTTTAATAAAAATATATGTGTATATATAAATGCATATATATATATATGCTTATATATATAAATATGCTTATAGAAAATATTTATTTGTACTGTAAGGGCTTTATTAAGAATAATAATGACCTGAAGAATTTGTATTTTTAAAATAATTTAAGTTAGGGGCTATTGATTTGTTAGATTTTCCTTTCTAAAAATGACAGTAAAATAGTGGGAAAAGAAGTTATGCATTTTTCTATGTGAATATGTTTTGGTAAATTATTGATGGATTGTTGAATCTGTTGAATCACATTATGCATTCAATCAGAATGCCCAAATGGTCAGAAATGTAAGTAAGTTGACAGCAACCACAATGATTTAGACTCATGAACAGTCAGTATCTACTGCAGGTTTTCAGTGTTAGTTGAATAACTCTGCTTCTCTGAATGATTGCATATCTCTTCATGAACAGTAGTCATAGCTAGTATTTTTGTAGTTTAGTGTGCTAAAAGGGAAAAGTAAATTCCTGTAATATTTTTTCTAACTGTTAAATAATTACAATACAATATTTTTTAAGTTTAAAGTTTTCTTTACAAGTAATTTCTCAGAGCAAAAGCAGAAAATGATAAAATTAGGTTATATTTAATAGCTGTTATGGGTAGATACCAAAGCATGCCCATAAGTCCATAAGTTTGCAGGATTTCCTTCCTTCCTTCCTTCCTTCCTTCCTTCCTTCCTTCCTTCCTTCCTTCCTTCCTTCCTTCCTTCCTTCCTTCCTTCCTTCCTTCCTTCCTTCCTTCCTTCCTTCCTTCCTTCCTTCCTTCCTTCCTTCCTTCCTTCCTTCCTTCCTTCCTTCCTTCCTTCCTTCCTTCCTTCCTTCCTTCCTTCCTTCCTTCCTTCCTTCCTTCCTTCCTTCCTTCCTTCCTTCCTTCCTTCCTTCCTTCCTTCCTTCCTTCCTTCCTTCCTTCCTTCCTTCCTTCCTTCCTTCCTTCCTTCCTTCCTTCCTTCCTTCCTTCCTTCCTTCCTTCCTTCCTTCCTTCCTTCCTTCCTTCCTTCCTTCCTTCCTTCCTTCCTTCCTTCCTTCCTTCCTTCCTTCCTTCCTTCCTTCCTTCCTTCCTTCCTTCCTTCCTTCCTTCCTTCCTCCCTCCCTCCCTCCCTCCCTCCCTCCCTCCCTCCCTCCCTCCCTCCCTCCCAAAACAAGACAGTTAGACTTTGTTCTGAATATGCTATGACTATATAAAACTGTGCCTTGTTTAATACAAGCCTGAGGAAAATCTTAGGGAAATCATTGTAAAGATCATAAAATCATAGAATGGCCTGGGTTGAAAAGGACAGCAATGATCATCCAGTTTCAACCTCCCTGCTATGTTCAGGGTTACCAGCCACCAGACCAGGCTGCCCAGAGCCACATCCAGCCTGGCTTTGAATGCCTCAAAGGGTGGGGTATCCACAACCTCCTTGGGCAACCTGTTCCAGTGCTTCACCACCCTCAATGTGAAAAACTTTATTCTAATATCTAACCTAAACCTCATTTAAAGTCTCATTTAAAACCCTCCCCCCTTGGTCTATCACTATTCCAACTCTCTACAAAAGTCATCATACTTCTTTAGCAGAAATTTGTTTTACAGCCAAGTGTGCCTGGAGAGCAGACATGAAACCTCTCCTCCAGATATCCATTACCTCCAATAGCACAAATATCTTTGTAGACTATGCAAATATTCTTCAGTTTCCATTTCCCTCTATCAATGTAATTTTGAACTCAGAGATTACGAAAATTAAAATATATATTTTGCTCTTCATGCAGCTTGAATTTCTTTCAAGAGAATTCTGTCTTTTCAGTCAAAATAGCTTTCAACTGGTCAAAATCCTCTCATCTCCTGTGGTTTGCACTGAAAAAAGCTATATATATAAATGGCCTGTGGTGTTACTTGGATTAATAGTTCAGGTCTGGTTCAAAAGGTACCTCTGCTGTTTCACATTACAGACTGGAAAAGTCTTAGCTAAATCTCTTTAAATGTAGTGATTAAGCAATTCATATATATAATCCATGAGTTGGAAAAGCTGGACCCAGTCCTGCAAATGCAGATGTCTGTTCAGATGCATGCCTTTTGTTATGCTTTAATGATTGCATTCCTCTTGCAAAATATTTCTTCATATCAGGATCACGAAAGAGACTCAGTGCTTCTGTCTAATTTTCTATCAAGTATAAATTTTGTTCATCTTCTTTGAGTGCTTATTGATGCTGTTATAAAAGCAGAGGCAGGGAACAAATTATTTGCAGCCTCTCTGTCTTGCCCACTAGTTACGATGGAATTTACACATTCCATTCCAAATCACATCTCATGATAAAATTGAACTAACAAATATTTCATTTCTGTTTGGAAGACATATCTTCATGCATATTCAGTATTACTCCATTGTCTTTGTGAGATTTAGAATGGCCATGATAGCTGTTTCCTCTCATACCAAGAATACCTAACCACTGGGACAGTGTTGAGAGAATCAGTTCTATGCTAGATGACTCTTCTACATCCTGGTTAGCTGTCTCGAGGAAAGGAAAGGGAATGGGAGAAAGGAGAGGAGAGGAGAGGAGAGGAGAGGAGAGGAGAGGAGAGGAGAGGAGAGGAGAGGAGAGGAGAGGAGAGGAGAGGAGAGGAGAGGAGAGGAGAGGAGAGGAGAGGAGAGGAGAGGAGAGGAGAGGAGAGGAGAGGAGAGGAGAGGAGAGGAGAGGAGAGGAGAGGAGAGGAGAGGAGAGGAGAGGAGAGGAGAGGAGGAGAAGGAAAGGAAAGGAAAGGAAAGGAAAGGAAAGGAAAGGAAAGGAAAGGAAAGGAAAGGAAAGGAAAGGAAAGGAAAGGAAAGGAAAGGAAAGGAAAGGAAAGGAAAGGAAAGGAAAAGAAAGGAAAGGGTGTCAGAGGTATAAAAGTCAAATTCTCTGCATTTTTTGGGGCCTACTTATAGTAAAAAGTGAAAGCTTTACCTCCAAAAAAATATCTCAATTGTACCCAGGTTAATATAAAGGTTAACCACAGCTGTATGCCTACTCCCCAGCCCCCAGAGGATGGTGATATTTTACAGGCAGGCTTGCTTTAAATTCCTCTAGGATGTTGAACATTTGTTCTAACTGGGGATCTGAAGTTTAGCTCAAAACACCAGAAAACTTAAATATATGTTCTCATAGTATTTAATCAAAATGTACATTCTCTTTCATACACCAGAATCCTATTTTACCAAGTAGTATATAAACAGAGGAAGAAAAAAATTGCCCTTGCTCAAAGAGGTTATGAGACAAGAGATGGCAGGTTGCTATAGACAGATGGGAAAGCGGGTTGAAGCAAGGAGAAAGAGCTGCTCAGCTGAAGGAGCAGCATTGCCAGCATACCAGGGACTTAATCACTGTCAAGCAGCGGAAAGTTTCAAGGAGGGTTTTAAAGAAGGTTAAAGAGGTATCTCTGTGAATGCTTAAAGGGAACTCTTATTACACGAGAGGCAAGTCTGAAGACATTTTCTGTTTGAAAGTACGGGTAGTAGCAATGCAAGTGTCATAAATTGATCAAGAACAGAATCTGTGGCAAAAGAAAAAATAAAAGATAATAATTAGTCTTTGATTTATTTTTTATTTGAAAATTAAATGAAGTCAGGTCAGTTAAAGTTTATACCTAAGTGAACTACACAAGTAGTGCTGCTGTTGTCAAAGCAATCCACTGGGAAAGTGAACTTTGCAAAAACAGTAGATGTTTGATGGATGCAATTGGCTTTCAAAAAGTAAGACTTCAGTGTCTTCTGGAGAGCTCTTAGGGGCTGTGAATAGGAATCTCTGCTCAGTTGTGTGAAGTGCAGGAAAAAATCTGCATCTTTTTTGTTGGTGTTGTTATGCACTTTTGTACAAGTTCAGTTTAAATAATCTTATTTCTCTGTTCTTTCAAATGAAACATTCATTTTCCAGTGTTCCTTAAAAACTTCAAATTAAAGTGTCTTCGTTT
Organism: Excalfactoria chinensis; assembly: GCF_039878825.1. NCBI lineage: Eukaryota > Metazoa > Chordata > Aves > Galliformes > Phasianidae > Excalfactoria > Excalfactoria chinensis. The sequence goes on from NC_092827.1 coordinate 47,796,728, forward strand.
TTTCTGTGAGGTTTGTACTCCATAATGACTAATTCTCTGACAGAAATCTTCTTATCATTCAACTACGCCTACAAGCTCAGTATGAATAACTTCATTAAGCTATTTTTTACATATTTTATAGAAATAGTTCTCTACTATACTACTTCCCATTGAGGCATGACTGTGATTGAGATAAGGAATTTGTATTGAAAATCATGCAAATTGTGTGAATGACAGGACAAGAGGAAATGTTTATAGTTTGAAGGAGGGAAGATTTAGGTTGGATATCAGTGGGAAGTTCTTTACCAAGAGAGTGGTGAGGTGATGGGACACATTGGTTGTGGATGCCCCGTCCCTGGAGGTGTTCAGGTCCAGGTTGGAGGGGGGCCTTAGGCAGCCTGGTCTATGATATGGAGATTGGCAGCCCTGCCTGTGATAGGGGGGTTGGAGCTCCGTGATCCTTGAGGTCCCTTCCAACCCAAGCCATTCTATGGTTCTATGAAAAGAACTGGAAAAAGTGAAGGCATGAAATTCAAAACTTGTAAAGGTCTGTAGGACAAACTTTTCCTATTTCTTATCTCAAAATATTTTTTAAGTCAGTATTCTCTATTTACTGTGTTTATGTATGTGTGCAGACACATATGAGGGGTATTACACATTAGAGTAGAAGTGTATAATAGTTCTATAATTTTTGTATTCTCCTTCAGCATAAGATTTATGCACATAGTGGATGTTGGGTGACCTAGAAGTTGTGTGAAGGAATGAAAAGCCTCTGTATAGCAACTACATATTTTTATCTCCTTGTCTGTCTATCATGAAAAGTCTTGTGCTTTCCCCAACAGTAAGAGAGAGATTCACAGATTTTAATCTTTATTTCACCACCATATGGATGAATTAAACATATTAGCCAAAACTGTCAATGGGAAAAGTTGTAAATTTATTACAGGGCTACTGTATGAAATTTACTTAAGTGAATCTGGCAAGAATTCACAAATGTATTTTTATAGAACTCGGAGAATTTTGAAAACAGTGTGAAAAACTCAGTGTATGCCGAAGTATTTGTCATGTGTAGCCCACACTATTAATAACGATGCAAAAAATGTTACACTTATGATGCAAATCCAACTCACAGCTCTGCAACAAGAAAATATGCAGTGCTCTCTTTATTTGTTGCTAAAACATTGACTATAATTCCAAATTATTCTCTTGTGCCAAATGCTGAATTGTTGCAAAAGCTCTTTGGAATAGGAACACCACCCTACTTGCTATTACATACTATTTGTGAAGGTAGTTCTGTGTCTTCTAAACTGTGCACATTTGTAGAGTTGATATTGCGGGAATAAGGAATGCCATGTCTGATTCATTAGTTGAAATTACTTATCATAATTCATTATTTATTTTGATTTATAATGGATAGAAAGAAGCTACCCAGGGCCACTTTAGTATGAATGATAAATGGAGTCTCATAAAACGATTAAACTGGCAACTACTGCTTGTCTATTAAGTGGACAGTAATTAATGTAAGATTGAGAAAATTCCAACCAATGCTTCCCTCAGTCTTCTATATGCAACTCTAATTACAAAATCTGGCTGTTTTTCCCAAAAGATTGGAAGCCTGTGGAAAATTTTTAGCAAATAATTAAGAATCAAATTAAGGCCTTGTGTGGAACTGGGAACTTTTCTTAGCATGATCAACAAAACTTATTCTTCAACGTCAGCAGCTAATTTAGTCTTAAGTCTACAGGAGAATAAAAAGCTGTCATGGAAAGATCTGAGTGAAAAACACTTTTGTTCTAATTCAGGGAATCTATAAAAGATCTAGGACTTTTTCTGCAAGCTGTAAATGGTCTCTCCTGATGTTAATGTAGTACGCTCTGAAGAATTACAACTCCTTACCAAGAACAGTATAGCTTAATATATTGTTAAAAATAATGATATTGTATATCAAATAATTAATTTGTACCTCAAACAGTTATACTGAAAAGAGCCATGTATATGTGTGTGTGTATATGTATATTACATACATACACATATATGCTAGTGTTTTTCAGTAATCTTACAGCAGAAGTGTATTGGAAAGGGAAATTATATCCATTGTTCACATATTTTCACTGATTTTTATTCCTGTTGAGCATTTATATGCTAAATTATTTTGATTTCTTTCTGCCTAGTCAACCTATTATTCCACGTTTCTTCAGTGCAAAGATAAAAGTTTAATTTACTGAACAGAATGCAAATATGCTTTCTCTTTTTGGAGCAAGAGGAATTTCTTGAGAAGAACTGTCTGCCTTTTCACACATTCATACATTCACAGAAGTATCCTTACAATAATATTAAAGGAAATAAGTTATCTATTGTTGGTTGCAGTGATTTGCAAGTGCAGCTTTTCTTGGTATTGTGAGTCAGTACATATGAACGTGATGCAGGATTTACCTTTGGCAGACAGTTTCCAGAGAATCCATGCCTTGGTATGTTGTGAAATCACATGATCTGGAGCTCTTTATGTCTGTGCCTTTGAGAGAAATGACATTTAGTGACCAAATACTCGTTATCTCTGGGACATTCCTTACATGTGATCTGAACCATTGTGCCAGTATATTCACAGGTTAAAAGGAGTATCTGTACTTTTGTTCAGTGAATTTTGCAAGGGATAACACATTCCCCAATGCTTCCCAAAGTCTTTCTGCTGCTCAGTGTGGTCTTTGAATGAGAACTGTAGGTGCACCCTACAGCTCATGGGAGCATCCTACATACTTCTCTGGCAGTCGTGAAACAAAATAATGATGTGGAATGCATGTAAATGTATATACATGAAAAGTATGATACCACTGAAAGAATTCAGCCAGCTAAAAACAGTGTATCTTAAGCAGGCTAATGAATATATGTAAGTATAATACTAGTTGTTCTGTCGGCTGTATAGCTAATGAAACTGCCTGGTTTCCTACAGACTTTTGTCCTTTAATCTCCCAGATCTGTCTTCCATAGCAATAACATCTGTTCCTTCCTGGATCTGTCTGTGACACCCCTGCAGATAAAGCATTTTGTCATTAGTCTGCAATGAGATATGTGCAGATTGCCTGGCCCAGCTGCTTTCAGATGGGATGTTATGTTCCATCTACCTTCCTCTCAGGAAATTATATCTCAGGATGTAGCTGTGACAGTACTATTTTGTTTACCTCCCCTTTTTCTAGTCTCCAATTATATAAAATCTTCTATAAAGATCCTGACTTTTATAGGACAGTTTATCTTTGAACTTTCTATCACTTTACTAGATCTATCTTAAATTGGCCTGACAAAATGGCATCTGTCATGGATGTGTGCATGAAGCAAAGGTGTGTCACTGAATTTTTCCATGCAGAAAAAATGGTACCCACTAACATTCACTGATGCTTGCTGAACATTTGTGGAGGCCAAAGTGGAGATGTGAGTACACAGAAGTGGTGGACGATGTGCTTCTGTAGTGGTGACAGTGACATGAATGACAAAAGCCACATTTCAGACAGTCATGCACAGCTGTCACACCATGAAATAAAGTGAGCCTTCGTGAGATCATCACATAAATTAGTTAATCATCGTGGCTATTTTCAAAAGCAGAATTTGGTAGCTGAAAATACTCTTTGTCAAAGAGTGTTATTATGCTCTTTTTATCTGTTGCAGTTTCCATGGAAATAAAGAGGAGACATTAATTTTGGAGCAACCACCATATATTATAATTGATAAAATGAGAATAATCTGTATGTAGTACATTCATAAATATGGGTAAGTTCCATAGCATACTGTCTAGTCTGCAGCCTTTACCATATGAATCCTATAAGTAAATTTATAAAGCATATTTTTCCAACAAGTATATCACAGTATTTGAAGTTCTCTTTATCAGTGTCCTGCTTGTATGTTTTTATTTCCATTTATGGACTGGCATGTAGAATTTTGATTAACATGCATAATGCCAGGATTTGTACAGAGTTTATGTAAAAGAAAAAATAAGCATGTTGACTAGTGTCCTAGAGTTACTTTGAATAGCCATTCAGACTTTTGATTTTTTATAGCTTCTTGCAATGTTTTCGCATACTGTGTGTTTCAGGAGCCCACCACACAGAGGCCAATATTGTAGGTAACTTCTCAGTTATAGATTTTGCCATGTGAAGAGGATGAATTGGAAAGTTGCTAGATTTTTATTACACATATCTAAAAGCACAGATTGTAGAGGCAAAGAAAACACTAGCACATGAAAATAATTGGCTTAGCCTATTACATTTTTCGTTTCTGAATTATGCATAGATAATGTAACAGATTACTCGTCTCTGCCCCCTAACAATTCATCACTTGATGGATAGACAGGTGGAACTTCAGAAATAAATTACTACCATTAAAAAAAAATAAAAATAATCAAGCATAAAAACTTGATTACCACTGCAAGTATTGTCCCACTATTAGATCTGCAGTATGTGCTGCATACAAATGCCAGAGTTGTGTAGTAATGATGAGATGGATGGCAATGCTACCATGTGCTTACTAATAAACTAGCACTGAAGGCAGCCTTGTCATGAGAGAATAAGTCATCATCTCTATAACTAAGAAGCAAATGATTTTTCTTCTTTGACCAAAAGATGAATATAGAAGCAGACTGGCAATGGATGACACTGGGAATAAAATGAAAGCTCAGAGAAGACTCTCAGGTGTCAGACACTTTTTTTATTCTGTATCAAGTGTTTGGGCAATACAACATTACCAGGATTGCAATTTTTTAGTAGTAGCCGTAAAGTGTATGGACAGTGACAAAGTGAAACAGAAAGAAAGAGTTTAAGCAGGCAGTGCTGCCAAGGTCCATTAGCTTTATTCTATATAATCATTTTTTTCTGCTATTCTTCCAGAATCTTATTTAATGTTTCTGAAGCTTGCAGTGACTTTTACCTCTGTGTTCTCTTGAAATGTGTATATTTATAAGCAGCAGTGAGAATAATAAGAGAATTATTAGAAAATTAGTGTTTCATGATTTGCTGTGATAGTTCTGTATTATTCTATTAGAACAGACTTATCTGAAAGTCAGACAAATATAATACAGTTATCCCAGACAGTCTCATTTTCCTTACTGGTGTTAACAACATATTTCATTGTAAACAGTTGTTTTTTAACAAATAATTGAAACTGATCTTATGCTTGATCCTATTCTTCCCAGAGGTGTTGCGCTAAGATAGCTGATACTGGAAGAAAACTGTGAAGCACAATTTGATTTTAAGAAGCTAGGTATTACAGTAACTTTTAATAGGAAACATAGCAGTTAAAGGAAATTAAATATCTGCTGTTAGTGGAGTAATTTGGGAGTGCAGCTTCTGTGTTACAACTCTGATAATGTATCACTATTTCCCACAATTTCTATGCAACTAGATGGTAACTATAAGTAATTGAAAAAGATCTAATACAATGCATTTCTAGTTGTGGGAAATAAAAATAATTATTCTTGGTTTGGAAGATAATGAATGTTTAGAAAGGGTAGTATTGTAACACTGTGCAGAGGCAGATTGTAATGGTCAGTTACAATCAGTTGTTCTTGCAAAGATTATGGATCCAACATGCAAAAAAAAAAAAAAAAAAAAAAAAATAAATAAAACATATTTTTTCCTGGGGAACAAAACATCTTTCTGTTGCCCATAAATATGAGGTTTTTCACCAAGTAGGGAATCTCACACAGAAGTAATACCACATAAAGTTCTGTTCTTCAGGGAAGATGACTGTGGAAGATGGGAAGATGAGGATGTACTACCAGACTGCCCTGTCAAGTCTAGTGGGTTTTATTCAATAACATTCATGAATTTGTGCACAGTTCTCTATGAACATAAAAAATGTTCAGTGTATATATAATATTGGGAAATTAATAGCAATAGGATAAATTTAAAAAAAACAAAACAAAACAAAACAAAACAAAAAAACCAAAAAACCACTGATTCTGGACTCTAGGGTGGAATAAATGTTACTGGCATGTGTTTCTTTGGATATTTTAGATAATTCATTTCACATTAAAACGAAGTGCTCTTGTTTATAACCTTTATGTATATACCACCATCTTGTGACAAATTTTTACTAACAAATTCAAGTAACTAGAATATGAGTTGCATATTTTCTCCTGGGTAATCTGCTCAATGTGTGTGTTGGAGCAGATAACCTCCATAGGCCCCTTTCTACTTCAGCCATTTTGTGTTTTTGTATTTTTGCAATTTTGAATAATTTGTGTACAAATGTAATGCATATGCACCTGAACTCCATCAAAGACAAACTCTCAACCTAAAACTAAAGCATTAGTGGTTGTAGCAATTAATGGTAATCAGTGATCAAAAATCCTCAGCAATATTTACAGTGGAAGCATGATCTCTCCATTATAGCCTATGACCGTAATTTCCAGTTGTTTATTATTATGTGATTTCTAGAAATCTATAGTATTAAATGTCAAGCACAAAATGTTGCAGGTGCAAATACTGTTTAATTCCTGAGGAAAAGTCAAGAGAAGGGGAAAAAAAAATTACATTTCTGCATTAGAAACAACATAAATATACTTTGTAGGTTAAGATTAGTATCATCTATCATTAATATAAATACTGCCTCTCAGAAAATATTCAGGAATTTGTATTAGCTGCATGATACAGTAGTTTTTTATTTTTTTTTTCAGATGATGGATAAAGAAAATAATCTGCAGCTTAGGGACACTGCAAAAGATAATAGTGGGTATTTTAGCCAGGAAATATTTTACATAATTTTATATTTAATTGTATTAACAGCCTTTGTGTAATGAAGTGACACGCCTGAAAATCTCACTTAACACTTCTCTACTAATACCAGTGAAGTGAAAATAAAACAAAGAACCAGGTAAGTATTTAGATAATTAATTCTCTTCACTTTCATTGTGCACCAGAGGAAACCATCATCAGCTTAAAAGTGTCCAGTTTCTTTGACATCACTCTGTGAAGGTGCATCTGGTAATATGAGCAGTAGATTTCCAACAGAAAAGGACCAGCAAATAGCAGTTTTGGCATAGGCATTGGTCTCTATTTCTGTAGTCATTTCAAACATTTGCTTCTAGAAATCTGCAAATTGTACCTCTCAGAATACATCTGATGATGGAAGAGGGAATTTTGGGGGAACTCTGAATATATTTGCGTGTTCTAGTTTCAAGCCTATTGGATGAGATTGGCTGTAAGTCCATTTGTTGCATTAGCTAGACAGTTTCTGAAAGTCTGTGTGATTATTTTGGAAAAAGATGCAAATGAACAACTTCCCTTTAAATTAGCTGTTGGTTTGTTGTTTTGTGTTTTGTTTTTTTGTTTGTTTTGTTTTAAAATTGTGCTAAATTAATTTCCTTTAAGTATGTGTATGTACTCCAGTACATAAACAAAATGTAAAGAACAGACCAATATAATACATAGGGGAAAATTCTTAGAACATAGCTGTTAAGAAGAGGAACTTACTTTGGTGCAAAGAATTACAAAAGAACTGTACAGATTAGCACTAAAGAGAACGAAGGCATCTGATGGAAGTGAACGCTATACTCAGAAATGACAGCATGAGAAATATCATTGTCTTGATTTCTTCTTCATAAGTTAGTTGAGTAGCTGCAGTAAGCATTCTCCATATTTGTCAAGCTAAAATACTGTGGAGTTTATTTTTAGAGTATTCATGGTTTATTTAGAATTAAAACCTGTAATTTCCAGCAGCTGTCATTCTCAGTATATGGATAACAGTGCTGATGCCCGAGCAGCATTCTCATTAACAAAAGTTCTTCTAATTTGCATATCAGTATAAAATTACTATAAATCATCTTTTGCTGTTGTCTAGATAACTTTTTTTAAGTCTGTTGCTATCTTGAGCCAGAGAGAAAATTCTTTACAAAGTGTCTGTTGGGATCTGTAACCATGGTTACTAGAAAGCCTACTTGCTATAATTTGTTGTAATTTAAAAAAAAATCTAATCCCAATTTAGTTTTTCCTTCTTAAAATATAATGAAATCTGTAATCAAGTATCTACAATAAAATGTGTTGTGCTTCTACATAGTGTTCAAATTTGCTAAAATTCTGAAGGAGAGAAATGCTGAGGTTTATCAGTACTATTTAAATAAGGTTTTGTTTTCAGTTTTAAGTTGAAAGATTTTAGCAGGATGATTCTAACTGTGGATTTATGTTTATGTATTCTTGGTCCCACTTAGTGAGTATTTTGAAAGTATTTGTGTAGGGCACTTTTAATCCTGGCTGTGTGTTTTCATGTGTTCTCCTTCTATCATTGATACTGTCATATCATTCCATCTTGTTTTTATAAAAAGTGTAAATACATGCAGGGATTTCTGCAAATTGGGGTTCTTCTGGAAATACAGAGTGAGGGGAAGCAGAAATAATAAGTCAACTCTTCTCAGATTAGAATAAACAGTTGCTCTTTTTAATTACATTTTAGAACTGGAGAACTTTAAAGTCAAGCATTAGTAACCTTTCCACTTTGGGATTTAAATAAAATAACTAATTAGCCGCTGAGAGAGAAAAGGAGTCCCATGAAGTTGAGCAATTGGCTTCATGTTTTCATGACCTCTGTGGATTATGAAGGTTTTATTTTGTAAGCAAATAACTGTTTTGTTGGAAAATGTTATTAGAGGGGTTTCCTGCATGAACTGATTAAAACCTCTAATGTCTTTGTTCAGAGATAGAACAAGTGTAGACTTCTGGAAATTGATGCCCAGATACTGAAAGAAAATTCCTTTTGTCAAAGGCCTTGGCGCTGTGTGCTTGCTGAATGAAGCGTATATTCTCCATGTAACTTTCAATCATAGTAATTGTCTTGTTAAAGACATTTTTATATTTTTCTCTCTCTTCAAGGCAAGTATGGCATTTACTTTTAATTCTTGGAGGAGATACAAATTACAGTCTCTTCCTGCACTGTCTCTTTTTCTTACATTCTTTGAAAGATCTCTCTTCTACACCAGGTCTGAAATACTTGCCCATTTCAGTATCTGAATTTCACAGGTGGGTCAGTAGAACATATACACACCCTTTAATTCTAATATTTGCAAGCTTCATGGAAAAAGCTTTTGAATAATCTAAGTAGGAAAAAAAAAAAATGGCCTTCCTACGACTTACTATTTCTCATGTCCACATCAGTAATTGATTGCAGTTTCAGAAACTACCATTAACTTAGAATATCACAAATGAAATGGAGAGATTTCAATATCAATCAAAACTTCAATATCAGAATAGATTAAATAGTTTCTATGTTGAAGTCTATCCATTTGAAGAATCGCCCAAAAGGCAAGCTGTCTCCTTTAGAAAATTTATGTACTTTGAAGCATCTTTCTTTCTATCAAGAGAGAATATATGATATAAACTCAGGACAATCAATTTCTGTAAAATATATCCAGATTTTATAAAAGACTCATGATGGAAGAAAACAAAGCGATGCAATTAGTGCAAATCAATGTGCCTGAAGCGGGAAGACCTAAGAATATCTTCTACCCATATTTCTAGTCTTCAAATTTTAACACTTTCTCCAACACAGTTTCATTCAATATTTCCTTACAAATGAACTTTGAAATGTAGTTCAATCTCATGTATGACATTTTGCCAATAAATTTCTTTGAAATCAGTGTATCTGTAACAGAAAAATGTCAGCATGATTTATTTATTCTACAGGTGTAGATCTGCCATTCTGTTCTAACTCTTATAGTTCCTTTTGGAGTTCCTGCTTTATTAAGTTCATTCTAGGGAAAAGAATTTCTTTCATGGCAATTATGATCTTGAGACAGCTCAAAATATTGAACTAGTTTAAAAATAACACTCCTTTGTTAAAGAGAGATAAAGGGTAGTATATCATTATGTAATTAAAAGGCATATCAAAAATTCATATGTACAAGGGATATGACTTTGAAAGTTCGAATTTAACTTTTCAATCTCTGGCTTTTGATGAGGGAAAATTAATTCCGCATGCATGTAGGATTTTCCATGGAACTTAACTTAAAATTACATATATATAAATATATATATACATATATATTCCTTTCCATAAAACTATTTGGATTTATAAATCTGTTCTTTAACTCACCTTAGCCTTTTTTGTTTTGTTTTACACTATTCTTATTTCATCTCTGGGTGTATGATTAATTAAAAGTGAAATTGCCCTTTCCTTCTCTGTTCTCCTCTACTTGGTATTACCGTGGGCTGAAGACTGCTTCAGGCCACATGCACTGCACTGTGAGCTCCTCCATGTGCTACACATGAAGATCTGCTCCACATGCTTCCTTTGGGCTGCAGAGAGACAGCCTTCTCTGCCATGGTCTTCTTCTGGGATGCTCTGTCTCCTGCCCTCTTTCTGTACTGAACCTGGGGAGCTTCAGGGTTGTATCTCTCACATTTCTCACTCCTCTCTCAGCAGCTTTTTTCCCTTTCTTCAGTCTGCTCCCAGAAAAACACACTCAGAGTCCCTCATGGATCAGCTCTGCCCAGAAGCAAGTCCCTTTTGGGGCATCTGCAGCTGGCTGTGTTCTGACATGGGGCAGTGCTTGGCTCTGCACACAGTGACAGCCCTCTGCTACCAAAGCCTCATTTAAAAAAAAAGTCAGTGCATCAAGATGGGGTAAAACATAAAGTATTGGCTCCAGTCTGGGACTCCCAGTACAATTGAAACTTTGACAAACTTGAGAGAGTGCAAAGGAGGACTGCTACACTTACTGTGTGGCTGTACAGGAAATGTGCAGGAGCAGTTCTTGTTTAGCCTTAGGAGAACTTGGGGAAGAGGAGTACAGCTGCACTTTTCTACTCCCAAATGATAGTTATAGAAAGGAACTGACTCTTTAGCGCTGCAAAAGAATGGTTGCAGACTGCAGCGGTGGAAATTCCAGTGAGTTATGAGAAAAATGAGTGTTGCTGAGAATGGGTGTCTTGACACTGGAGCAGGTAACCTAAGTGGCTGTGGAATCTCCACCCTTGAAGTTTTTCAGAATGTGTTTGGAGACTGCTATTTGCAAAGTTATCTGGTTTGGAATCTACCTCTGTCCTGAGCAGAAGATTGCACTAGATGACCTTCAGAGTTCCCCTACGAAGTAATTGTTTCCCTTGTGAAGTAATTGTTCCCATATTTCCATAATAATTGCATCCTACCTAAGGTTTTTTAAAAATAGTATATTTTAATTTGTTCTAAATTCTATCATTTGTGATTGCAGACCAGTTTTATGCTCATAAGAATTTCATATCACAGTCAAGTTAGGAGGGTCAACTTTAATCTGAGTGTGTTTTTATTTTTTGTCGTGTTCTTAGTTGAAAAAACAGCTTCAGAAAAACTGAAATACCTGTGTATTTCTGTGGTGCCATGTTTTAGTACTTCTTCCCTAAAGTGTTTAACTACCACAAGAAAACTATATTCTGTCCAGGGCAATAATAGCTGTATACATAACAAATATTTTGCTGATTTGCTCTTTAACTGAAGTTGGCAATATTGTATTTTGACACTACACAATGTCAACTGCATTGCATTCCAGGCAGATTTCATGGGCATCAGATATTCTTGACATACTGAAAGCTTTCATTTAAAAGTATTAACTCATGTCTCTACCTTACAGATTAGTGCCAATTGAAATATTGCTGGAGATAGACTGTTACATGCTAAGAAAACTATGGATGGATAGCTGACTCTCTTTTGTGTCTTGAAAAAGCTTTTACTGCACCATAGGTTGCAGTACAATACACTCTGGCATTGTCAACTAGTTAAACTGGTGTCAGTACGTCTGTACATATTGTTACGTAACCTAGAACACAATTGCCATTGTGATGAAGTCAAAGCTGTTCACAATTTTTATTTTAAGTACTAGCTGAATTGCTATTCACTTAGACCTACACAAGTCCTACGGACTGACTCATATCCTTTCTGTATACCACTTATATACTCTTTACCAAACCAAGCCATTGTCTGATTCTGGGGGAGATCATTAATGGTTAGGAGTATGTATTCTTCAAGGAGATTAATATAGACCTTTTGGGGAAAAAGATTTTTGTAGTACTGTAGATTGGTTTCTAGAGGGCTGCTGTATAATAGAAACTAACTGTGGTATTTTGATTCTGTTTAAATTCTTCTGCTCCAAAATCTTTTCATACCCTGAGTTGGCTGAAATGTTTTCCCTAGTCTTCAGCAATCTGTGGTCCTAAAGTGCTGCCATTCAAATGGGAGCTATCAAGATTTTATTGTTCCTTGTCTAGGAGACCCATGACATGGCCTTGATGCCATCTACAGAGATGTTTAATGATGCAGCAACTTCATAGCCTCAATTAGAATTCTACTTGCATTCGGAGAGATTCCCTGAATTGTCATATCCTCAAATCGCATCTCCTTCGTTATGTAAATGAAGTGTAAAAATGGCTTACAGCTCCTAGAAGATGCACTTCTATACAGAGAGCTGCTCATAAAATTACTGAATAGAATGAATGGATTAAAAACATTAACACTGTTACTTTCAGTGGATTAAATCTCCACACTTTTTGTTTCAAGTTAATCAGCACTTTGTATTGCAGGACAAAAACCGCAAACTCTGTTCACTAAGCCTCAGTAGTGGGAATCATTATCATGCTAAAGAACTTCCACTGCCATGAACAAACTGCTGAACTTTTAGGGATGCCAAATTGCATTTCCTAAATATGTAATGTTTTCATTCTTTTCAGACTGAGAATAGGAGTGTATTAAATTATGTATTCAAAAGTTTTAAATGGAAAAGTTACACAAATAACCTGTGTATTTTTTTTCTGTATAAACAGTAGTACACAGTCTGTATAATACACCTATAGACTCCTACACATGATATTTTTTTTTTTTTGACAGTTTGTTATTTTTTGAATCTCTTAAGAAAGAGATTTTTGTTGAGACTTAAAGCACAAAATGCCCTATTATTTTCTGTTTAACCTAACAATAATTAAACAAGTAAGAAATATTTTCATAAAGACAAGATGCATGAATTTGGAACCATAATAGAAGCCCTTGTGCAACATTAACTCTGACAAGCTATACAAAGTGCTTGTCGTAACTGCATATTATAGCTCATAAAAATGGTAACTTCTCCATTATAATGTGAATTTACAAACTGTAGACAGTCTTTTCAAAAATGCATACATGCTTGTTCTTCCTAGCAATAGGAGGTAACACTGACTGTGCCCTTATTAAAAGAGCATAATAAGCTTCAATTATTTCCTCTAATAGAGGCTCACCAATGTGCCACATCTGTATTAAAACCTGAAGAATAGATGATTCTCAACTATTATCATGTGTGTAATACCAGTTGTATCACAGTCATTGAGGCCTTTTCAGGATTATGCTTTTTAAATCAGATGAATTTAATGACAGAAAGTTTGAGGGCTCTTACGATGTTTTAGAAAAGGGATGTGAGGGCACCTGAAGTATTCTGGAAATGCTGTGGGAGTTGGCATCATTTCTACTTTAACCAAGTGCTGTATCCCTCTGTTCACATCCATTCCCTTCTATCAGTAAATGTTTCCTTTGTCAAACACCTTGAGACTATATCCCTGTTTAGACAATGTTTACTATGATGCTTCTGCTTTCACCCTGTATTTTAAGCTACAGAATTGAAGACAGCAGGATAAATCTATACTTGTTTATCCTCACCATGAAGAAGTTATTATTTCAAATGACCTTATGATAAGATTTGAGCACACCCATAGAACTCAAAACATTAATTCAGCTATTGCCATCTGCCCTCCCCAGATGAGCCCTTCCTTCTTGGTCCATAAAGTGAATTGTTGCTGTTGAGTATTACCACAGCTTTAGGTACTGTCATAGCTTGGCAAGGGCCAAAACCATTTTAATTTTACAGTTCTGAAGTACTAGTTATTTAGGACATTTTCTTATCTTGAAGACTAATGTAGCCTGCTTAAAATAAATAAAAGGTTTGTAAAACTTAAATATTTATGTATAAGGAGAAATCCGCATGTGGATTGCTGTTCAAGTCAGAGCATTGCAAATGTCTGTCACTAAAACTAAAGTCTACTGTAGTTTCATAGCAATGGTGTAACTCCTAGCTGGGTAGGAAGTGTTAGCTAATGAACTGACTAGGAACCTGATTTGTTATACGAGGTGTTCTGTGAAACTACGGGATGTTTGAGATCACATTTAGTACAGCTGAGAAGAGATATTTAAACTTTCAGTTTATATTTTAATAAAAAGTGAGAATGGATACTAGTCTGTTCATGTAACATAACTAGCCAGTGCTAATGTGGGGCAGTGGAAATCATCCTCTTAACCCCAGCATGTCCTCTACAAAACTCTGCACAGAGGTTTAAACAGCTGCCAGAAAAGATAAGAACTGAATGCATTCTTCTGGCTTACAGCTCAGTGTACTTCCCCCAGGCAGCAGGGAATTTATTTATTGAATACATGTAGCTGAAGGATACCAATTCTGTCATGACTTGCCAGCATAACACAGAAGACAGTGGGATTTCATTGAAGGCCTTATACCTCTGATTTGTGAAAGTCTTGATGTTCCTTTTCCTCCAAATCATTAAACACTCCTTTTGTATTAAGCACAGTTAAGCTTTTGGAACTTTTGTCTTCATTTGTGATATAATGTTGTGCTGAACATTTATATTTTGGGAGGAAAATAAGGATCACAAGAGGGAGGACCTCATATCAGTTTCCTCTGACAACATCAGCAGGAGTTTTTTTCTACCTTTTAAATTTTATTTTATTCAAATTGTTGTTCTTCTAATGCCCTTTTGCTGGTGTATCTCAAAGGTTACAGATATGATAAATATTACTGAATGGATTTATACTGACTGATTTTATCTTATCTTCTTGATTTTGACACATCTCTGTACAATTGCTGCTAAAGTTATGTCAGATGAGAGCCATTACATTTCCTGGAATTCTTTATCCACCCTATCACAAGCCATAGTGTCATCTTCACTAGTAAGTATTAGGTGAGAAGGTCAGTCCTGTTTTCCCTGGTTTTGGAAGCTGTGTCCAGGTGCTGGTTAGTTCTCAACCCTACTCTGCCTCTTCCCAGAGTCTCTGAATACTTTTAGATCTGCCAGCATGCCAACACAGAGTATTGCTCTCTCACCCATTTCTATCAAACGAGACAGCAGTAACACTCAGGATGCAGTGAACTAGGCCAGGATGACAAATTAAAGAATGATAACTTATGCAGCTACATCCACAGGTCCACGACTCACTTTGATGGAACACAGAGACACCTTTATCCTTTTAACACAGTTCAGCTCAAAGAATCAATATCCTAGATCAGCCCAAACAATACACAGCTTTTATAAAGTTCTGTTTATGTATGCACTTGAAAGGTGCTACTGAATTTATGATATGGATTACAGTAGATCAAGTAATACTTAACTATTATCATTTCAGTACCAGTTCTGCAGTCAATAGATAGATCTGATGGCTGTTCACCAAATCGCCTCAGCACCTCTATATTTGAGAGCAGGAGCTTTGGGATATCATCCAAAATGCATTAGAAGCAGTGGAAAGTGCTGTTTACTTCAGGCTTGAATAGGTCCCTAATAGGACATGCCATTTTGGTGCCATGGTATTGATATGGCAGGGGAAGAAGCTGAGACGCCACAGATTAGTCAGGGTAGCTTACTGTGTTTGTGCTTAAATACAAGCATGTAATTGCCAAACTAATAGAAGAAGTTTGGTCTTATATATATATATATATTTTTTTTTTTTTTTTTTTTTTTTTTTTTTTTTGCTGAGGGACAAGTCACCAGGAACAAGTAGCCACTGTAAGATGAATTTGAAAAAGTTGTCTCAAGAACTTTCTCTAAGCTTTCTCTAAGTCTTTTTAAATTTATATGTTGCAGATAATTTGTTGAATGACTTAACATCCTTCTCTCGATATATTCCTAGTATTTTTAAGAGAATTCTTCTCTTTCTTCTCTGATCCTAAATGTCAAGAAAAGAGTTTGGTCAGTGTTTGCACTAAATCTTTCCTTTTCAGTGCAAATTAGATGAGTAACAATTCACTTTAATAAACATGGGATAAGTAGCATAACAAGCAACCCCAATTTTATTTATCAGTGGCAATAATTTCTTCTTGACCCACAACATAACCCGTAACCTGTCCATACTGCTTGCAGCTAAACTAAATTGTATTGATATTTATTTTCAATTATTTGGTCAAAATATTTCTCAAATGATAATAATCAAATATTGTGAAATATTCTGTCCCTAGCACAAGCACTTTGTTTTGAAGTGTTCTTTTGTATGCCACCCAACAAAATTAAGCAAATTTCCAGAGCATTTCCCAGGCTTTTCTGCTATAGCTGCTTGTGTGGCCAAAACTGATCAACCACGTGCTACTTCCCCACTGCTGAACTCAGCAGATCATCTGTGCAGAACTCCAGCAGATGGGCTCATTGTCTTCTGATGGTGCATACTGTCTTATGGACCATTTTATAGCTTGTACTTCTTTGGTTTAGCGCCACAATAGATACACTAATAAAGATGAAACAACATGCCTTGATTTCAGTGAGACCATGGGAGGTTTGTGCCATCTGATTTAACTTTTTTTTTTTCTTCAGCATTCCCAAATGATGACTGTTATATATTCTATTAGAAATAAATATATTGAAACTTGGAGTCCTGAGCTGCAGAGAGATCTCTGTGATGGATGCAATGAACTTCATTCTGCCAACCCTTTTATGGGGAGTCTCTGGGAAGCAGATTAAGCTCACTGCAAACACCAAAATCTTAATGACTTGTAAAAGCAATTAAGTACTACACAAAAACAGTATGCTCGATACCTTTTTCTGGACCTGATTTAAATATTAGTCATCTCTCTTGTTTCTGCGCTCAGGTATAAACCCATCCTTTGCATGGAGAGTATAACAATGCCAGGAAATGAGATATAGAGATATAAAACTTGAAGATTTGGAAAACATGAGAAGCTAACAAAGAATAAAACAGAAATATAAGAGAAAAACATGTAGATATCAGCTTGAAATTTCATCTCATACATGCCAAGCTAAGAACAAGATTATTCAAATGGGAATGCATCTCTGCTACCCAGAGTATTTTTAAGTCCTATAAAGCATTTTCCCCTGTTTGAAAACAACAATATGAATATGTTTCTGCAAGTTCCGAACACCAGTATTTGAAATAACGTCTTCCAGGATACAGCAAAAATGGATTAGGCATCACTTAATTAAAGCAAACTCTGAATGAAATAATGTTTTGACTCTGGGTTTTGTGATAGTAGGGCTGTGGGCCAGGACAGAGGTTTGGGGTCTCAGTAGTTCTGTCAAATCTTTAGTAGCTTCTCTAAGCCCTATTTCATTCTGCTTTCCTAGTAGGGATGTACTGCCATCATTTGATGTAAAAAAAAAAATATGATAGTTCTATAACTGACAGCATCCATTGTCTGCGGAATGAGAGGGAGATTTCTGAAATACACCTTTTTAAGCTACAAGGATACTCAATGTTTGTTACAATTTATCAGAGACACACTTATAGGAGCTTTTAATGTTGTAGAATTTTATTTATTTATTTATTTTTTTAATTTTCCTTTGTATTTTGGGAGAGCATGTTTAAGGCATGAGCTAGAAGCAAGTAAATTAGGCTTGGCTACCATTGTGTGTTCCGCTTTTGTGAGCTGAAGGAGGTTACTGGGTGGCTGAAGTGAACACTTTCTGTAGGCCTCCTTAACGTTCAGAACTATGCCGATTGACTCTTGATTTCACAAAGGCTCCTTAATCTCAGGGAACAAAAGGACACATGGGGAAAAGTCTCTTGAGTCTTTCAGAAAAGCCTTATCAATACTGTGTGTTTAAGAGAAACATCTTCATTGCAAAACATCTTCTTCAGTGTTCCTAGCTGTGTTGCTGCAGCAGTAGAAGAGAGAGCTGGCAGCCTTTCCCTTTCTCCCAACTGTCAAAATCCTCTTACATCCTTGTGTTTTTGCTAGAACTTTCTACAACATACTCACCCATCACTCGGCCTCTGCAGCATATGTCCTTCTGTGTATTATGGAGATTTCTTGGCTTACTAAGTCTTTTCATGTTTGAAGCAGGAGTACTAGCCTTTCTACTTTTCTGGAACAAATTTGACAGCTGTAAAATTCTATCAACTACACGAACACAAAATATAATCCAACTTGAAACAGTGGCAGTCCCCCTGTGCATACAGGAGGAAAAGGTATGCCTGTTTAAATACCAAAATCTTTGGAAAAATGATTTGAAGGGACAGTCTGAAGCAAGAAAAGTCAAATAGTATACATTGAAAAGCTTTCCAACCTTTAATCCTGTAACACTGTATTTTAGCCAGCTTAGGGCAATGTATTGCTATGTAACAGTGCAATTAAAGAATCAGTTGATTTAGTTACAAAACTAATAGCTAATATTTCATTTCTTTATTTCAATTTCTTCATTTTGTGAAAAAGCAGCCAATACATGAGGAAAATTGAAGAAAAATGTTTTAGAATGAGGAGTGCTTTATTATTAGCTTTATTATTAGCTCTCTCATTTTGTATTTATTCTTATATTTCTTCTAAACTCAAGACTTTGATCAAGTAAAAAGTTTAATAAAATGCATCTACATCAGTCATCTATTAAAAAGACCAGAATTTGTTATGAGACTGTTCAGGTTTAAGTACTTTTTCATAGGTTAAAAAACAAACAAACAAACAAACAAACAAACAAAAAAACTGGTAGTTTACTTGGTTTTTTTCTAAGATTTGCAGTTGCCTTTACATTGAAACTCTGCACTGGGCAAATAAGGAGTTGAAGATAAAAAGAAGTGTCAGAATTGATGACTGTTATGATAGTAGATTCCCTTGCTCACTTATGTGGAAAAAGATGCTTATATTATGCTCATCAGCCCACTATACCAAATAAGTAGTAAGGAGTCTGTCTTCTAATGGCTTATTAAACAAGCTGTGGAATCTGAAAGTGGAAGAGGACGGAAGTGATCTAAAGGCAGATAACATGACAGAAAGACTCAGAAAATCTTCATTTTGTTTCATTAGTCTTAGGAAATTAACTCTGTCCCTGAAAATGATCAGTGGTAGTTTAAGTCCGTTATTTGATCTGAATTTGAACCAAGTGTTACTCAAAGGGGTTGTTTAGTGGTAAATATACTCATCTTCTGGACCCATTCCTGCCAGATGTTCTTCTGGAAGTTCCATAGTATATATGTGTTAAAGATACACTGTTTTGAAATATCAGTGGCAATGAAAATGTTATGTTTCGAACTACGTAGACACTGCATGTTTAATACTCAGTCTTTATAGTCATATTTTTTTCTTACAATCTTCTAATTAAATTTGACCTTTAGTTCTTGTATCACATCAGTCAGTGACAATGTAACTTAAATTCATCGTTTCATTGAGGTTGAGGATCCTTCCACTGCTTCACCTCAGATTGCGCACTACAAATTAAGACAGTGAATAGAAATGCTAGGACAAAACACAGAAGGTTTACATGTTAAGGATAAATATTTTCTTGCTGACACATTATCAACAAAAGTTTTCATTGTTTATCAGTTTGTGAAAGATTCCCAATTCAGTTAATCTGTTCTGCTTTTGTATTTTGCTGCCAATTATTCTGACATTAGTGATGTACTGCAGGATGTCAGCCAGCAGGTTGTGTTCTGTTCTTGTATAGGGCATGGTGTCACTTCTCTGGAAAAAAAAAAAAATAATAATAATAATTTAAAAAAAAAAAAGATATGCCAATACTTTTTATTGACTTCAAGAGGAATAAAATTACAGTGATTAACTACTAGCTATCTCACTGTAAAAATAGAATGGCAATAAACTGATTTTACAAAGGCTCTCCTGTTAACTGTTTTTTTCTGAGGTATTATAGAAAATTACTGTGCAAGTTCAAATCAGGATGAGTGGAACTCAGTTGTTTTGTTGCTGTTTTGTTTTGTTTTTTCCATTTTTCTGGGCTTATTAATTTATTATCTTTCGTATTTTGTAGGAGTCCCAGTCATGGCTCAGGACCCTCTGTCCCTGACCTTAAAGACAGATTTTATGTCAAAAAATTACTCCATCAGAGGAAAAAGGACAGTGCTGAGAAGTACAACAGGGGATGTTGTTACAATCTAACTGTTTTCAAATCTTGTAATAGCTTTTGTAGAAAGAAAAAAATTCCTCAAGGACATGATGGGGTACTCATGCATGTTTATAAGGAAATAAGAGAAGCAAAAAAAAAAAAACATTTCTTAATGCTGTAAATGGGCAGATAGTTGGATCATGAGCTCATCAGTGGTAGAAGCTGGTCTATGAGACTGATGAAAGAGAAATGGTCTTGATAGTTATAGCTGATATTTGCATTGGTAGTGAGGGAAAGTCAGCAAATGGGATAGAATGAAATGGATGCTCCATAGTGACTCACTCAAAACAAAGATCCTTGCATCATTATTATAAATGTAACAAAGCAAGACTACAAATATCAAGGCCAGAGAAAAAGATGATACCATGGTTGAGAATTCAGATGACAGAAACTTTTATAGTTTATATTTAAAAATAGAAAAGCAAAATATAGGTAAGATGTTATTCAGTGAGAATCTGCAGTCTAAGTCTAAGAACAAAGGTACTGGGAGGATAATCTATGATTTAATATCTTACTGATTTAAAAGAATGAAATAACATGTTAATGAAATTCATAGATAATGAATGTTGACAGGCTTTGTAAAGATATTTAGCAAGAAGTTATCCAAAGACTGGAAGAACTAGTTAGTGAGAAAATATGTAAATGCAAATTTAGTAAAGAAGAATTATTTACAAGCTGCTAGGATATTAGAGAAAAAGGCCCAGAATCATTAAAAATTGAATATCTTCATGTCAAGTTATGTGACAGAACTGTGGAAAAGATTGGAAGTTCATTTTTGAGAGCTTGCCATAGATTTCCAGTGTCAGGTTCGGTGTTGTATATGTATGTTTATGTTAATGTTAGTTTGGTAATAGTTGACATTACAAGAATAAATGTCCCCTGGGAGTTCTGAAGTTTCCTGACAAAAACTAAACAACCACTGCTGTAAATTATAGTAAGTTTTATTGTTTTTATACCACGCAATCAATCTACCAGTTAAAGAGTACTTTCTGTTGTATGTTGTAAAGCCATTATCTAAGACTTGTTGCTTAAAAACGTGAGTGTTCCTGAGATGCATCAATTTGAATCACGAAATATATATAGGGAAAATATTTCATATATAGGGAAAATATTTCATAAGTAATAGTTCAGTATCACAATTGTTCAGGACAGATGAGGAAATGTTACATGTGCTTAATATGTCCAAAATTTTTAATGACAGTTTTGTCAAATCTTTCAATAAAGGCAATGGTATGGAATAAGAGATAAAAAGATGAAAATGAAGACATGGGAATTTATGCTTAACAGCATAAAAAAAAAAAAAATGCTTAAAAAATTCTATGTTATCAAGATGAGGGAGATTAGATAGACTTCATTCCAGAATTCTGAAAATAACATATTTGAAACCACAGGTTTATTATAAGATTGATAACTCTTGTCAACCAGTTGATAGTCTGTACTCAGGGAATATGGTAAATCCTATATTTATAATTTAAAGGGAGACATAAGTAATTAGGGACTGTAGGTTCATCTGGCTTTAATATCATGCAAAGTTTTAGAACAAATTTCTAGTGAAATTATAATTAAATGCATGAACAGAATTAGAAATAGGACA
The DNA here is from genome assembly GCF_039878825.1 of Excalfactoria chinensis. Lineage (NCBI taxonomy): Eukaryota > Metazoa > Chordata > Aves > Galliformes > Phasianidae > Excalfactoria > Excalfactoria chinensis. The sequence goes on from NC_092827.1 coordinate 47,818,391, forward strand.
AAACATGTTTTTAACTGCAATTTTTCTTTGAAAAATAATTTTCTAGTCAAATGACATGGAATAGAGCTCATCTATTTGGACTTTAGTTAAATATTTGAAACAGCGCCAAAGAGTAAATTAAAATTAGGATTAGTACAAGAATTTTAATGTGCTGTGACGGAATGACTAAAGAGTAGAAAACCGTATTGAAATAGTTAAGATGCGCTGTAGTGGAATTGGGTTATTGCAGGATTTTTTTAGAGTTGGTTTGTAGGAGTTCTTATTTAATAATTTCCTTCATGACTTTAGTCCAAAAGGCAGGTGAACATCATTGGAATTTCCACTGGCACATATTTACAAGGATTTTCTCAGTTTAAGATCTCTTCCAATCCAAATCATTCTGTAATAATTGAAGGAAAAACTGACAACAGAAGTAGAAAGAACTGAAAAAAAAAATAAATAAAAAATAAAAATAAACATTAATGGGAAAATGGAATTAAATTCAGTGGATTGCACAGTGTAGATTGTCAGTGGATTGTTGTGGATTTAGGGTCTACTAAGGATTTCCACAATAAGCTGGTAGATATCCAGTAGGTATGGAGGCAAAAGAGGTGTGTGAATTATGTGACTGTATCATCAAAACCGTATAGGCATGAGGAAAGCCTGTAACAAAATCTTAAAGCCTTTCCTGAAAAATATTGTAAAACTGAGGTTACTAAGACAAAGAAAAGAATATCTCACAGTGTAACTGCTGAGTGAAAGAATCAAGCAGGGGAAAAACATAATTGACTAGCAAATACCAAGAAGTTGTGGGGAAAAAGAAGTCATGAAAGCTAAGAACAGATATGATTGTCTCCTATAAATCTACCAGAAGGATATGTATAGGAAAAGAGATAACTGAAAAACTAGAAAGTTGTTCTGCCACCAGAATTAATAAGAAATTAACTGCATATTTACTTCACAAAATAAGAAGGACTAGCAGTAAAATATAGTCAGTGAGCCATAAACTCTTTTTCAATCCAATATTCTCTTCATAACCAATGGGAAGCATGACACAAATCTCTGAAAGATATTTCATTTTTCCTTTCCATTATTACTTATAATGTGGTGAATAGTGATAAAAATGCTGTAAGAGTGCTGGAATACAATATCTGAAAAGTATGAAATTCCTCACTTCCTTCTGTCTCTGCAATAGCTCTTCAAGAAAAGTGATGGTAGCTTCATCTCTTGGGACTTTTAAAACTAGATTCAACACTCTGCTGAAGAAAAATGTAGGGAAGAAACTGACAGAGAATGGGAGAGGCTTAATAAGTAGTTTTTCCCTGGTCTTCTTGCCTGCCTGCTGAAGTGCCAACCCTTCTGATGTCGTTTATTCTGGTGTGGCATCTCCAGGTCTATGCACAGCACTGCTGGCTTTCTAAGTGCAGAGATTAGCAGTCGCTAGTGCAAATGTTCAGGAACCATTTTCAAATTTAAGTCATTTTCTATTTCACTTTTTTCTTTTAATTACAGCAACCACTCGCCCATAAATTTTGCATATCCTTTGATTGCTATTGGGGAATTTAATTTTCTGGTTGAATATTCTGCTGAATATTCATTTTAATTGAATATTTGACTCAAAGAAAATAACAGTTTCTGGAACCTAATAATAAATTTCCAAGAATTATTAAGAAACCTCTAGAACTACAAAATACTTTTTTTCTTCTTTTTAATTGTGAAACCATAAAATTGGCAAACCTTCCATAAGAAATGAACATACTTCATTTCTTGTGAGAAAATTTACTTACCAAGAAACACAAAGCAACATCTAAAACTTCTCTGAATGCAGACAGTTTTTCTTTCAGAATAAGAGCTGAAAGTCCTTTGTCACGTCAGAAATATCTGCTTTTACCCTCACAGAGAAAACGATATGCAAACAATAAAATATGCCACGTCTGTAGACTTCTGGTGTCATTGTATTTTAACTAAAGCTAAACCTAGTGTTGTTGATTCACATGTTACAGTGTGCAAGGAGACCATTCAACGTTCTCACAGCCTTTTAGACTTAGTCTTTCATCGGAAGCCAAGATGTCCATATGTGCATTTTAGCTTTCAGATACAGTTATAGTGTGGGGAGCTACTCCGCACTGAGACAGAAAAAAGTAGACTGTAACCTAACAGTATTTGCTATCATAGCCAGTTTTCCACAGTTTGTACAAAATCTGTATCTCATTGGCTCAAGATTTTATAATACTTTATAATCAAGCTGGAAATGTGCATTAGAATTATTGAACTATTTCTCTGGAGGTCTAAATTTGAGTGAGAAAATAAATTCATGTGAACATTTTATAATAATGGAGGAAGGATAAAATAAATTTCCCAACACTGAAACACTGAAATTGACTGGTTTAATTCCCCAATTTATTCATTTGTAAATTGTTAGTCTAGCATAAAAAAAAAACCAAAAAACAATCCTTGCTTTTACTGCATCGGTTAAGAACTAAATAGCCTTCCTACCTTGAAGAGAGTCTTGCAGTTCTAAGAAAATGCTTACACTGGCCTTGTATTTAAAGTCTATGCTTTTCTTTAGAGATGTGCAATATAACAGCGATTTTTTTTTTATTTTTTTTTTGTTCTATATAAAGTACTGAAGAGTTCATTGAGATCAAAAGAAAATAGTAGATTTGCTATTATTTAATGGCACAATTTTCAGTAAGACTGAGTAGTTAGGCAAAGTATTGCTAGGTGTAGTATAAATTTAACAATAACATATTATTACATGTGCAAATGGCCTAGAAATACTCCATTTAATAAGTACATCTTGTTAGTTGACACACAATTATGTTAATGCAATAGAATCAGAGAGTAATTTTAATGTAATTATAATTTTAGGGCTTAAAAGATAAATCATACAGAACATGGGCCTTGTTCTCATAGAGTATGTGTGAAATACTATTTTACCTTTGAAATCCATTTTTGCAAATGGAATAGAATAAGAATAATTTGTAAATGAAAAAACACTTGTGCTGCTCAACAGTTCAATTCAGTTCCAGGTTTAAAGTGTCATAATCCTTAATATATTTATGTGTATATTTATGTGTATGCATATTTATGTGTATATATATTTGAAAAACAAGTGTTTATATTTTCAAGCACCATATGATCATTTGTCCTTTTGTCACAGAAACAGACAACTAACTATGGTCAGTCTTCAGTGATTACTTATTTGCTTTGGTGTTTTTGCTAGTGAATTACTAGTGAACAGTTTCATAATTGTTGTTGAATAGAGTTCTCTTCATCTCATTTTCCTTGAGGTATCCATTTGCACAAATATTCTTGTTACTACAAATATTCTTTAGTATTCTGGTTAATTTTTTTATTTTCAAATCCACAATTACTCCTCCTTTATCTGTTCATGATTTCTTCTTCTTGTATTGTTAAACTGAATGCATTTATAGATTGCAATAATGATTTTTCTGTTTTATACACTTCTCTCATTTCTCTTATTCTCTTCACTTGATAATATTATAAAATAAAAAATAACTTTTTTTTCTCCTTTTCAGTGAGAGAAGGTTCACAGAGGGTGAACCTTCCTTACACCAAAAAAAAAAAAAAAAAAGAAAAAAAAAAGCTAGACTTATGATGAGGCAAGAGCAAACAAGAAAAAAAAACAAAAAACAACAACACACATGTACAGTTATAGTTATGAAGACACACCCTCTGTCAGTGAGCACTTGAAAATATATTCCTTTTACAACTGTAGTATGTTTATGTACCTGCTTTGCATTAGAAATCAAATGCTCTGAATGCATGGGCTAGGTGTATATTCTCCCTCTATTTTTTGTCTCTTGTCCTCAGGTATTCCTTAGGTATTTGTAACTAATAATTGTTAGGCTTATATATAATAAGTTTAGGTCTGCCACTAAATCGACAGTTGCTTTATTCTGCCTCCCATGATTCTGACTGAAAGATGTTTGTGCTGGACTCTGGTGTCTTCATGAATACTCTTGTAGGACCAGGCACTTCCATTTAGGCACATGATATTGAAGTCTGAAATTTACTGGGCCAACAGACAGGCCCTGTACTCACCTCAGCAAAAATGACAGTGGTATGCAGTATATATCACTATATAAATTCAACTGTCTGGGTAATTTTGTTAAAATATGCTTTCAGACTTAGAGCAAAACTTAATCTGTCTTTCAGGTGTGTCTCTTCCACCACACATCAAATCTTTGGCATCAGAGTCAAAAGGTGACTAGCATCTCTTGTTGGCAAACTACCTAAATTCCTTACAAAATAAGGAACAACAAGCCAGTGCCTCTAAATCCCTGTATTGTTACTATGGATGGTTTTGACCACCAAAGTCTCTTTTTTGAGCATGCACCTAATTTAGTCAGCTGCAGAAGGCCACACTGGGTGCTCATGCTAACTGCCATCCTGTTATCCTTCATGATGGGTACCTACAAATTCCGAAATAAATGGTCATCACCTCCTGGTTAATCTCCTTGGACTGTCACCTTTCCATCA